>NW_022111372.1:2066187-2103528 GCF_000313985.2 Echinops telfairi
CACATTTTTCTTCAGCAATCATGTTGGGAAGGTGTGCATCATGGGATGCCAATTTAATAGCACAATATGTTCTTTCATTGAGTAAGCACTTGAGTGGAGGCCCAATGTCCATTAATACTAAACCTATAAATATATGCATGTAGATCTATTTCCCCACCTTCCTATATAAATATATTTACATATGTACATGCCAGTATTTAGACCTCTATAAATACCCTTTGTCACCTAGTTCTTTCCTCTATTTCCTTTTACTTTCCTCTTGTCCCACTATCGTGCTCAGCCTTCATTTGGGTTTCAGTAATTTCTCTCGGTTACAATGCCTTTGCTAAATCCCTACCAGACCTCTCACCCACTCCTTGCCACTGATTTTGGATCACTTGTTACTCCCCTACCCCTGGGTTGGTCAGCACCACCTCCTTACCTCTGCCTCCCCCTCTCCCATGTCCCCCTGGAACCATTGATCCTGTTGTTTTCTTTGCCAGACTATTCATCCAGCCTATTTTATCCAGATAGATCTGTAGCGATAATAATATGCACCAAAAATCAAGCCATAGCAAGATAGGTGATCAATAAGAACACAACTATGACAACAAAAAAGAAAACCAATGATCCATAAAATAATTAATTAATTAAAAGAAAAAAAGTTTTAAAAAGAAAGAAAAACCTTTAAATAGATCAAGGTCTGATTATTGATCTCTAGGCGTGTCCTTCAGTCCAATGGGGTGCCACGCTCTAGCCCCAGAGTCTGTCCTTTGAACTCCCTTGGGGGTTCCCTGCTCTGCTCCAATGGTTGCTCAGCTGTACGCCTTCAGTGGTTTGCCTTGGTGTTGCGGGGTCAGTCCTGGCCAGTCTCAACATTGAGTCTCCAGTACTGTCCCCCTTAGGGCCCTGGACCAGAACAAGGGACGGCTTGTCTCGTAGTGGGATCAGCCATATGGTCCACTCTGTGCATTGGCTGTTCAGAGCAGGGATATGGTCCTCCAGGCCTGGTGGGCCAGGTGTGTTCCACTCGCTCTTCCTACCCCTTCATTTGCTCCCATGTGTTCTGATCAGACATGCCCCTCTCCCCTAGCAGCAGCTTCAGTGCCGTCCTCTCAAGTAAATTCTTCTGGGGGTAGGGGCAGTTGTCCACATAACTGGTATGGGGGCCAAGCCCTCAGGCCCCTCCACTGGCTCCCCACTCGTTACTGGCATGCTGCATTTGTCTGGCACTGGCTTTAAGTCTGGGCCCTCTTTCCCTGTGGAGACACAAACAATACCCTCCCCTCAGCAGACTCATGTTATACTTGTCCTTTTGTGCTTGGCTTACTTCACTTAGCATAATTTCCTCCAGTTCTTCCCATGTGGAGAAATGCTGCTTGCATTCATCACTGCTTTTGAGCGATGCATAGTACTCGATTGTATGTAAGTACCACAGGCTTTTAATACATTTGTCTGTTGTTGGAAATTTGGGTTGTTTCCAACTCCTTGCAATTGTGAACTGTGCCACGATGAACATTGGCGCACAGATGTCTGGCTGTGGTTTGTTTCTGGCCTCTTCTAGGTATATGCCCAGTAGGGGGATTCCTGGGTCGTATGGTAACTCAATTTCCATCTGTTTTAGAAATTGCCAAATTGATTTACATAGTGGGTGCATATACCTACAGGTCCACCAGCAGTGGATGAGAGTTTCTATCTCACCACAGCCCCTCCAACACTTGTTACTTTCTGATTTTTTGAATTGGGCTTTCTTTGAGGGTGTTGGGTGGTTTTTCATAGTGGTTTTAATTTGCATTTCTCTCATGGCTAAAGCTTGGTAACATTTTCTCATTTGTTTATTGGCCATTTGGATTTCTGCCCCTACAAAACTTCTGTTCAGGTCCTTTGCCCACCTCCTCAGTGTACAATTAGTTTTTCTCTTATTGTGAGCTTGCAAAGTATTGTAGATTTTAATAATGAGGTCTTTGTCTGATGTGTCATTGTTAAAGATGTTTTCCCAGTTGGTGAAATCTCTTATTACTTTCTTGATGAATTCTTTCGATGTACACAGGTGATTTACTTCAGTATATCCCACTTGTCAATTTATGCCTCCTCTGTGTTTGTGTCCTTCCCTATTTCTATAGGCTATGTATTCCTTGTGTCAAGGTTCTCAGGCTTGTCCCAATTCCCTCATTAATGGCCCTAATTGTTTGGGGTTTTACCTCAAGATCTGTGATCCACCTTGAGTTTATTCTTGTGCATGGAGAGAGGTAAGGGTCTTGCTTCATTTTTCTGTAGGTAGATATCCATTTTTCTCAGCTCCATTTATTGAAGATGGGATCTGCTTCCCATTGGATATTTTTTGGACCCTTATCAAAGATCAGTTGCCTGTATGCTGTTGTTTTTATTTCTGGGTCTTCAGCTCTTTTCCATTGGTCTGAATATCTGTCGTTATACCAGTACCACACTGTTTTGACTACTGTGGCCCTATAGTAGTGCTAAAGTCATGTAGAGCAAGCCCTTCCACTTTATCCTTCCTTTTGAGGAGTTCTCTGCTAATTCTGGGCTTCTTCCCCCTCCATATGAAGTTGGTAATCTGTTTTTCCAATTCTTTGAAGAAGGATGGTGGTATTTGTATTGGGATAGTATTGAACTTATATAGTGCCTTAGGAAAAACTGACATCTTTACTATATTGAGTCTGTCAATCCATGAGCATGGGATATTCTTTCATGTGTTGAGGTCACTCTTGATTTCTTGTAGTACTGTTTTATAATATTCCTCATACAAATCTTTTGTTTTTTTAGTCAAGTATATCCCTAGGTATTTTAATTTGTGCTTGGCTATTGTAAAGGGTACTACCTTTTAAATTATCCCTTCTGTGATTTTGTCTGATGTGTAGAGCAGTCCAATAGACTTCTGTTTGTTGATTGTGTATCCTGCCACCCTGCCATATTCCTCTATTGCTTCCAACAATCTGCTTGTGGAGTTCAAGTGATCTTCCGTATATAGAATCATATCATCTCTGAATAATGATAATTTTGCCTCTTCCTTCCCCAGATGAATACCTTTAATATCTTTCCTTTGTCTTATGTTGTTTGCTAGGACCTCCTTCATAGAAAGAGTTAGGGAGTTTTCTGTCTTTTTCTATATACAAACTTCTGGAAGAGTTTGTATAGGATTGGTGTCAGTTCTTCCCTGAATGCTTGGTAGAATTCTCCTGTGAAGCCATCTGGCCCTGGAGATTTTTTGTTGATAATCCCTTGATTACCTAGTCTATTTCTTCCATTGCCATAGGTCTGTTGAGGTTCTTGACATCCATCTGGGATAGTCTAGGGAGGGATTGTGTTTCCAAATATTTGTCCATGTTTTCCAAATTGTTGAATTCTTTAGAGTATAGACCTTCATAGTACTGTGTAATTATCCTTTTGATTTCATTAGGGTCCGTTGTAATGTCTCTTGTTTCATCCCTCATCCTTGCAAATGTCATTTGTTCCTGCCTTTCTTTGGTGAGGTTTGCCAGTGGCCTATCAATTCTGTTAATTCTTTCAAAGAACCAACATTTAGCAGCACTAATTTTTCCCATAGTTTTCTTGTTTTCCCTCTACTGTATCTCGGCTCTGATTTTTATTATATCTTTCCTCTTGCTATTAGTAGGGTTGTTCTGTTGCCTCTCCTCTAATTGATGGAATTCTTGTGTCAGCATATCATCCACAAATCTCTCTTCTTTCTTTTTTTTTTTTTTTTTTACATTTTATTAGGGGCTCATACAACTGTTATCCCAATCCATACACACATCAATTGTTTAAAGCGCATTTGTACATCGTTTCTCAAAACATTTTCTCTCCATTTAAACTCCCGACATTAGGTCCTCATTTTTCCCCTCCCTCCCCGCTCCCCCCTCTCTTCTTTCTTAATGTGTGAACTTATTGCTATCAGCCTTGCTCTGATAAATGCCGCTGCTGTATCCCACAGGTTTTGGTACCTCGTGTTTTCGTTCTCATTGGTATCTAGAAACTTCCTGATTTCATCTCCGATCTGGGACAATACCCACTCCTTTTGCAATAGAACATTGTTCATCCTCCAATTGTTTGCCCTTGTTTTCTTCAATATCCTTCTGTTAATTTCCAGCCTTATGGCACGGTGATCAGAGAGAGATGTCTGTATAACCTCTATGTGCTTGAATTTACTCAAGTTCGACTTGTGTCCCAGCATGTGGTCTATTTTCGATTATGTGCCATGTGGGCTTGAGAAGAATGCGATTTTTTTTTGGCATGTGGGTGTAAAGCTCTGAAAATATCTATCAAGTCAAGTTGTCCAATTGTACTATTTATATCTGTAGCCTCCTTGTTGAGTTTCTTTCCCAATGATCTTTTTCAGAGAGTGGTGTATTAAAGTCACCAACTATAATTGTTGAGCCTGTGATCTATTTTTTCATCTTTTGGAGTGTTTGGTTTACAAATTTCACAGGCCTCTCATTATGTGCATACGTTTATTATGCTCACTAGTTCTTGATCTACTCTTCCCTTGAGCATTATATAGTTCCCCTCCTTGTCTTGTTATGGCCTGTATGTTGAGGTCAATTTGGTCAGATATTAAAATCGCTACCCCTGCTCCTTTTGCATTGCCATTTGCTTAGTATATTTTTCTCCAACCTTTAATTCTCAACCTGTTTTTGTCTGCAAGCCTTAGATGAGACTCCTGGAGGCAGCAGATCAATTCGTTATGTTTTCTGAGCCAGTCTGTTAGCCTCTGCCTTTTAATGCCTGAGTTCAGGCCGTTGATATTCAGTGTTATTATATCCATCTGTGGACTCTGTGATGTCATCTTGTACCTTTTGTGTTGGATATTTTGCTATCTACCTATCTTATCTGCTTGTGTTGTGTGTGTAGTTTATATTTGCCTTCTTTCCAATCTTGAGCTGATGCTATCCTGGGGGCTGTTTCCTCTTTGTCGCCCTATGGGTGGAGTTGTTCTATGTGATGGTCTCTTATTTTCCCTTGGTGAGTGTTGATCTTTCTGCCAATTCTGGATGGGCAAGGATCTTTGAAGGGCTGGGTTTCTTTTTATGTATTGTTTGTGGTTGTCCTTGTCTGGGAAGACTTTTACTTCTCCATCTGTCTTAATAGATAATTTGGCTGGGTAAAGTATTCTTGGTTTTGCGTTGTTTTCCTTCAATTTTTGGAATATGTTACTCCATTCCCTCCTCTTCTTCATCATTTCCGCAGATATGTCTGAACATACACTTATTGGGGTAACTTTATACGTGACTGTTTGCTTTTCCCGACCTGCTTTTATGAACTTCTCCATTTCCTCATAGTTGTATAATTTGACATTTATGTGTCTTGGTGACATCTTCTTGGGATTCCGTCTGGCTGGTGTTCTTTCAGCCTCGTAAATGGTTGCCTGATTTTTATTTATTAAGCTTGAGAAGTTTTCCTCTAAGAATCCCCTCGCTATTATCGCTGTTGACTTCATTGTTGTGTCTTCTTCCGGTAGTCCAATTATTCTAATAGTGTTTCTTTTCACAGCATCAGACATGGTTCTCAAGTTTCCTTCAGCTTCTTTGATTGTTTTATTTGACTGCTTTTCCCGTTTAATGAGGTCTGCTTGGTTATCCTTTAGGTCACTGGTGTGATTCTCTGCCTCCTCAATCCTATTGGCAAGGTCTGTGAATTTGTCACTGAATTTAGTTTTTTCACCCCTAACCCTTTGGTTCTTTGCCATTATCTCCTCTATTATTTCATCTTTTTTCTCCATTGCTTCCCTCATATTCTTTATGACTCCAAGCAGCATTCTGAAAATTTCTTTTTGTGGCAGGTCAATATCTGCTTCTTCTATGCCCATCGTTAGGTTCATGACTTCTTCTGGCATTGTCTTCTGTTTCTCCTGCTTTTTTTGTTGAAGCTGTTAGAACTGGTTGCTGTTTACGTGTTATTTTAGAGGAATCTGGAGCCATCTTCCTTTGTCAAATTGACCTGGGCTCTCTTGGGGTATTCATATGAGTGCTTCTATGAACTACCTGCCAGTAGCTGTACCGAGAGGTCAGGCTATCGCTATATCTTCCTGTGGATTCACTATTATCCCAGCTGTCCAGTATTCTGTTAATTGGAATGTGTGTTGGATATCCCTCTCATGTGATGCTGGTCAGGTTGTTGTGGGACCATGAGGGCGGTGCTTTTTTGGTCAATCTCTAAGTAGGCTTTATGGTTCTTGAAGCACCTCGGATGGCCTGTGGTGTTTTCCTCTGCAACTGGCATGCCGAGGAGGGCATGTGGGCATACCCTCCTTGGAGTAGAGCTCTGTAGCTCCCAATTTTGGGGTGTGGCAGCAGGAGCTCCGGACAGGTGAGTCCTATCGAGTCGCCATTTTCCCCCTTTCCAATTACATTTTATTGAGAAACCTCAAAAGCAAGAGTTTTAAACTGAGGTCAAAACCTTGGATTTCTAAAATCCACAATCTTGGGTTAGCAGTCCTCCCCTCCCAGCTCTAAGTCCAAAGGAATATGTCCATTTATGTAATTTTCCACAGGTGTGTTTAAGGTAAAAATCTGGTTCCCTTAATGGGGTTTTCAATTCAGATCCTTCTATATGTAGTATGCTTCACCCTTTGAGAAGACATCATTTAAATTGAGGCAGCCTATACTATGGAGCCTGAGTCACCAAGCTCTGAAAGGAAACTCAATTAAAAATGTGCGACTAACTCTAGAGTATAGGGTGGATCCTCCGCCTTGCAGCATCTATAAAAGCAATATCAAACATTTTTCCTAAGGCAAGCTGCTACACCCAGCCTCCAACAGAATTGAAATGATCTTCTTAGAGATGGACATATTCTCTCCTCCTCTTTGTCATGAATCTTTACCAGAGTGCACTGAGTGCCAATGTCCCCATTCAGGGGACTGTAGTCCACTTGGCATGGACTCTTTGGTCTTCTTTCATCCCTCCCCTAATGAGAAACTTCACAGATGAGAGAAGGCTTCTCCTGGAGAAGTGGTCTTTACCACAAATAAAGGAGTGGCAAAATGGGTTAGAGCTATCAGAGAGTCTACCAACCCATTTCCTGGGAGTTTGGATTAAATGATTGTAAGACATGTGAGCCACTGTCTGTCTTTGTCTTGGTGTTTGTTCTTCTAGCAGTGGTCTCATTCAATATTTGTCTTTTAGTGATTAACTAACTTCAATCATTATAATGTTCTTTAGGTTCATGTTTATGTGAAGTGCTTCATGGTTTCATCATTGTTTTTAGTGATGTACAGTATTCCATTGAGATGGCAGACAATCACAGCTTCAGATCTCAATCTGTGGTGTGTATAAAGCAATTCAACTTTCTTGGAAGGGTGTGACTTTTCTAAGCATCTTAGGAGAACTTTGGCATCATTATTAGCATTGTATATGGGTCCCGTGGTGTTATTTCACGTTTACAGTATTACACTAAAGGAGATAGAAAAAATCTTCAATAAGCCCATACATCTGATAATAGTCCATAAGTTCCTCTTCAGACTCGTGAAGCTACATGAAATATATGCAGATGCAGGAACAGCACAGGTCCATGTCTGCAAAATCGTGTGAATCCAATGTTGGTGGAAGCATTGAAGGGACTCAAGCAGCTCTGAGGGTGGCCAGTAGGCAAGAAGATTAAGACAGGGAAAGGGGGAGAGAAGAGAAGAGATGAGATGACATTGGCCTTCATATATTTTGATTAAACCTCCAAAGGTTTATCAAGCTGCAACCATATTGACAAGCTAAATGCCACTCATATCTTTGTACAGGTGCCATGTTGTCACAAAATCCTAACTTCACAATATGCATTCCTGAATCATTATTAGGTAATTAATTTTCATTGATGGCCCTCTCATTAAGGAGCCCTGGTAATGATGTGGGTAAGACCTTGGACCTCTAACCTCAAATAGGAATATTCAAACCTACTATTTGTGCCGATGAAGAAAGGGCAAGCTGTCTGCTACCATAAAAATTTAGTCTTGGATAAACTCAAGGTGGATCACAGATCTTGAGGTAAAATCCCAAACAATTAGGGCCATTAATGAGGGAATCGGGACAAACCTGAGAACCTTGGCACAGGAAATACATAGGCTAACAGAAATAGGGAAGGACACAAACACAGAGGAGGCACAAATTGACAAGTGGGATATACTAAAGATAAATCACCTGTGTACATCGAAAGAATTCATCAAGAGAGTAATCAGAGATTTCACCAACTGGGAAAACATCTTTAGCAATGACACATCAGACAAAGGCCATATTACTAAAATCTACAATATTTTCCAAGTTTACGATAAGAAAAAACTAACTGACCACTGAGGAGGTGGGCAAAGGACATGAACAGAAGTTTCAGAGAGGCAGAAATCCAAATGGCCAATAAACAAATGAGAAATTGTTACCAATCTTTAGCCATGAGAGAAATGCAAATTAAAGCCACTATGAGAAACCACCCAACACCCTCAAAGAAAGCCCAATTCAAAAAATCAGAAAGTAACAAGTGTTGGAGGGGCTGTGGTGAGATAGGAACTCTCATCCACTGCTGGTGGACCTGTAGGTATGTACAGCCACTATGTAAATCAATTTGGCAATTTCTAAAACAGATGGAAATTGAGCTACCATATGACCCGGAATCCCCCTACTGGGCATTTACCCAGAAGAGGCCAGAAACAAACCACAGCCAGATATCTGTGCTCCATTGTTCATCGCGGCACAGTTCATAATTGCAAGGAGTTGGAAACAACCCAAATTTCCATCAGCAGATGAATGGATTAAAAGACTGTGGTACTTACATACAATGGAGTACTGTGTATTGCTCAAAAGCAGTGTTGAACGCATGAACCATATTGCCACATGGGAAGAACTGGAGGAAATTATGCTAAGTGCAGTAAGCCAAGCACAAAAGGACAAGTACAACACTAGTCCGCTCAAGTAAACTTAAAAAACAATGCAAAAGGGGCATAGGGGAAAAGCTACTGTATACAAACCTTCCTCGAGTGAGGTCCAGGTGGTATGGCAGGGGCCAGACCAAATCCAGGGATACATATGGTAGCCAACTAAAAAGGAGGGGCAGAAAGGAAAAGAATAAAGGGAGAGAGATAAATTGGCAGCTGGGGAACAGGGCACTAACCCACCCAAAGGGAGGGTATTGTTTATATCTCCACAGGGAAAGAGGGACCAGACTTCAACCCGGTGCTCCAAGATGTGAATGCAACATACCGGCATGAAGCAGGGAACCTGTAGAGAGGTCTGAGGGTTTGGCCCCAATCCCAACTACGTGTACGGTTGCCCCTCCCCACAGAATTTACTTTAGAGGGCTGCACTGAAGCTACAGCTCAGGGAGAGGGAAGTATCTGATCAGAGAACATGGTAGCAAATGAAGGGGGAGGAATAGAGAGTGGAGCACATCCCGGCTCACCAAGCCTTGAGGATAATATCACTGTTCAGAGCACCCAATGCACAGATAGGACCATATGGCCTGCCCCACTATGAGACATGATATCCCTCACTGACCCAGAGTCCTACAGGGGAAAACACTAGCGAAACAGTATCAGAATTGTGCCCAATCTGACCCCATCACACCGAGGCAAAACACAAATGGCGTGCAACAGAACAGCAAGGTGAGAAGAGCTAGGAAGTCCTGAGGGAGTATCAAAAACAGACTTTGGGGCCAGGGCATGGCACCACATCAAATTTAACTGGAAAATACTCCTAAAGGTCAAGAAACAGACCTTGAACTATTTACAGGCTTTTCTTTTTTTTTTTGTCTTTGGTATTTTTGTTGTCACTTTGTTTTCTTTTGCTCTGTCTTGTGTTTTTGTGCATATTATTATCTATGTAAGTCTATCTAGATTAGATAGCTGGATAAAAAATCTGGAGGAGAAAACAATGGGACTGATGGTTCTGGGGGGACATGGGAGAGGGGGAGGTGGGGGAAAGGAAATGGTGTTAACCAACCCAGGGACAAGGGAACAAGTGATCCAAAATCAGTGGCAAGGAGGGTGTAAGAGGCCTCGGAGGCTTGATCAAGAATTATGTAACTGAGAGGAATTACTGTAACCCAAATGAAGGATGAGCATGATAGTGGTGCAAGAGGAAAGTAAAAGGAAACAGAGGAAAGAATTAGGAGGTAAAGGGCATTTATAGAGGTCTAAATACAGACATGTACATATGTAAACATATTTATATATGATGATGGGCAAATAGATCTATGTGCACATATTTATAGGTTTAGTATTAAGGTAACAGAGCCCCAAATAAAATGATTTTTAAAAATTTTGTCTTGGAAACCCTATATAGGATTGTTATGAGAACAAATTAGTAGATTTTGTTCCCTCATTATCTTTACTTTCTAATGGCTATTTTTTTTTAAAATTTATTCTTAGATATAAACTTTATCATTTATCAAGTTTTAAAGATACCTTGTTTTTCTTTTTCTCTGTGAAACAGCCATAGTTAGACTTGGATTCTGTAACACAGCAGTAAGTGGGCTTCAAATCCTAATTTCTCATTACCGAGTTAATTTACTAATTTTTGTTCATTTCAAATAGGAATAGATTTATGTTTATTTGGGGACATTTTAGGTTCTGTTTTAGTGATGATAAGATTTTGTTGTCATTGTTCTTTTGATTAGTTAATGTTACATATTATATTACTGCTTCTGTTGTTACAACCCGGGGTGATTTTATACCTCTAAATCCATGAAACATTGCCCAGTCCTGTGCTCTCCTGACCTGGGATATGTTTGAGCCTACGGCTAATGTATTAGTCCTTCTTATTGAGGGTTTCCCTCGTGTGGCCTGACCCTCCAATTTACCAAACATCACATTTAGTGATTGGTCTTTCCAGGTGATGTTTTCATAGTAAGCAAAATTAAGTCTCATGAACCTCACACTTGTAGGAAATATTCAGATTGTATTTCTTTAAAAAAATTTTTTTTGTTTGTTCTTCTGGTTTGTTCTTCCATATTCTTTACCTATGTGAGATAGTCAAGGTTTATTGTGCCAAACTGGCCGATAAACACATGTGGGATTAATTGAAGGGTGAAGAGATAAATGGCTCAGTGAGCCTCACCTTTCTCATTCTCGGGTTTCTTGCTTTCTGATAGTCGGATCAGGGTACAGCTTCCTTAGCCAGTTCCCTGCTTCAGCTTGCAAGGCTCACTTCCTGTAAGACATCCCTGAGGAAAAGCCACATGGACCTACCCTGATGTAGCCTGGGTGCTGGAGCAGTCGTGCGGAGACCCCTGCCAGCGCTGAGATGCTTACACGTTCACTGATCTTACTTTCCTCCTGCAGTCAGCATCATTGCATGTGTTTTGTGAGATGGAGGAGTACTTTGTAGATGAGTGTCGGACATATGGGCTAATGTTGAACTTATGACCTTGGACAGCACTGGGTTGGGATGCTTTCTTAATGTACATTTACCCTTTATAAAACTCTGTCTTATGAGTTTCTGTGGATTTGTTTCCATAGTTTATCCAGACTAACACACTATGACACAATTCAAAAGTATTAGTTTTTCTTCTGCCTTATAGTTTTGCATTTTCCAGCAGTTGGATGCATGATTAAAGAGATAACGACTTGGGTTAGACAATCCTTAGTCATCAGAGTGGTGTCTCTGCCTTTAAGTCTAAGTGAACTGAAAGCATTGGCCAAAAAAACCAAAACAAAACCAAAACAGAATGCCTATTGAGGTGTTTTCACAAATGGATGAACTGCTAGTAGTGCTTACACATCTATCCCTCTCCAGATTGGAACATGGCTACCTGATTGGCTACTGTGAAACCATATACCACTGTTGGGAGTTGCTCTGAAAGCAGAGGTCTGTTCGTTTAAATGTGGACATGCAGACACAGCTCTCTCACAGTCAGATTGTCTCTAATAACTGTAAAGCTTGAATAATAGCACTACACAAAGACCATAGCTTTAAATTCATAGTCTGTCACCATTGATGAGCAGTGCATAATGTTTTTGCTACTTGTTGCCATGCTCGTGAATTCAATTTAACATTTTCTTCACTGTAAAAGCAATAACAAAGTTGTTGTACATGCGCAAATAATTCTCCCAATAATTTATCTTTAACCTCCACCCTGCAGAATGGAGAAGTCCTTTTATCAACTTTTGGTATTCTCGGTCCATGGACGGGAATTTCCCATTTTTAAAAATTAATTAATTAATTAATTAATTTTTCTTTTTATTGTCTTTTTCTTTCCCCCCACCGAAAGTCGCTCTTTTACAGAGGGCTCCCTTCCAGTTTTCCCTACTTCACACAGGTTAAGCTATTAACTCCAAAAGTCCCTCTTGCCTAGGATCCAAGCTATCCCTAATTCAATTCCATAGGCAAAACGTATCTATGGGGACCTTGCTAGGTCCATTACCTGCGTTTTTCAGTCGTTCCCCTACTTTCAGCCAAGTTTCAATATTTACAGTCCGATCCACAGGGAACCAAGGACATACTTTAACTACAAAGGAGAGAAATTTTTCTAATTGTACATTACTAACCTTAACGCCTCTAGAACGAAGCATACTTTTTATCACTTGTATAAACAGCTCTTTGCTGTTTCCATGTCCCATGTTTTACTCCTGACGATACCTCCCTGCCCGAACTTCTTTACCTTTTTATTCTACGCCTCTTTGTTCACCGGGCAGTTTTCCTCTACTTGCTTCCCGTGTTTTCAAGCCTCCACGTTGAGCGCCACCTGCCGGAGCCCGCCGGCAAAGCAACGGGGACTCGATTGAGGGGGTGAGGACTGAGAAAAGACAGACACCAAAAAGCTGGGGTCAGGAGGACTGCAGTTCAAGACTGCAGCCCCGAGTTTATTTTCCAGCAAGCTTTTATACACTGTTAAGCGGGAATATACTATTGCTCAAAATAGCGCCCGCATCCTTGTTCTTGTTTGTCTGGCAAATATTTTTCCCAAGGCTAAGCACCTGATGTGTTCAATAACATTAAAGCACAAAAGTTAACCTGGCCGTGAGAGAGACGATCTGACCGTGAGAAAGCTGTGTCTGCATGTCCACATTTGAACGAACAGACCTCTGCTTTCAGAGCAGCTCCCAACATACCATCCTTTTTCAAGAAAGGCAATGTGGTGGAATTGGTCGTGGCATTTGTTAGAATCCCTTGCTATGTGGGTGTCCAATAAAAGGTGACCTATAACAACCATATATGTACAATTTTAATGCCCTCCTTGCTTTAGACTATGACATGTACTGATCTGATAAGCAAGGTTCTGCTCTCATAAGTTACTGCAACTGTCCTTGTGAATGAATGTTACTGGAAATTTTCCCCTAATACAAATTCCCAAGGGTCACCATAAAACAGAGACCATTCATTTAAGAGTTCAGTCTGTGGAAATCAACAACTCAAGTATTTCAATTCAGAGCTGGTTTATACTTGTATTACTTCCTTTTCTCAACAGTGTATAAATTCTATGCCATTGGATAAACTAATGATACTATCAATAGAACTACTTCATATCCCAATGGTGTGATTGCTAATGTTCTTTGTCATAGAATGATAATGAGGCCTTTAAAGTAAACCAGAGATGTATACAAACCATAGACAAATAAACAGATTAGAGCTTCCACTTAATTCTAACCTCAATCTAAGAACAATTAGTTCTTTTGACACATCCTTGAGGCTATTCACCCTTGTGAATATCACTGCAGATACAGGTGTTACAACAAAGTGTGGTGAAGATAGCATATGATGCCTGGCCATCCAAAACAATTTCATCTGGGGCCTTAAAGGCTTGTCTTCAAGCAAGCAACCAACCATCTAAGCAAGAAGTCAACTAAGTCCATATGGAAGCAGCACATCAACCTGTGTGATACAAGGATGATAAATAACAAACTACAAATCTGAGGGTGGGAAAGGTATCAGAACTTAGTCTCAGGTTAATCCCCTCTGATCTTAGTTAGGGGACTTGAATAAACTTGCTAACAGAGATGATTGTAAGCTTGATTATGGCAGATGAAATTAAGTTATAATGCGGAACTTGGTCACATAAGATGTCCTTCTTGACCCATTTTGGATTCATTCTAGTGTTTTTAATGTCTCCTGCTTTTTTCTTGACAAAGGATTTTTATCTAGTTTATTTTAATACCATGGTCTTTTTTAAAAAACATAGTTGCTCTTTTTGTTGTTTTTAATAGATTTTTTCATTGTTTGTACATTTTCCACTATATGAAGCACAGGTAGGGTGTATGTATTGAGACAATAATTGGTGCCTAGCTTGTCAGGGATCTGGGAAGGGGGTTAGTTGGAGGGAAATGAGGAGCAAATAATGAGTGTAGGATGAGGAAGGATGCGTAGAACTGGCTGTTGTGATGTACATACAACTATTTTTAAATATGACTGAACTTTGGAAGTATATGTTATGCGATATTTCAATAAAACTATTGAAAAAAAAAGAATGGAAACACTATGGGTTGGTATTTTCCTTAGTTCTCAAAATAACATCCCTGCTTTTCAAAGGTCTTATACAGTTGATTTACCCAATGTAATACATCCTTTGATTTCTTGACTGCTGCTTCTGTGAACATTGATAGTGAATCCAAGCAAGGTAAACTCTTTGACAATCATTTTCCACTTATTATGATGTTATTTACTGGTACAGTTGTGAGTATTTACTCTTTATACTGAAGACCGTAATCTGTGACTATCAAATATACTCAAGTCCTCTTTACTTTCAGCAGCAAGGTTGGGTCATCTGCAAATGACAGGTTGTTAATGAGCCTTCCTCCAATCCTGATACCACCTCTTTCTTCATATAATTCAGCTTCATTGATTATTTGCTCAGCATATGAATTGAATAGCATGGCGAGAGGATACAACCCTGATGCACACCTTTCTTTATACCATTCCTTTGTTTTGTTCTCACAATTGCCTTCTGATCTATGTCCAAGTTTCACACGATTGTGTATGCAAGAATATTTATGTCTGTTACTTTAATTCTTACCAACCATGCAATGTCTTCCTGTACCACCATAATATTTTACTATCTGATTTTTTAGTTTTTAATTGCACATTCTGATTTTTTAGTTTTTAATTGCACATTCTCCTGTGCGATATTAGGATTGTCTGGCATTCTTTATCAGCTCTAGGAGGTAAAGAATTATATCCGTCTCTTTTTAAATCCAGTACGTGTGTAATATCTTATGTAGTTACTAGAACTTAATACTCAATGCTTCTGAAATAAAATATACATCAAACAATTCACAGTATAGTATTTACATCTAAAGATCTATGAGGAGGAATGTATTTGCAAAGTTAAATATTCTTGCATATAGTATAGCTCCATCTTTCTGACTCTGCGTTGCTAAACCTTGTGGTTTCTCACTAGGTTCTAGATATACGTTTTTGGTATATTATTTATGCGCTCCCTTTTGCTACCTTTGGTAACTTTTTTTTTGCATTTTAGATCTCATAGAAAACAGAATTTTTGATCAGATATTTCATCTTTATTGAAGTTACTGTGAAGTTACCAATTAGCTAAAATCTAACAACTTTTGAATTGGCCCTTTACTAAGGAAAGAAAATGCTTATTCGCAGGGGGGAAAAAGCAGCCTTCCTATAGAAGATTCTTTATCTAATCTTGACATATAGAAATATTTTCTTTCTCCTTGAATTTTACTTAGTCATATGTTTTTAGCTCAAGTTTCAATTATAATAGCTGACAAACATTTAACACTGGGGAAAAAAATGAATGGCTGCTTCCAAATAGCATACTGTTCTTTGAGAAAGATCACTTAAAATATCAAATTTACCTCAGAACCAATATAAGTTGTTCTGAAAACAACTCCTTTGGCTCATTTATCTTCTGTGATCATTGCTTTTATCCATATATTGGCATTTGAACAGGTGGGGTAGATAGATCATTTCTGAAAAAATATATGCATTTATAAAAATACACCCATTATACCTCTACTAAAATATTTATGAATAAGAAACCAAATTTAATGTGTTCATTTTTATAATAAATTTAAAGAATTCATGTTTAATTAAAAGTGATATATAAATCATGCTGTTTGCTAGCACTATTGACTATGCTGTTCCCATACCACCAAACTTAATATAAAATTAATTGTTAATTTTCATGCCTGTAGTATGCTCTTCACTAAGACAGTGTTTGGACATGAGTTAATGAAATATTAAACTTCACAAAGGGGGCTCTGTGAAGCCATGAAGTGAGTTTCGAGGTTCAATGTAACCCCTATGTCCCCTTTATAAAGTGTTCTGACGTACAACTTTTAAGACATATCTGTGCATCAAGTCTCTTTTAGAGTCAGTTGTATGGTTACTATTTTTAAAAGCACATTTAGTAAGAGTAGTGTGACCCTTCAGAGTGGGAAAGAATGGCTTATTTTTTGCACAGTCATATACTCAACTGTGAAACCATCTCAAGTTTTCTTACTTTATAATACTTGGAGACCTCTGGGTTAGCCTGACCTTACATAACCAAACACAGCATTCAACAGTCTTTCACATGTCTGTTCTGAACAAAACTCCAAACTGAATAGTCACCAACTGCAAAGGAAGTGATGATTAACTTAGGGAGTACTTGATTCTATCTCCAAGAAGGTTAGCATGACCTTGAATGACAAGATGATATTACTTATATTGTATGCACTTCATGCTTTGTTCGCATAAGACCTATCTCATTTTTGGAAAAGACCATTCTGAAAAACTTGACCAGTGATGTTTCGGTGACATTGCCCTCCCTGAACCAGAGCCTCTGTCCGTAATGAATGCCATTTTATTGCTATTATTCTTCTGTCTGGCAATAAGGCACACTGACTCTTTCTTTAAATAGAAATCCTAATTCCCTTTTCTCTAGGTGAACAAAAAGCATATTTCACCCCATATATGAGAGCAAAGAGATCGTATCTTGTCATATTTCTACTGTATCTCTACAGGAAATTCTAACATGCTGAATTAAGCTAGTGTATATTCTCTCTTACCAAATCCATTTGGGCCTCAGAGCTGTACCATTCCTATTGCCTGAGATATGTTCTTTGCACCTGAAAATTTCTTCTACCATATCTCTAGCTACTCAACAAATTTCAGGATACATTCTCTGGATTACAATTGTGAGGATGGTGCAAGAGCGGGCAATGTTTCTTTCTGTCATGTATAGGATCATTATGGGTCAGAATCAACTTGATGGCACCTAACAACAACAATAACTACAAGTGGCAAGTTTTCATAAATTATTTTTAGCAGCAAAATATATGTGGTCCATTTCATGAACAGGATGTCTTGATATTGGTTGGAAAAGTACTGACCCAGTCCAATTGAATCCTGTTAATTCTTCAAGGCTGACTCAAGTCCACTGTATTCCAGATAATGTTCATTAATTTGTTTATTTATCATTCACCTACTACTCATTTCTTGGACCAGACACTGTATTAGATGTTGGAAGCATAAAGACAAACAGAGTGAAATATTCTACCCTCAAAATGATCATGCTATATTCCTCTATTCTCTGTCTATGATGGATTATGTGGCACTTTTGAGTTCAGATTACATGAAAGTCAGTCTTTCTGAACACAACAACCCAATCTTTTGTAGATGGCATAGAGATAAATATGTCCACTCTTGCTAAACAGATATGTACATGAATAATTGATCTATAAAATATCAGTTCTAGAGTTGGGAAAATACTGTAGAAGCAAAATTTTAATTATTTTTATTAATAATCTATCCTTGTCTCTATCCCTATCCTTATCTTTCCTTCCATCTATCCATCCATCTATCCAACTAGCTAGTTAGCCAGCTATGTTTCAGAGCATTTTGGATCCTGTGTGAGAGTCATGAAAATGGTATCTGAACAGAAAGTATAAGAGAAGAGGTTAAAATATACAAAGTCCTCAGAAATGTAATCTTCATGTGTTAGTTCCATTTTCTCATTCCCAGGTGGTCATTTCACGTCTTTCCTTCTTCCAATTTGAAATTTAGCTTTTGTGATAGTCTTTTAGTCTTTTCTTTTGAAATCATCTATTTAGTTTATTTTCTTTAATCTTTGGCTTGGTACCAATCGGCACTGCTCACCTCATCATCAGTTCTTAACTCGTCCTCTCTGGGTGATTTCTGCATGGATTGGCCTCATATATAATTGTACATATACAGTCACTCCTGAAACTATCTCAAATCCTGCATTCTCCAAAGCTTCTGATCTGTGTTTCTGAATTTCTACTAGAAATTTCTACTTGTGTGTTTTCAAAATCCCTGTCTACATTGCATTTGTCTATCCTCAACATATCCATCAGATTTACTTTTCTAAAGAACAGGTCTGATTCCGTCAATCACTTTGGGGCTTCTTGGTCCCTAGTTGTTGACAGCCATCCAGGCCTTTCTCAACCTAGTCTCCATGAGCCTTGATGTCATTAATCCTTCCCCCTTTACATGCTTTTTCCTTTCTTTAGTTTTTAAACCAGGAATGGAGTTTCTTACCAGACTCTTAAAAAATACATTTTCCAACTTCAGTTCAAGTGTTAGTATTTTTTAAAAAACATTTATAGATACTTCCTTCATTTCATTCTTCTCCTTGAAAAATTACTTTTTACCTTCCTCAGGTGACCTCAGTGTTTTGCTCATGTTATTCATAAAACACCCTTGATAGTAATCATTATTTGTAAAATGCTTATTTTCTTTATTAGACTAAATTTCTTCAGGGAATGAACCAAGAGTATTATTTACCTACATATCTGTAGAACCTAATAAGTTCCTAGCACATAGAAGATACTCAATAAAATCTAGGGGAATTAAATTTGCATTCCCAACATTTAAGAGTCAAAGATATAAACAGATTTTCTTCTACATAGGGCTTTGTTATTCTCATTTTAAAAGGCATATCAATGTGAATGTAAAATGTTCAATACATTTACTTATTAAATTAATGGGAAAAGAAAATGTGTGTACCAGTCCCTGAACCACAACATATCTTTCACTTACACCGTGATTTGAGGTGCTCTCACTCAGTTTGCCTCATTTTAATTTCTAATGATAATGAGTGAAAGGTGGTCTTGACTCTTTCAACTTACTTGGTTATGGTTTTTTATAACCTCCTATTTTAGCTCCATAATTTTGATGATTAACTGCTCAACAGCACATTATTTATAGGCCACAGATACCTTATAATAGTAAGGACATTTTATCAACCCATAATTATTTCTGTTTCCTGGTCCAGTCTTCTATTTTGTTTCTGAAAATGGATCAGGAGGAACTGGATCTGCCATTCATTCTCGGCATCCCTAGAGCCAGGGTCTCTAGAGAGAGGAAGGATAACATGTGAGAAAGGGGTGGAGGGAAATGCAGGGCTGAATAACATTACTGGGTCTCTTCCTGGTGCAAGGAGTGACACATTGAAGGGTGTTTCAAGGGACTCTGAGATAGAGTGGCTGTAGACAGGGCTCTTTTCAGGAGCGGACCCGTTAAAGGAGGGCTGCACTCTGACAGCAGACACTGTGTGTGGCAAGGGGGTGGGGGTGGCTGGGCTGGTGGGAGCCAGGAATATATACTCTTGACTTTTCTCTCCTCCTCCCTTTGATCTCTTCTAAGTATTCCTCATTGGTTAAATCAAAGAGATATGGTAGCTGTCAACCAAGTACTTAAATATTTTGCTCTCGGAGAAAAGGGAAGATTGGTGCAAGATAAAAGGGGGATCTTAGGGGGAAAAGGACCGGTATTCACTACAGCAAGTTCGAGGCAGAGTTCCCGGAGTCTAGTGAGCAAATGGGAAACTGGTAGGAAATGAAATCAATGAGGTTGAAATTCACACATGTGGAGCCTTGTATTCATAAGGCAGGGTTTGTAGTTTATTGTGAGTGAGCCACTGGTGTTTCAGAGCAGAGGAGAAGTCAGAGAGAGGATCAGAAGTAATCATTTAAGAACTCCTGTAGCCATCCAGGTAAGAGATAATAGAGGTGTGGAGTAGAGAAATAGTGGAAAGGATGGAATGGAAGGCAGCCAGATTCAGGATAAAATTAGAAAACAATGCTATTATGATATACTGACATTGGCTGTGAGAGACAGAGATGATCACATGCAGAAATAATAGAGCTTCTTTTTATTCAGATGGAAAGATACCAAAAGAAGTAGGCTTCATGTGGTTATTAAGCATAAGGGAAAAGATATCATATGTAGTTATAGCTCTGACCTTCACCAGAATAGATGGTATCTAAAGCTCTGGACACAGATGTGATCAACCTCAGGAGTGAATATAGTTAGGAGGGAGTACTCTATCCACCAATGACCCTTGGGGAATTCTAACTTTAAAAATTTGGTGATGCAAATAGCCCAAGCAAAGAACTAGACAGATTACAATCTATTACACCAACATTCCAGAGTGCATTGAAAAGACTTGGGTGGTATACGCTGAAAACAATGTATCAAGAAAAATATTATAATAATAAGCATCATTAATGCCAATGAAGGACACATGTGAAGAAAGTTAAATGGGCAAATGTTCTGTTACCCACATATTTACCACAATAAAGTGAATTAGTGAACTGATTGAAAATAAGAAAATCCTAGTTAGAATGATAATTAATTGGAATGTATGAGTCGATGTTATAATTGAAATCCTGGGGAAATTTAAAAGGGATAGCCATTTTGGTAATGATGAGGCCTGGTTTTCATAGAAACTTTTAAATGGACAATTTCTTAAAGTTTAGCATTGTATTATTTGGCATGCATTATCCAAATCTTTTCATAGTATGTTGGCATTTTAAAATAATATGACCATTAGATATCTTAGCCATAATCTGATCTGAAAGCCTCTTAATTTTTTTCATAATTAATGTAACACTATTAACATTGTCACTAGTGCATACACTAGCTCAGAGGACCCTGTCTGACCTCTTCTGACTTCTCCACTGTCACGAGACAGTGATCAGACCTGTCTCCACAGTCCATCTTTCTTTACCTCTTTGACACTAACCATTCCTCTCAGGGCACATTTATTTTCAGTTCTATAATTCATTGTTATTTCCATACCTAACTCACAGATATTACTCACAATGCAGGGGGTTTATTAGGGGAGCTACTGGGTCACCACACACCAGGATTATAAACATTCAAGATATTTTTGTTGATCACAGCAACACTTCTCCTCCCCCGACAGCCAGTCTTTCTCTCTGATCCCCAAGCTCTCAAGCACATGGGCCCTTGGCTTCTGCCTGTATAGGCCAGCAAGTCAGTCTGCTGCTCGGCCTCCCAGTCCCACAGTCCTGGGGCTGCTCCTCTGTTCCTTCTCCTTGCCATGATCTCTGGTGCCTCGGGTCTTGGCCTCTGGAACTTTAGGCAGAGATCTCAACAGTGCTCCCTTTACAATGGTCCTGGGATTTCTCTCTGTGTCCCCACTACAAAGATGCCCCCTTCTTACAACCCAAGAAGTAGTAATTAAAACTGACCAATCCCATCTATTAGTGTTACACACAACTCATTTGCATAGTTTCACCCAATCATTTGATGAGAGTTACAGAGTAACAAGTAAAAGAGCCATTATTAAAACATTTCCCTTAGGATATTTGATAGCTATTTGAAGGGGGTATGGAAATTTCTAGGATTGCCTATATATAACCTCAAAACAGAACCAGTGAGGCAGAGAACATCTTTTTGTAATTAACAAAGGGTATTTCCAAGATCCTGTCACTTTCCAAAGTGTGGCAGGTAGGAAAAAATGGCCTCCAAAGATATCCACATCCAAATCCTTAATATCTATGAATATACAGGGACATTGCTACTGTCATTAAGTTAAGGAACCTGATACATGTGGAGAGAATCTGAATTATCCATGTGATCAGAACAGGCCTTTCACGTTGTGCTCAGAGCTACTCAACATTACTAACTTTGAAGACACAGGAAGAGGCCAAAAGCCAAGGAATGGGTGTGGCCTCTAAAAACCAGAAAAGGATTCCCTCCTAACGTCTCCAAAGGATAAGCAACCCTGCCAACTCCGGGATTTTAGCCCAGTGAGACCCATTCTGAACCTCTGACTTGTAGGAAAGGTAGAATAATAAATATATATCTTTTTAAGTCACATAATAATAAATATATATCTTTTTAAGTCACAATAGTATTTGGCTTATAGCAGCAATAGAAAATATACATAGTGCCATAACTTAAAAACAAAAAAAATCACCTGAATAAAAAGCAAGCCAAATGATTACTTTGAAGATTTTAAACAGAAGATAGTTCCTGTTCTTCGTATTTGAGGGTCTGTCTAAATTAGATTAGACATTCCCATTCCATAACCTGGATTCTTATCCACTCTTCCCTATTGTCCAAGAAAGTTGGTATTTATTCCCTTGCTACAGAGAAAAGACATGCATTTAGAGAAATCAGTTAATAATAAGATCACCTAAATAATCTTGATCATCACCATTCTTCAAACCCACTTTTTAAAGTCCCAGAACACCTCAAAGGTTTTTCAATATTCTAGTTTTCATCTATGTTTATGGAATCCAAGTAAAATTGGAATAGGGAAAATTACACATAATTTCCTTTCAACTGCCTGATTTCCTCCTGGCCTTGTGCAGTGGGGAAGTGGGTACATTTACACGGACATCTTCGTACAAGAAACGAACAAACCAAGAGAGTCTATCACGGTAGCCCGTTGCCTGTCAAAGTCAAAATAAAATTGCCTGGCCTTTGAACATACCTGCATTCCACCTAGGAAAGAGTAAACCCAGCGAGTTGTTGTTCAAAAGTGATGCATGTACCAGCCAAGCAGAAAGGTGACAGTGCCCTGTCTGCCTTTCCTCTCTAACTGTTTCGCAGGTGGGGGGAGGGAAATAATCAGGGACATCAGCTGTAAGTTGCCCATTAAACTAATTAACAGCCCTTTAGGGAGCTTCATGTGCCTTCCTCTTTTCGTCCATGATTCCACTAACTGGTAGGAAACAGAGTGACCAGGTGGTTTTCAGGTACTGTAGCTTAGCCAAGGGCTACTGGGGGAGGGTTTTAATTTCTCTCTTCAGTGCTGGGATTCAGGCAGCTCAGTTTCTTGGCCCAAGTTTCTTTTCTTTCTATCCTGTCTAAAACCAACTGAATCAAAAACCTAACAGTTGTCTTTTTTTTTTTTTTTGTAAACAGAGTAGGTGAATTTATTGATGGAAATGCTGGAAATACCAGACCCATTATTACCCTTCAGAAAGCATTCTCAGCACTGTTTCTTGTGCATATAAAGCACAGAGATGAAATTGGCATGGCAGAGGCGGTCTTTGGAGTGAGAGAACGCTGGCCTTGAATTCCAGATTAGTGATTTAGTTGCTGTGAACACAATTACGTAACTTTTCTAACTTTTTATTTCTTCATTTGTGAAATGGAGATAATGCATATAAATAATGGCAATGGGATCTGTCCTTGACGTCACGATACTCAATACATGAAAACGATCAGTAATTATGTTACAGCGGTGTATACTATACTGTAGTGTAGTGTAGCTTCACGGTTAGAAACATGAACTTTAGCCTGTGTAGCTGAGGCCTGGATTTGAACCCTGGATCACAGTAACTCTTGGCAACCCCCAGTATACCGGAGTGATGCACCACAGGTTTTTCAATGACTGATTTTTCAGATGTGGATAACCGCATTCTTAGTCCATGACACCTCTGGGCATATTTCCTGTGCACGTGTTAATTTTTCATACCGCCAAGGGGGGCTCTTTCTTGCTTTACCTTGACTACATTTGATGACGCAGGACCCCCGATCGTCCCTGTGCAGTCCTATAGTTAGATTCAGTTAAGTCATAAAGGACACCAGGCTGGATTGCTTCGAAAGCATGACTCCTGGTTCATTTTAATTAAATTATAACTGCCTTCATTAAGAGATGTTTGAAGAATTGCAAGACCCAGCGTTAGTCTTACTGAGTGTGAAACTTCATGGAAGTGGCCTGTGTTTCACCGTAGGCAGAGCACGACAGGGATGCTGCTTTCTTTCATCTCCAAACTATAGAAATCCATTCCATGAAAGGAGCGGTTGGGAGTGAGGCATTTGACAGAGAGGATATGAGAGTATTTGCTTGTTTGGTCTGTGAGGTAAGTTCAAAGACAGGGACTTTTGTTTTCCAAAACTCTGGCGAGCAGCTTTGGTTTCATGTCAAACATCGGGGTCCATGCAGGATGTAAACATTTCCTGCTGGCCACGTCTGTTACTATAATGGTAACGCCATCAGTTCTGTGCTACTTGCACTGTAATTGTGCCAAGATTTCCTGTGTTCAACAGGGGAGGTTAAAAGTCAGTCTGGTTTCACAGCTGTGTTTGGTCAGAACTGGCTTTCTAGTACTCCAGAAACTTATTCCTCAGGAAGATTAATCAATGGTCGGCATTCCATAGAGATAGTCTTGATTTTATCTCAAATAAAACTAGAAATGTAGTTGCATGTGTGTGTATAAAAGGATGGTGTTGAAGGCATGTGCTCACAGATATTATTTTTAGGGAGGACATTAAGTATAGGTAATTGTAGAATTTAGTTACATTAATCTGTGAAGGCACATGCTAAAGTACGTCATGAATTGCATTGTGTCCCCCAAATATATGTCCACTTGTCTGGGGCGTGATTCTCAGGGTTTGGCTGGTATGTAGTCATGTTATCGTCCCTTATGAAGCGACATATGCAGTATGATAAGTCAGTTTTAAGTAGATTAATGGGGGATGCAACACCTTTAATTAGACCACAATCCTGATTTGATGTAAGGAAAGTTTCTAAGGGGTGTGGTCTTGATCTCGCCTGAGATAGTAAAGAAGAGAGAAACAGTAGTAAAAGCAAAGAACCTGACTAATCGCAAGTCAGAAGAATTGGGACCAGCGCGAATATTTTGGACCTAGAGTTCTGACACTGAGGATCTCTAGACCCAGGGGAAGACCGGTAGCAAGACACAGAGGAGCACCAGGATGAGAAAACAAGAAAAAGACCTTTTCTTTGAGCCATCGTAGAGTAAAGTCTTCCACTAGAGGTGGTGCCCTGAATTCAGATTTCTAGTCTCCCGACATGTGAGAGAATAGAGGTTTCTGTTTGCTAAATACGTTTACTTGTGGTATTTCTATTCTATTAACAATAAGTAAGACAGGATTTGGTACCAGAAGACTGGGGTGCTGTTTTAATAGATAATTAAAATTTGGAAGGTGTTTTAATGTTTTTAGGTGCTGTGTTAGACAGGGTTCTCTAGAGAGATAAAACCAAATTGCTGATAATTTAATATATTTATTTATAAGGATAATTAGATATATAACAAGAAATGAACTGTTAAATCATATACAGATAAATATATAATACAATAAATGAACAGTTAAATTATAAAGCATTACAAATGGTTCAGTGCAACTCACTCCCGTGAGAGAGAGTTGTGAGAGACTAGCAGTCCTTCAAGTCTAGTCTGCTGCCAGATTTTCCTCTATTTATAGAGAGAGCTAGGCTATGTCAGCATAGCAGCCAATCACAAGGCAGGTCACCAACTGTCAGCCAGGTCACCAACCGCCAGTCCCCAGCTCCAGAGATGTCTTGAAGGGACCTCAACTTACAGTGACACAGTCCACTGGCTAGGCATCCCACAAGTAGTGTAGCCTTTAAATTGAGGCACAGAACAAGCAAGGCAGCCGCACACTGGTCCTATAGTCAAAGAGTAAGAGACAAGAAAGGCAAGGCTCACCAAGCCATTTATCTCTCTGCCCTTCAGTTAATCCCACTTGTGTTTATCGGCCAGACTGGCACAATAAACTAACTCAGGTGCTATGGAATCAGCTAAGACCCATAGCTACTTCATGCACAAAAGAAAGAAAGACCGCACAGTCCTGCAGCACCCTTACCATTATTCTTATGCCTGAGCTCATTGTTGCAGCCATGGTGTTAATCCATCTCATTGGGGGGGGGGCTAGCTCTTCTCTGTCAGTTTGTCATACTATGGTGGCTTGTGTGATACTGTGATGCTGGAAGCTCCGTCACTGGTGTTTTGGATGCAAGCTAGGTCACTCAGAGTGAGCATGTTTTGGCGGACCTTCCGGACTAAGAACAGACAACAAAGGACTCTCCCAAGGAAAGAGCTGCTGAAAATCTTATGCATAGCTCTTTCAATGGATGCCTAACATTTGGAGTTGATAATGAGTAGTGGCTAGAAGAGTGACAGGATAATATCTATAACTTACAAAGAAGATTAATTAATGAAACTTTCTTTCAATTATTTCCACAAGTCAGTAAGCCAGTGATGAAGAAATTAAAAAATTCTATCAGCTTTTGCATAAAGAAATTATCAGCGTATGATTAATTTGACAAGCAAGTAAAACTTGCTCAAAGCTGACTAAAAAATAGTTGCTTTGACAAAACTCACTGCCATTGAGTCAATTCTGACTCCTAGTGACCTTATAGGATGGATAGAACTGCCTGTTTATAAGGTAGACTGTAACTGTTTACAGGAGTAGAATTTCCTGTCTTTCTCCTGTGGAGCTGGCTGATGGTTTTGAACTGCTGACCTTGTGGTTATCAGCCCAATAGTAACTACTAAGCTCCCAGGGCTATTTCTTGCATTGAAAAAGTTACCAAAAATGTATGATGGATTCAGACCAGAACCTCAATTGAGGGATATCATAGCTGATATAAGATGGTTCTTAGCTAAAAGCATATACTATCATAAAGATAGTTACTTGTGTTCCATTCACTCTGCAAAGACATTTAACTATATGGATCTTAGCAAACTATGGATAACATTGTGAAGAATTGGAATTCCAAAATACTTAATTGTGTATATGCACAACCTGCACGCAGACTAAGAAACAGTACTTTGGACAGAAGAAAGGGAAGCAGCATTGTATAAAATCAGGAAAGGTACGTGTGAGGGTTGAATCCTATTACTATACTTATTCAATCTGTAGGCTGAATAAATCCTTTAAGAAGCTGGACTATATGAAGAAAAATGTAGCATGCAGATTGGAGAGTGACTCATTAACAACATGTAGATGAATTAACTCTACTTGCTGAAATCTAAGAGTACTTAAAATACTGATGAATATCACAGACTACAGCTTTCAGCATGAATTATAGCTCAACATACAGAAAACAAAAACCCGCACGACCTGGGCTAATAGACAACATCATGTTAAATGGAGAAAAGAATGAGATGCCACAAACTGTGGGAGGAGACTATGGAGAAGTTCAACATCCTCAACGAAAATAAGACCACGACCTGGCTGTGGAGCAGACCATCAACTGAGCACACGCAAGTTCCAGTAGCAACTGTAGAAAATTAAAATAAGTCCTCAAAAACTTAACACTATTTAAGTTTATCCAATCAGAATTTAGAGATGTAGCCAAGAACAAATTTGTTGCACTGAGTAGTAATGACCAAAGACCAGAGGAATTGTGGAATAATATCAAGAACATCTTACACGAGGAAATATTTTCATAGACAAGCAAAGAAGGAAAAGGCCAAAGCGGATTTCAGAAGAGTCTCTGAAACTTGCTCTTGTATGTAGAGAATGTAAAGCAACTGAAAGAGAGGTTGCAGTAAGAGTTGAACAGGAAATTTCAAATAGCCATTCAAGAAGATAAAGTAAACTATTATAATAAAATGTGCAAAGATCTGGAATCCAATGATTGAACTTCCATGATATGTAACTTCTGTGCCAATAAAACTGTTGGGGGAAAAAAGGTAAAAGAGAACAGGAGACTCAGCATTTCAGACGAGGAAATTACTGAAGGAGAATTTAAGGTTTGAGTTATAATACTGAAGAATTCTGTGAGCAAACTATTGAAAATACAGAAAATATCCAAAGAAAATGGAAGAAATCCAGAATCACTGTATCCAAAAGAATTGGTCAATGTTCAACAATTTCATGAGGCTGCAGAAGATCAAGAACCCACAGTGCTATAGAAGTCCAAGTTTCATCGAAGGCATGGGGTAAAAAACCAAACAACCAAAATAAAGCAAGTCCAAGTGTTCCCAAAATAACTATTAAAATATTTCAACAAACTGATGCAACACTGGAGGTGATCATTTATCTTTGCCAACAAATTTGTTGTGCAGTGTTTACCTGTCTGGCTGCTCTCCACCTCGTGGGCAATTTGAAACTCCTTGGGAGAAACACTGGGCTTTCTACTCCAGTAAACAGTTACAGTCTCTGGATCCCACAGGGGTTCGCTGAGTCAGCATTGACTTGATGGCAGTGAGTTTGAACTTTAGAGTTTTACTTGGCCAGCCAATGGAAAGAAATTGATGTGTAATTGTGTTCCTTCAAACAAATGTGAACAAACAGATTGTGGAAAATTTCAACCAGTAGCACCATCATCACATGTAAGTAAAATTTTGTGGAAGAGAATTAAAAAATGGGTTCAGCGGTACATCAACAAGGAGCTGCCAGAAATTCAAGGTGGATTCATAAGAAGATACAAAAGGAGAAATAACATTGTTGTCATCAAAAAGATCTTGAATGAACTAAAAGAAGAGAATACCAGAAGCCCATGTGATTGTGTTTTATCCATTATTCAATGGCCAATAGACTGTGTGGATCACAGCAGACGATGGATATCATTAAGAAGAGTGGGAATTCTCGAACATTTAACCATGTTCATGTGGAAAGTGTACCAAGAAGTATCCATTCAAGCAGAACAAAGTAATAGCAAAGGTTTAAAATCCCAAAAGTATGTGTCAGGGTTATGCACTTTCACGACACCATTCAATCTGTATTCTGAGCACATCATGGGAGAAGCTGAACCATTAGGAAGAAGAATGGAGCAGGGTTAAAGGAAGGCTCACTAAGAACCTGCTAAATCCGTGGTTCTCAACGTTCCTCATGCCGCGACCCTTTAATACAATTCCTCACAGTGACCCCAATGTGGTGACCCCCAACTGTAAAATTATTTTTGTTGCTACTTCATAACTGTAATTTTGCTACTATTATGAATCATCGTGTAAATATATGATATGCAGGATGTATTTTCATTGTTACAAATTGAACATAATTACAACATAGTGATTAATCACAAAACAATATGTAATTATATATTGTGAAATATTTATTTCTAATGACAAATAAATGAAATTTTGTCTTGAAGCATGGTGTAGCACAGGTAACAATCTTCACACCGGGCACTCGTATGTGGGCATATCTGCATGTGGATGGGCCCACCTGGAGACATACAGAGGAGCAGTGTCTCGGTTCCTAAGACCATCGGAAATATATTTTCCGATGGTCTTAGGTGACCCCTATGAAAGGGTCATTCGACCCCCCAAGGGGGTTGCAGCCCACAGGTTGAGAACCACTGTGCTATATGAAAATGACACCTCCTTGCTTGCTGAAAATGAAGAGCACTTGAAGCACTTACTGAGGAAGAGCCAAGCCTTCAGTACGCATTACACCTCAACAAAAAACAAAGTCCTCACAACTGATCAATCTGATGGTTAGATTTCATGTCAACTTGGAGCCCTGGTGGCACCATTGGTTATTACGTGTTGCGCTGGTTTCTAAAAGGTCAGTGGTTCAAATCCACCAGCTATCCACAGAAGAACGATGTAGCTTTCTACCCTCATAAACAACCAGAAACCCACAGGGGCGATTTTACTCTGTGCTATAGGGTCATGATGGGTTGGAATGAACTCGATGGCGGTGTTTGTTTGGGGTGCTCAGGACATCTGTGTGGAGGTAGGAGTTGAGTCCAGTCTATCAGTCAAGTGGAAGCCTGGTGGTGCTTCCTTGGGGGTGTGGCCTTTTCACAAGAAAGACACTGAGGAGGAACAGAACCCTCTCTCGCTTTTCTTTGCCTCCCTACTTGCTTGGAGTTTGCATCTGGGTCCAGGTAAGGGATGACAGCCCTTATGACCTTCTGTCCCTTGGAGTTGTCTGGGACCTGCCATGCTCTTGTACCCCTTAGATCCACGTGACTCTGCACCTGTCAGCCTGTTAGCATCCAGTTCTGCATTGCACATGGCTGCCCCATTAACTGGTAGCTGCAGGAGTCTTATGAGCACTCTGGCTGGCACTGAACCCATGGCCGTATGTTGGACTGGGCTGGGTTGCCTTCTTGATATAAAGTTCCTTCCTATACGTATATAATTGTTGTTAGTTTGGTTCCCCTAGTAAACAGCCTTACATGTACCCAGCAAACAACATCATGATAAATAGAGAAAAGATTGACATTGTCAAGGATATAATTTGATTGGAATTTACAATCAATGCCCATGGAAACCGTAGCCAAGAAAGCAGTGTGCCAGATTGGGCAAACCTGCTGCAAAGGACCTCTTCAAAGCGCTAATGAGAAAAGATGTCACTTTGAGGACTAAGGTGTGCTGACTCAAGGCACGGGAATTTCAATCACCTTCTACATTCATCTAGTCTGGACAATGAATAAGGAATACCTGGGAAGAACGGATGCATTTGAAAGCAATGTTGCTGAAGAATATTAAATAGACCATGGACTCCTGAAAACAAAACAAATCAGAGCTGGGAGTCCAGCCCCAATGTTCCTTAGAGATGTGCCTGGTGAGACTTCACTTCACACACACTGGCCATGTTTTCATGAAGGACCAGAAGAGGATCCCATGCTTGGTAAAGTGCAGGTTCAACAAAAAAGAAGACCTTCAAGGATCCATACATGCAGTTCCTGCAGCAACTGGCTCAAGCTTCACAAGGATTGTGGAAATGCCACAGACTTGGCAGTGTTTGGTTTGGTCAAGGATGCAAACAGTGGGAGCCAACTCTATGGTACTTAACTGCAGCAAGAGCAAAACAGTAAAAGGCTAGATTTCGCTGAACATACTGCTAGTGATCATGTCTCTCTCAAAGGCAATTCTAGTGAGGGCTCAGGAGGAAGGGCTGTCATGCTAGAGATGGCACAGGCTGCAAGAAGCAGCAACAGAGAAACCGTGGCAGTAGAGCCAGGAGACCAGTGCAAGTGGCCCCAGTCGCTGGCCCAGTGAGAGAGCTGAGTGCTTTAAGGCCGGAGGCTTCCTGGCAGAGTAGGATGTTTCCCTGTACTTATCACTGGAGCTAGGCTTGCTTGTTGACCAAGCAAGGGAAGTGAACATCTTCAGGCTAAGGCTCACTAGCAGAGTGGAGTGCCTCAGACCACTAATTGATAAAACAAAAGAATTTTAGAACACTTGCCTGCTCAGGGTTGAGGTAGAGCTGACTCAAGAGGTCTGAGAGGGCGAGAGGCCAAGAAACCATGATACAGAACTTGAAGCCACTTGGAGCACTGGACACAGAGCTCGCTCAGTCTCAAAGGGTAGTTTTCTGACATCTGTGGTCTAAAATAGTGGGACCATGGCCTCTTCAGTAGCCCTGGTGGTGCAATGGTCATGCACTGGGCTGAGATCCTCATGGTCGGCAGTTCGAAACCACCAACTACTCCTTGTAAACAGCTATAGTGTCAGAAATCCACGGAGGGTGGTGGCTGGTTCAAAAGATAGAGCTACAATCTCCTAGGTTTCAAAGAGCCATATCTTTACTAATAACTTAGTTCAAGCGTGTGGTGCTGCCATTCTAGAGTGCCAAGGGGATAGGGCACATCCACTGCCCAAAGCTGAGAAGCCCTTGTCCAGAAGGCAGAAGAATGGAGCCTTCTGGGGCTAATGTGGTAGTTAGCCATTCAGTTGGACTAGCAGAAGGGCACTTTCCAAAGCTCAAGGTGCACAGTGGCTATCCAAGTAGGCCTAGAAGGCAGAGAGGAAATCATGCCTTTAGGGTGGCTGTGTGGGAAAGAATACCTAAGTGAAGAGCAAGGATGGCCTAGCATGACTTAGGACATCAGTCAGAACAAAAGGATAAAGGGGCTGGGCAATGGAGTTCAAGAATCCAAAGGACAGAAATCAAAGGAAGGGAGAGAAATTAAATATAAATGCAGAATGGCACAGTTTTTAAACATGTACACATGCTGCTTCCATCAACTTGCTTTCTTGTTCTTTTCCTTGACTCCTTTAGTGTTTTATGTGCAAATTCGCACCAACTCTGTGTCAGTTTAGCCTTCTTGATGGTTGCTAAGATTCGGGAAACAGCACCAATCTTTCAAGTACAAACACAGGCACCCATGGTTAAAAGGTTTCAGTGGAACATTCAGACTAAAACAGACTAGGAAGCAAGACCTGGCAATCTGTAACTGAAAATTAGACAGTGAAAACCCCATGAATTTTAGCAGAATATATTATCCCGTATGGTATTGGGCAATGAGCCCCGTGGTTGGAAGACACTCAAAATACAGTGGCTGTAGTAATGGATTGAAGTATATCAACAATTGTGAAGATGACAGAGGGCCAGGCAAAGGTTTTTGTTGTTGTACATGGGTCATAAGGAACTGATCTACCTCTATACAAAGAACAACAATAAATGAACTTAGCAAAGTTAAGGACGTAACACTTTTGTGGCTAAAATGTATTTCTTCAACTTTAGCTGGACTCACTTTAATGGTAGAGGTTGTTATTAAATGTATCTCCAACATTTTATATCTACTAAAGTGGACATTGCTCATTTTTAGAGATTCTTCTCTGTTGGCATCTCCCGCGTACTTTGTGATTCAGCCAAAAAGTCTAAGTTGATACGTCAAAGTTATTTGACAAATCTACCAAATCTATCTTGTCCCAGTCTGAACTTTGAAAGTTATATGGAAAAACAATAATAAAAAATGGATTCCATAAAGCTGCTTATGACCTGCCCTTCCATACATTGTGAGGATGATAAAAAGATAGATACCACCCCAAAATAAATTTCCAATATTCCCCTGGCCTTGGATGAATGAAAAAATATAGTTTTTAACCTTATGGATCTTCTAGCTTTCACTAGTACCAATGTTGAGGAAATTAGACAATTAATCTTTCTTTTAATTATAAAGGAGTGTCAGTGAAGTAAACAACTCATTCCACTCATGTTCAATGAAAGTTATCTACTGTGAAGGATTAGCTGCCAAGTTCAACAATAACAAAGCTCTTGTTTTCCAATAAAGAGGTTAATTGGCTTCAGAGAAAATACATGTACAGAGTACATAGGCCTAATATTGGTTTTGCAAAGGCCCTCTGTGAGGGAAGTTAATGTTTCCTGTTTAGTAGCTGTTTTACAACAATCTGCCCTTGACCAATAATTATGCTTACATAGCTGATGCTAATATGTGACAGTAGAACTGCTACTTAACGTGTCCTCTGTACCTGTATGCAGTAGAGTTTGTCTTCATTCTGTGGGGCACTCAAGGCTGGATTTGGGGTGTTGCTTTCTATCTGGAAATAGGCAACTGGGCCTGGATGTTGAAAATGACTGTCAAAAAAAAACAAACCCTTCCTAGGACTATTTTTATTGTGTTAGTAAATATAGCAAAATATTTTCTAAATATAGCAAAACATTGGCTGATTCAAGAATCATGACATATAAATTTCAGGGGCATTGTGCAATCATTACTGCTATCAATTTTGAAATTATTCCACCATCATGAACAGAAACTCAGCGCTCTCTAAGAAATAACTCCTGCTCCCTGTGCTTGCAACCCTTGGTAACCACGACTACATTTTAGTCTCTGTATGAAATCTATTTCATGTACATATACATATATTTATAGGAAGTTTCATATAAGTACCATCATACAATGTAAGGGGGCTTCAAAAAGTTTATGGGGAAATAATCCACGATTATGGGTGTATTCAAATATCCTACCTTTCAGTTCATAGCTGGCCAACTGAGCCAGGGTTCCCTAAAACGCAGAGGGGCTGTTGTTTCCCTGGGTTAGCCTCTCAGGGAGCCTGGTGGAGGACTGTGTTGGACGCGAGGTTGCTCCTCTCACGGCCTACAGTTGGAATCCACCCGCCACTGTCCTAGATAGAACACTTTCAGCTCCAGCAAATATTTGCAACGACTGACCCCAAAGAGAGCATTCTACTCTGTCCTATAGAGCTGCTGTGAGTCAGAGCCAACTCGAATCAAGTGGGTAAGTGCATACCTCAAGGCGCTCAGGTGTGATGTGGGTTTGGTCACCGTCTCTAACTTCAAGGTTGGAAATTCAAACTTACTCGCTGTCTTTGGGAGAGAGATGAGGCAGGTCCCATGAAGATTTCCAGTCTCCAAAATCCTGTAAGACTCAATGGCTGTTCGTCTGCTTGTTGTTGCTTTGTTTGTTTGCTTGTTGTTGCTTGTGCTCATCTCATTTCACTTGGTGGCCCTTTAAAAACGATCCTATCGCATAACAAGAGCAAGCAAAGTTCATTGATGGCAAGAATTAGAAAAGTAGTAATCCCTGAAACTTTGGACTTTTTAAAATTGAAGCGGGTACTTGCTGTTGTTAAATATTTTTTGATGGCTCTGGGAAACCTTCATAATAGTTTCTTTAAAATGATGACCAAGATAAAGAGACTAGGTAAAAATAGATCGCAGAACAATCACCAGCCTGATTTTATTTCACCATGCAAGTTTTCAGCGACAGCTCTAAACTAGCAACTTTTCAATTAAATCCAATCTGTCATGGTTGGGGAAACAGTGTGGCCGCCAGACTCTGCAAAAAGATCTGGCTGTTGAGCGGATATGCTAGCACTTTTAACTGAAACACACTATATTTGTTTAAGCCAGTGCCTAAGTAGTCCTGCCTATTTTTATCCCTCTGGCGTTGGATGCCATTAATTTATACAGTACATAATTAGGCACTGTGAGCTCAGTATTAGAATGTGCTTTTCTCCTATCTGTTTCCCTGAGTGGATGGTAAATCAGAAAGGTAAAAACATATTTTTCCTCCTCCATCTTGCTCCTTCTACCACTTCAGGAGGAATGTTTGTCCTTGAGAAGGTTGTGTCCAAATCATCTCTGAGCCCAGTTCTTGGTCAGCGCTTGAAGGGAACAGTTTGAGACAGCAGGAGCCTCTTAAGCCTTCCCACCGGAAATCTATTACAATCTAAAACGACAGGAAATAATGCCCCTCTCCCTGCTTCAGACTCCAGTGACAGCACGCCATTATCATAGAACAGAGAGCCTCCTTTTCAAGGTTGTTTTGAAGAGCTGTGGAATTGTAAGTTTCAAGAGATTTTGCATTATTAACAAGGTGTGTGTTATTAAAATACAAAGGTCATAAATTAATGGCATTAAGATCACCCGGAACTAGACATCAGTTGTGTCTGGTTTGTGACAGCCTTGTTTATATGGGTCTAGTAATCATAGCAATCTGCTCAGCACTCTTGAGACATTTGGATCCGCTGCATCATTAGTTCAATAGCATGAGTAGCACAAGCTAGCTCAAGGGGCAAGCCATTTTCATTCTTCTTCACCTCCTCATCTCCTCTGTCTCCTCTATTTTCTCCTTTTGTGATTTACCTGAGAAAGCTTGAACTTTTCTGCTAAATAAGGTTAGAGGTAAACTGAAGCTTGCCAGTAGGACCCCATCCCCTCCCTTTCACCCTCCTCCTTTCCACAATGTAATGGGATCAGCTCTTACCTGAGGTGGAGGGCTACTAATAGCAGTGCGTTATTGACGACAGCTGCCCTGCTTTTCTTCAACTGGTGCCTGTTTCTTGACTTAATTCAGAAGTGAAGAAGATGCATGTGTTCCTTTCATTTATGAATTCTCAATTTCAGGGAGTTTTAAAGGCATCAATAAACTTCTTTAAAATAATCATTTTACTGGGATCTCTTAGAGATATCATAACTGTCCATACCTCAACCACATCAAGCTGTATTGTACAGTTGCTACCAGACAGTTTCAAAACATTTTCTTTCTTCTTGAACTCTTTGATATTAGCTCCCCTTTCTATCTGCCGCCTCCCCACCCCCCAAATCCTCATTTCATTTATTTATTTGCTGCCTCTTACACCTTCCTATATATTCATTTATGTACAATTCTGTTGTTTGCCCCCCTCCAGTGAGGTTATATAGCCATCAGTGCTATCAGCTGCTCCCTCTTCTCCCCTTCCACCCCACCCCCTTGCTTTCCATTACTCCTGTTACTGTTTCTGAAGGGTTATCTATCTTGGCTTTCATGTATGGAATGAGTTTAATTATATAAATGAACATGTGTAAGTCTAACATGATTAATGAGGTAAAACAAATAAAAACCATAATAGTAAGGGGAGGAAATATTAAAGAACTAGAGGATAGTTATGTGCTTCATAAGTGCTTTTACATACCTTGAATTTATCATCCCTTCCACGTGGCCCTTCTGAGAGGGCCTGTCCAATTATCTTTTATGTGGGGGTTGGGTCTCTGCTATATCCCCACCTCTTCACATAGATTTGGTTGCTTGAGTTTGAACTTCTGATACCTTTTCCATCGACACCTCATGATCACACAGGCTGCTATGCTTCTTCCACGTGGGCTTTGTTGCTTCCCAGCTAGAAGGCTGCTTGTTTGACTACAAGCCATTAAAACCCCAGATACAATATATTTTGATAGCCGGGCACTATCAGCTTTTTCACTGCCTTTGCTTATGTACCCATTTTGTTTTCAGCGATGGTGTTAGGAAGGTGAATATCATACAATGCCACTTATTAGAACAAACCATTCTTGTACTGAGTTAAGATTTAAGTACAGGCCCAATGTCCTCTGCTTCCTCATTGCATTTGTATTTATATACAAATATAAATAAACATACCTATATTTAAATAATAAACTTTTTTTAGTGGTTCATGCACTACAGGTTTACATGTGTCTTTTTAGACTCTCCGTGCATAACTTAGTTAGATGTACTGGAACAATGACGGACATTTTGATGATTAAAATAGTGATCAGCTGGCCCACATGGGTCTGTACCACTCTGAGAAACAGAGTACCTTGTAAATTAAGCCCCTGGGTAACACAGAGGACAAGTGAGTGCCATGCTGATGGACCTGAACCTGGTTAGCCAGAGAACAAACTGGTTAGTCAGTGATGAGTTTGGTTATGCATGTTTTTTTTCTTTCTTTTAGCATACTTTGTAAGACACCATAAGGTCTATGTCAAACAACGTACATATAAGTGGGTGACGCTGAATGCTACTGAGGAACTTGCAATATTTTGCACATATGGACCGACTATGTGGCAGCATATATAAATATTTCATTTTCTAATTGTAGTTCCTTATCAGATTGCACATGAACAGACAGAGTGACTCCGGAGTCGTTCCAAGAACACTGTGTAATAGGACATACAGCTGAGATACAGTTCTCTCCCTTGGCGAGCTCTCTAGCTCAGCAAACACAACTTTTCTTTATTCTTTAATTAAAATTAAAATATTTTTAAATCACTAAGTTGAGAATATCATTATATTGTCATGTCAGAGAACCAATGCCAAATGGAATGTTAGGAGCTAGAGGCTAAAATCCTTCTCTCACAAGTTGCTTGGTAGTGTTTTGAATCAGTTGACATTTCATTGTCTGACTTTCCAAACAGGTAAATGCGGTAAGCCATTCTTCTTTTTCAGACTAGAATTGATAAGCTAACTAAGAAGTGGGGCGGGGG
>NW_022111372.1:2103628-2159135 GCF_000313985.2 Echinops telfairi
AAAACCAGAACTCAAAATGGCAGAATTAAAAATATTGCAGTCCCTGACAATTGAGGTTTCAAATTAGGCCTTTTGTAATTTTCAAGGCAAAAATGAAAAGGTTAGAAAATAAATGTTTAGAACTGAAGTGAAGGAGCCATTGAAGTAGTGTAATAAATCCTCTCTTTTATCAAGAGTGAAACCCTGGTGGTGGAATGAGTTACACTTTGGATTCTAAGGGCCAGGTCAGCAGTTCCAACCCACCAGTCACTCCATGAGGCTTTCTGCTTCAGGAAAGATGCGCAGCCTCAGAAACCCAAAAGGGTATTCTACTCTGTCCTGAGAAGGTTGCTATGAGTCAGACAGACATAATGGCAGTGATTTTGTTTTGTGTTGTTGTTTTATTTATCAGGAATTTGTTCTTAAATCCCCAATAGAGAAAAGTATCTTCCCTAATATAATTCTACTTTGGGAAAGTCAGGACTACAATTCCTCCCTTGTAGGCCTTTATTCATTAGGGTTTTTATACTGTACTTACTGATCACTAAAATTGAGGCCTATCAATTTGGTAGAAAGGGTATAGATTTTTCCCACCACTGATATTTGAGAGAAAATACTGGTTTGGCCTCAGGTTCCCCATATATAAAATGAAAATGACTAGACTTTTTTTTTTTCATGGAAAGGGTTTTAGGATTAGAAATGCAGTGTTTATACAGAGGACCACATGGATAAAGTGTCAGAAAACAGTATTGGTGATCTTAGTATCTTCAAACCTGGTACTACGCAGTCAATAAACTGTGAATAAGTAAACAAATGAAAGTACATGAATGACACATTATACGAAATTGAATGAGTGACTGAATGACATTGCTGTCAGAATTGTTCAAAGGTAAGTGACAAAGAAATCTGTGATTTTAAAAATTCTATCAATATATTAGAAATGCTTTTTTTCTCCTTTGATTTCATTGATTTGTCAAATGTGCTCTTTTGGCCTCCATAGTACTTAAAAACATGACCCAGAAAATTAGAGAATCACAATGCACTGAATCACTCAAAAGTGAGTATCAGCTCAGTCCTGCTCAAATTGAAAAATCGAATGGAACACCCACCCAACCAGAGATTTGTGAATCTGACCTGCACTGACTATCCAAATTTAAGCAAAAACATCTCTCTTGGGAAGAGGCCAATTTAATTAAATTCACTAAGTAGTGGAGGGCAACATGGCCTTGTGCCTGGGACTCCTGTTCTTTTCTTTCCCGCTAATACACACAAAATGACCCTCCTACCACTTCAGCAACCTACTTAACTAGAGGTCCGATAAAAGGTGAGAATCGCCAATATTAACTTAGCAAAGTTGTCCTTAAAATGGGAGAAACAAAGAGTATAAGAAGGAGATGTTGACAGTTTTTTTGTGTAAACGCTTGGCTAAAAGAAACACAATCCTTTATGTCCCAAAGAAGTTGACCTTTTATTACACAGAGGTCAGGACAAGGCAGTGGAGTGATCATCAACGACAGTTCTGCTCGCTCTTCAGCCCACATTATTTTCTAGCAAATAAAACGTGTAGGAGGCCTTGTATGAGCGTCTTTTTACTGTAGGACAATCTGGCCTCCGGGGGGATTGGGGGTGGGGTGAAGGTGAGTTATAGGTCCTCTTTCACATCCTTTGAACTCTGATTTTCAATCTTTGAAGGCAGAAGAAAATGCAGTAGAGCCAATCTTTAGAAATCTGCGTAAGTGCTTAAAAACTGAGGTTTTCTATTATAAAAGATACATATACACTCAACAAATTAGCACTGAGAGATGAACATGTAAAGAAAGGGGGAGAAAAAAGTGCCACACTTGAACCCATCAATACGAAGCTGATTTTAGTGTTCGCCCTACCCTACCCCTACCTTAAAAAAAAAAGTTAACTTGAGTGTAGTATAATTTACATAGAACAAAATGTCCCTTTTACAGATGTACAATTTCAGCACACCTCTATACCTAACTAGCGAGTCTTTTGGTAGTGCAAATGGCTAAAAACTCAACTACTAACCAGAGATGGTGAGTTTGAATCCACAGAGTTGCCTTGGAAGAAATGGTTGGCTATCGCCTGGAAAGGTCATGGTCACTGAAAACCCCTTGGAGCACAATTCTGCTTTGACACGCATGGAGTTGCTGTGACTGGAAATCAACTCCACAGCAAGTGGAACAATTTTTCATAACTAAGACAAAGTTATCCTTTGTGCTTCTTGGAACGTGACATTGTACCCTCATCCTTGGTCCTAGCCAATTATTGACATGTTTTCAGCCATCATAAATTGATTTCCTTGTGTAAAATTTCATATAAATGGGTTTTATTCCCCTTCATTTTTGATGCTATTATTCAGCATGTTTTTGTATACATTGATAGCATTGTGTATATCCATTGCATTTCTAAGAAATACTCTTCATTTATGGATATATATATATATATATATATTCCAACAAAAACTAATTCTTGGATATATTCATAAATTATGAAGAAGAACACAGTATCAGGATTGGAGGAAGGCTTATCACCAGTTTTCAATATATAGGCCACACAACCTTGCTTGCTCTAAGCGAGGAGGACTTGAAGCATTTGCTGAGGAAGATCAAGGATAGCAGCCTTCTGTATGGTTTACAACTCACTGACCAAAACTACAATCTCATAACTGGACCAGCAGACAACATCATGATAAGTGAAGAAAAGATTTAATTTGTCAAGGATTTCATGGTGCTTATAGCCACAATCAGTGTCCATGGAAGTAGAAGTCCAGAGACCAAAGAGCATTTAGCTTTGGGAAAATCTGCTGCCCAAGACCTCTGGAAAATATTCAAAAGCAAGGATGTTTCTTTGAGGACTAAGATACCTGACTCAAGCCATGCCACATAGCATTTTCAATTGCTTCACATGTATGTGAAGGTCGTACGTTGCATAAGGAAGACTGAAGAAGACTCACGCATCCAAGTTACGGTGCTGGTGAACAATATTGGAAGTAACACGGACTGCCAAAGTAACGAATCGGTCTGTCTTGGAGGAAGTAAATCTAGAATGCTCCTTGTTCATGAGGATGAGACTTCATCTCACATGCTTTGGAAAGGTTATCAGGAGAGATCAAACCAAACCAAGTTCACTGCCATGGAATCTATGCCAACTCATAGTGACCCTTTAGGACAGGGTGGGACTGCTCCTATGAGTTTCCAAGACTGTAACTCTTTATAGGAACAGAAAGCCCCATCTTGCCCTTGAAGTGGCTAGTGATTTCAAACTGCTGTCCCTGTGGTTAGCAACCCAATGCCAGGAGTGAACGATCCCTGGAAATGGATACCATGCTTGGTAACCTAGAAGGGCAGAGATAAAGAGGCAGACCCTCATGGAGGTGGATTGACACAGCAGCTGTAACAATAAGTTACAGGATAATGCAGGACCAGGCAATGTTTCTTTATGTGGAACATACAGTTGTATGAATAGGAACTAACTTGATGGGCACCACCAGCACCCACAACATGGATATATGTCATTTGTTTTATGTATTCATTCATCGGACAATTGGTTTCTAGTTTTTTATTACTATGAACACTGTTGTTATGAATACTCTTTGTACAAGCCTTTGTACAACACAATGCACAAGTCTTTGATGTCAATGAGTGAGATGTATTCCTTTCTCTTGGGTAAAGATCTGGCAATAGAATTGATGGATGGACGCTTAACCTTAAATTGCCCAATTGTTTCCCAAGATGATTGTGAAATTTTCTTTCCCATAAAAATGATAATGAGTTTAGTTGTTCCATATCTTTGACAAGATTTGTGATTATTAATCTTTTCAGTTTTAGCCATCCTACTAGATGTGTATTCTATAAGTTCCTGGAGCATTATTTTTACTAATGCTTTTAATGAAGCTTGGACTTTTTCCTTCAGTACCATTGTTTCTAGCTCATATGCTACCTTATGAAATTGTTGAACATTGATTTTGGATGGTTTCCTCATCGTTCAGCTTTTAGTTTATGGAATCTGTGACTATTGCAATATTAGGCTTGCCTTTTTAATTTCTTTCTGTTTGAGAAATGCCAAGTGTGTTCTGCCCCATTGCTTTTCTAACACTTGGTCTTTGCACATTTTATTACAATATTTTACATTGCCTTCTTGAGCCACCCTTGCAGAAACTACCAGTCCCTAGAGAAGAACATCATACTTGGTGCAAAATAGTGAGTCAACAAAAAAAGAAAATGGTTCAGATTGATTCAATGACCTACACAATGGACTCAAACAGGAAAGAGTGTGAGGATGACCCTGGACCATGCAGTGTTCCGTTGTGTTGCACAGGGACTGCTGAGTGAAACATGACTTCACATTGCCTTACCACATAATTGTAGATGCATAGTTGTACTGTTTTTGCTCTTTTTAATTTGTATTACCTGGATGAACATCTTTTTATATGTTCATTAGTTATTTGTATATTTTTCTTGTGCTGTTTATTCTGTTCAACTCCACCCCTTATGCCTGCTTTTTTTTTCCATTCAGAAGTTTATTTTAAGTAAAAATCTTAAGTGGTAAGGAATCAGGAGTCTACACATTCTAAAATAATTTCGTGATTAGATTTGAATTCATTTGTCACTAGATTAGATTTTATGGACTTCATTAAAGAAGAAAATGGGGGAAAAGTTACATTAGAAAAAAAGTATGTTATCCATATCATCAAAATCACTAGTAAATGAACATTCATTTTCCTTACTAAAATTATTGTTGAGTAATAATAAAAATTATTATTTTTAAGACCAAGTTGTTTGCTATATTCTTGAGTTGTAAGCATTCTTACACACATAACTTGTCTGAGCACCAATAACTGGTCTGAAATAAGTGTTGTCAATATTTTCTCCCATCTCTGGCTTGTCTTTTAATTTCTAAATGATGACTGTCAAAAACCAAAAGTTGATAAATTTGATGAAGTTTATCATATTTTTTCCATTTAAAACTCACAAAATTTTATGCCCTTAGAAATTTTGACTACCTAATGATAAAAATATTTTTTCCTAGAGATTCAGTTCTTATATTAAATCCTATGATGCATTTAGTTAATTTTTTAAAATTAATTATATATATATATATACATGCACACATGTGTATCTATCTGCATACACATATTGGGCTTATGCACACATATTGATATTTATGTACAGATATATATTCTGTTTGATACAGAGGCCATGTTTTTCCAGTACCAGTTGTAGAAAAGATTACAATATTTCATTGACTTACCTTGACACATTTGGCAGAAATAATTGAATAGGTATATATTTCCACTTAAATATACTATATTTTATGCCCTCTAGTCTTTCCCATTGTAAGACTGTCCTGATTAATATAGCATTCTAGCAATTATTACAGTCTGGTAGTATTGATTCATCAAATACTTTTTTTCTTTTTCCAAAATGATTATTTCTTTTAGTCTTTTGTATTTTTTATGGTATTTTTAGGATAAGTCTGCTGTTACCAAAAAATTCATGTTGTTATGTTATTATGGATGGGTTTATTTCATTTTCTAATTGTTAATAACTGTTATATAGAAAGAAATGTAATTGATTTTTGTATACTGACCTTGCACCTTGCAATTTTGATAAATTTCTTTAATATATCTAGTAGTTTTTAAGTATGTTTTAAACCTACCATATGCTAGTTTGAGAAAAATCTTCTCCTGTAACAATTTATAGTATTGGGAACCTCTGAGAGTCAGAATTGATTAGAGAGTGATAGTCTTGGTTTGATTTATAGTTTTCTACATAAATAATCAAGGTATTTATTGAAATAGATAATTTTATTTATTCTTTTCCAGTATTAATGACTGTTACTTCTTTTTCTTGCTTTATTATATTTACTAGAATTTCTAATACAATGTTAAATAGAAGTGTTGAGATATAAATATTTGCCTGGTTCTCAATATTGAGATATCTTCTTTTACTTAGGATTTACTTAGGAGTACCTAAAGGAAACCAAAATTCACACAACTGGACCAATAAACATCATAATAAAAGAAGTTTTGCTTGGATCTGCAATGAATGATCATGGAAGCAGCAGTCAAGACACCAAAAAATGCCTTGCACTGGGTAAATCTACTGCAGAAGACCCCTTTTAGAATGTTAAAAGCAAAGATGTTACTTCAAGGACTGAGGTGCGCCTGACCCAAGCCATGGTATTCTCCATTGCATCCTATGCATGTGAAAGTTCAACAATGAACAAGGAAGACTTCAAAAGAATAGATGCACTTGAATTGTGGTGTTGGAGAAGAATATTGAAAGTACCATGGACTGCTCAAAGGACAAACACATCTTTCTTGGATGAAGTAAAGTCAGTCACAAAAGAATGAACGTTATATGAGACTACTTTTATAGAAGAAATCACAATAGTTTAATACCAAAACATTGATGGTTACCAAGGATGGAGAGCCAAAAAGACAAACAAATCTATCTTCGAAGAAGTACCAGGGTTACCCACCCAAAATTCATAGCTATGTATTTAATTTTTTTAATAAATCATTTTTATTGGGGACTCTTACAGCTCTTGTAACAATCCATGCATCAATTGTATCAAGCACATTTGTACACATTGCTATCATCATTTTCAAAACCTTTTCTTTTTTTTTTTAAATCATTTTATATATTTTTTTACAAAACAACCATATCACCTTCAAAGTACCCTCCATTATACTTAATATGTTCTTTTCCATTCTTGGAATTCCATTCTTGGAAATTCCATTCTTGGAATTCCATTCTTGCAAATGTTTTTCAAACCCATCTCTTTGGAAGGCTGATAGCACCTTGCTCTTTTTTTGAGTTTATCTCTTCTATGTCATCAAATCATTGTCCTTTCATGTCTCTCTTCTTTTGCAGAAACAAAGAGAAGTCCCAAGGAGTGAGGTCAGGTGAGTCAGATGCCTGGGGCAAGAGAGGCATGCTGGGTTTTTTGCTCAAAACTGGCACATTGAGATGGCTGCGTGAATAGGTGCATTGTGTGGTGGCAAAACCAGTTCTCCGTCTGGCATAACTCAGACCATTTTTGTCACACACTGTTATGCAGTCTTCAGAACCTCTAAATAGAAAGCTTGATTAACACTCTGACCTGGTGGAATGACCTCCAAATGCACTATCTCCCTGACATCAAAAAAGAGCCTCATCTTGATCTTTGATTTCACTTGACAAGCTTTTTGGGGTAGTGAGGGGTGGGGTGACTAAGGTATCTTCTACTGGTTTGATTGTTGTTTGCTTTCAGGGTCGTAAGAATAGCACCTTGTCTAGTCATCAGTAATGACCTTAAAAACAATCTGGGTAGCTTAGCAGCTGTTCTTTCAAAGCATGGCGTGTTGCCACTGGATACTCTTTTTCCTGGTCAGTCAGAACCTGAGAAACAAATTTCGCAGTGACCCTCCACATTCTCAAATGTTCTGTTAAATTCGCTGGACTCAGCTTCAAGTTAGTCCAGATAATTCCACCATTTGTTGAATGGTCCATTTTCGGTCTTTGAGCACAAGTGCATGAATTTTGTTGGCATTTTCATCCATTAGGGAAGTTGACAGACATCCAGAATGAGGTTTGGCATCAATCAGTATTTCACCTATTTTGAAACGAGAAAACCACTCGTACACTTGAGTTTTTCCCATAGTGTTGTCCTTCTAAGCTGTGTTCAACATCACAACAGTTTCTGCTGCATTTTTCCCACCCCCGAGTAGGAAACAAAATTTCACATCTGTGCACTGTTCTGTTAAATCAGCTATCACAAAAGGAAAATGAGGTTCAACAAAACTTTTTATGAAAAAATTCCTTGTGACCATAGAGAATATTTCCTGGTGACACCACTGGGTGCACTTACTGAGAGCGAGTTGCAAGATGCTCACTTAGTGGGAAAAATGCATACTATGAAAGCTCCCCTCAGCAGTGCTTTTTACCATTTTGAGGGGGGGGTACCCCCTCATATGTCCACAATTCTCCTTAGAGGCAAGGATGTTGAGACTTAGTCTTGCATCATACTTTACACTGTACAATGACTGAAAAACCACTCCCTGGATAAGGGTATCATGCTTGGTAAAGTAGAGGGACATTGCAGAAAAAAGAGGAAGGCTCTCAACAAGATGGATCCACACAGTGGCTGCAACAATGACCTGAAGCATAGAAAGAATTGTGAGTTCATTTTTGCGGAGGGCCGCTATGGGCTGGGACTGACTTAATGGCATCTAAAAATGTTTTTAGAATTTCAGATATTTGGGGATTTTCCACATATCTTTACATACTGAAATTCAGTTTAATTTGTTATAGATAAAAATGCATTCCATATGATTTTCAAACATTTTCAAACTACTTGTCAGCCTGCATGTGACATATCTTGGTAAAAGCTATCTTAGACTAGTAGAAACAAAGATCTCAATATTTCTCCCTGTTTAACTTTCTAGCAGTAATCCTGTTTCTAATTGAAAATATCAGTTATAAAATAACAGACCATGAAATTAAAATTTCTCTATGAACATATGTAAAATGTTCGCAATAAGAAATTGATCTGTAAGCAGCACTATACATGATAAATATTTAGAGCTTTATTTCCTCATAATTCTAGGAAATCAATAAAATTTACTTAGTCAGATCTAATTTTACATTCAAATTTATTGATAATATTTCTTTGTGATTGATAATTTCCTTCTCACATCTCTTAGTGATAATATTACTTTGCCAAGTAACTTCTCTTAAACATAAATCTTTAGAAAACATTCTGAGCATTTGGTAGAAAGCATGTCAATATGTGTCCAAAAGGAAGATAAGCTTAACCAAAGTTGTTGTGAGTTGGCCAATTATACCCTGCCCTAAGATTCTTTCCATGGCAAAAATAAAACCAATATTTCAGGAAAGTTATTTGTCATGGAACTGAAAACTTCTCTCTCCCCCAAAGTGAGCTAGAAGTAACACAAATCTAAGGTTGGAAGAGCACCCAAAGCTTCAATAATCAAATAAGAATATGATAGGAAATGATGAGTTGGGCGTAGAAGGATGAGTTTTCTCCAGGGGACTGTAAGGTCTTGCATTAAATACAACCACACCTTTTCAACACTTGACTACTATATGTATATACTTGTGGGCAAAAAAGAAAGTTCTAAGTGTTCTCTGATGGGAGAACTGGAAGAACAGCACAATACACTAACTAAAAACTATAGGTGATTCCCATAAGAGGTCAGGTTCAGCAGCAGAAAAGAGCTGCCAGTTTCTGAGAGAGCAAACATTAACTGAACCTGACATTTACAATTTATCTGTGATTTCTCTTCAAAGTAATGGCAGACTCTGCTCTATTGATGCTATGCAGTGATAACTGTTAAAAGTTAGCAATATTAAAAGTCTGACCTGGCAAGAAGGAGCCCTGGTTGCACAGTGGTTATGTGTTGGGCGGCAACCGGCAGCAGCTCTGAGGGAGAACGACTGGGCTCTTTGCCCCCATAAACAGGTACAGTCTCAGAAATCCACAGAATTGCAGTGAGTCAGGGTTGACTCAGTGGCAGCAATTTTGTTTTCGTTTTTATATGGCAGGAGGAAAATGAGAAAAGACATTTGTTTCATTTTAGATTCAAATGGCATCCTCAAACCACAGCTGGGATAGCTTATTTGTGACCCTTCTTTAAATCATAATTTATTTCTTTACCAATTGCTAGTGGCTAGTTGTCAAGACAGCAAGAAACCTATTTCTGCTTCACAAAGTAGAGGACATGATTTTCTAATGATGGCTGGTAATGAATATGAGCTTCTTTACTCATCATTTTTCAAAATCACCAGGCTGATCACAATTATAATTAACTGGTAAATTCACCTAGATTTCAGCTTCTCTTACTCTTTCTTTTCTGGACTATTTACAAGTTGTTGAGTATTGATTCGAGACTGTCTATAAACCAGGCACTGTGCACTGTTATTTAACCTTCACAACAATATCAATAACCATGTATCTGATGAGAAAACTGAAGTGTTAAATTACAGTCTTGAAGGTCATTCCAAAGGTAACTGAAATAACCATGTTTTGATGAGGGACTATTCAGTCTAGTCTGCTAAAATCTCCACGTGATTAGTCTTTAATTTATTCATTTGCTTTTTCTTTCATTCACAGTGAACACCTCTTATGTACTAGCTATTCCTCAAACTACAGGGAGTACTCAAGGGTCTATGAGGATGAATTAAAAAGTCTTTCCATCAAGGAGTTCATAATCTTTAAATAAATGAGAAAAAATATTATGGAACTTGTTCATCTGATGAACTCATCATCTCCTACTGCTGTTTCATATGTCTGATTACATTTGTCTAAATGTATTTTTAAATTGTTCTCTGGACTACTTTACCATTGTACTAGGATTATATTGACTCTAGATGAAATAGAGAAGTATTTTAATCTTAAGAATATTGTCTCTCTAATCAAGAATATCATGTTTTTCCCCCTTCTGTTGTTGCTTTTTTAAAAAAACTTTTTATTGTGATTTGAGTGTAAGTTTATTGAGCAGATTGGTTTGCCAGTCAACAATTCATATTCATTTTGTGACATTGATTGCAATGCTCACAATGCAACAGCAATATTCCAGTTCCTCCCCGTGTTTTCCATTTCTGCATATCATTCTTTCCTACTCCTTCTTGCCTTCTGAGTTTTATCCCTGAGCAAAGGCTGCCCTAGTGTGCTATTGTTGATTGTTTTAAGGAGTGAATTCTTCCTTGCTATTACTGGTCAATTTGTTGGCTTGTCTATTGTTTGGTTGAAAATTGAGCCACAAGGATAAATTCAATTCCAGACTTAAAGGGCGTCTACTATGCAAAATACCTGGAATTTGACCAGTCTGTATTAGACCACTAAGCCTGATCATTTTTCCAGTTTTGAGTTTTGTTGTATAAGAGTTTTCTGTGTGTCTGTGATAGTTAGGTTTGTTTCAATGTGGCTGCTCCTATAAGAAGATATGGGTGTATGCAACCTCTCACTCAGGTCACAGCCTGATGCTTCCCTGGGGTGTGACCTATTTGATTTCCATAAAAGAGACACTGAAAAGAACTCTTACCTTGCTAGTAGGGATACTGCCTGTGTCTCACCTACCTTCATTTCCCTGAACTTGGGTCACAGCCCTCTAGATCACCTGGCAATCTGCAGAGCTATCAGCCATCTGCCATAGCATCACATCTGATCCCTCACCCCTGCATCCACCGGCCCTGGTCTGCTTTCTGCTTTGTCCTCTTGCTTCCTGGTCCATCTTCCAGCTTCCAGGTTTCCAGGATTTTCAGGCCTAGCAGGCACTCAAGTCAGGAAAAGCCTCCACTACCAATGGCCCCTGACATTGAGGAAAGCCACACGTGTTCTTCACCTTTGTTTTTCGAATTGGAGACCATTGCACATTTTCTTATGATAAGTTACCCTTTGACATCAACTGTTCGGCATTTTTTACTTCATCGTTTCTTCCATGTGTATTGGTTATTATATGTTCAAGATCAATTTAAGAGTCTCTTCTGACATCCATTCTGAGCTTCTTTACCTGTTTTCTCTTTTGTTGCTTCTTTGTTGTTCTTTTCTTTATGTAAGCTTATCTTTGAAGTTAGCCAACAACTTATCTGGTATGTTGTCATTAGTGTACCAAGTGTATGCTTTAGATAGTCTCTAAATTCAGGTGGGAAATACTCAAGATCATACTTTGACTCTCATGGACTTGTTTGAATTTTTTTCAGCTTCGTCTTTAAATTGAATCTGAGCTATTGATGGCCTGTTCCCTTTCTTGATAGATATTGAGCTGAGCTTCTCTTTCCACAGATATGGTCAGATTTATTACATCTTCCTCTATATCCATGTATAGAGTAAGCTCTTGATGCTGCTGAAAAAGGCATTTGCAATGAATTAGCTGTTGGTCTTGCAAATTCTACCATGTAATCTCCAGTGTAATTTCTACCATCAAGGGTAAAGTTCCCAACTATTGACCCCTTTTCTTTGTTTATAACTTTCATAGACCAAACACTGGTGATTACTAATGTATCTTAATTGCACATTTAGTCAATTTGGACTACAGAAGTTGGTAAAAATCTTCAATTGTCTCATCTTTGGATTATTGGTTGGTACTTAACTATGAATAAGCATATTAATGTATTCTTCTAGATGTACGAATATTATTTTATTACTCGCAGTGTTGTATACTTCAGGACAGATAGTGAACTGTTCTTTATGGTGTTGACTGTGACATCATTCCCCTTCAGATTTTCATTTCTATTTCTTCCTGTGCTTGTTGATCACATGACTCTTCCCCAGTGGCGTGTCTTTTCGTCTTCTCTGCTCCTATTTTAATTGGCCTGTTTGCCTTTTGTGTTAGTCTGGGTTGACTAGGGAAACAAATCCAGTGACACTCATATGCGTGGAGAGCTTTATATCAAAGAGCAACTCTACATTAAGAAAACATCCCAGCTCCGTCCAAATTAAGTCCTTAAGTCCAATATCACCCCATATGTCAATACTAGTCCATAAATTCCTCTTCAGACTCACACAGCCATGCAATGAGACTGAATGCAGGAAGATCACAGGTCAGTAGGTGGAAAGTCTTGTGGATCCAGTGGTGGTGGAAGCATCTCAGTGATGGCATGGGTCTCCATGTGATTCATCTAGCTCCAAGGCTTTGGCTTGATCAGTGTAGCTCCATGTGGCTTGTCAAGAGGAATTTCTCACAGGGAGTCAAAGCAGAGTGTATCTGGCCTCCAGAGAGCTATTTATCTCCATGGTACCTTCAAATGAGGTCATCAAGCTGCCACCTAATTGACAGGCTAGAATCCACTCCCTTGCAAGTTGACACCAGATTATGTAACTGTCACACCCTTTCTTATTGAGGAGTTTACTTTCTATAAATTTTAAAGATTGATCTGTCCAATATGCCATATCCAACATTTTTATCCCAGTCTGCAGTTTCTCTTTTTACTACTTTGATGAAGTCTTTTGATATACATCAATGTTTAATTTTCAGAAGGGTCAGTAATCTAGTTTATCTTTTACTGTGTGTTTTTTAAGGAGCCTTTATGGTATAGTGGTTATGCTTGGGCAACTAACATCAAAGTCAACAGTTCAAAAGCATCAGATAAAGCTATCTATTCCTATAAAGAGTTCAAGTCTCTAAAGCACACAGAGGCAGGTCTACTTTGTCTTGTAGGGTTTTTATGAGTTAGAATCTACCTGGTTAATTTGTTTTTGCTTTTGGTTACTGTTTAAGTTTTGTTTTATAGTGATGTTATTTGAGGTATTAGAACAATTAAATTTGTCTCCATTTAAAAAATTACCTTTATTATTATTTAGTATTAGAACAATTAAATGTGTCTCCATTTTAAAAACTACCTTTATTATTTTAGCTTTTATACTTAATCTTTGATATATCTTAAGCTATTTTTGTACATGAGATGAGACATTTATTTTTAATTTTTTTTTGAGGATGAATATTTGTAAAGAGATTCTTCAAATATTTTTTATCTTAAATCTCTTCCCCATTTAATGAGTGTGAGCTCTTGTCAAAGGTCAGTGATCCGTGAGTAGATAGGCTTATTTCCAGGCTCTCAGTGTTTCACATTGGTCTCTCTGTCTGTCATTGCACTAATACCAGGCTATTATTACGATTGTGCTGTATAAGAGGTCTTGAGTTCAGAGAGTGTAAGGCTACCTATTTTATTAATTTTTATGAGTGCTTTGCTTATCTTGGACTTTTTCCTGGGTATAAGAATGACGACTAGTTTTCCATCTCTCTAAAGAATGATATGGAATCTGGATTCAGAGTGCCTTGACTATGGAGACTACTTTGGGTATTAGTGACATTTTCACATGAAGTCTTTCTGTCTATGAACATAAATATTCTTCCATTGATATAGATATTTTGTGTTCTTGTACACTAGTACAAGAACATAATTTGTGGTTGTTTTATTTATTTGTTTTTGTTGTCATTTTGTACTGGTACCTAATATCTCTGGTTAGATTTATTCCTGAGGACTTCATTTTTGGGGTTGCTATTGAAAATTGTATTGTTTCTTAATTTCCTTAAAGAGTGTTGTTAGTATAAAGAAATTGAGTGATTTCTAATGCTGATCTTGTACCGCAACACCTTCTGCATCCTTTGTTTTAGTGGCTTTCTTGTTGATTCTCTCTGATTTTTATGTGTAAAATATGTTTTTGTCAACTTGGGTGCTTTTTTTCCCCTTTTGATTATCATCTGTGTCTATTCTGTTTGGGTTCTCAGAGCTTTGCTGTGAACTCTCTGGAGAGTCTGTCTACAAAACTCGCCATCCGGATCCTCCCTACTGGAAATCTGCAGCATGAGGGCACGCAGAATAATATTTGCAGTGTATGTTCTGCCTTAAACATTCTCACACTTTAACAAAAGATCTGACTAATGCTGGGGTTTAAAATATGTGTTTTCATATCTCAGTTTTATTATACAAAAATCTATATGGCTTTACTCACTGCCATCGAATCAATGCTGACTCATAGTAACCCCACTATGGGTATCTGAGAGCGTAACTGTTTATGAGACCAGAAAGACGAGTCTTTCTCCCATGGAGCTGCTGGTGGTTTCAAACGGCCAACCATGCAGCTTGCAGTCCAGTGTGTAACCACTACACCACCATTAAGCGATGCCTAAAACTTCACTTTCATCAATTTATGCACCTATAAACGGGAACAATGATTTGCCCTATCTGTTTAAATGGTGGTTTTAAAGGTAAATTCCTATATTTGAACATATAAATTGCCACGTGGTTGTAGAAAATAAGGATTATTCTTATGTTCATTTAAATAATCACTGTAACCTTTAAACATATCTCAGTTTACTTTCATTTTATTCTCTCTTCTGAGGTGTTATGATTGTTTATGATTCCTGTTATTTTTTAAATGGGTTACTTACACCACATACCCTCAAAATGCAGCGTTAGATACCTATGATTAACTAAGCACAATTCTGTTAAAGAATATTTAAAATGAAGAGGTTCTTCCTTTAATAACCTGGCTTCTATTTACAGAAAAATCATAAGTGCATTTTTATTAAGAGGGCTGACTTATGAGAATTCCTGCAAGTTTTGATATACAACGGGAAGCATCCTCCCTCTCAAAAAAAGGGGGTTGGTGGAATTTTTTTCAAAGCTATGTATTTAATTATTTAAAATTTGATTTAATCATTTTATTGGGGCTCATACAATTCATCACAATACATATATCAATTGTGTAAAACACACCCATATATCTGTTGCCCTCATCATTCCCAAAATTTGCTTTCCTCTTGGGTTCCCGAAATCAGCTCATTTTCCTTTTTTCCCCTCCCCCTCCCTTCCCTCTCCCCCCTCCCCTGTGAATCCTTAATAATTTATAAATTATTATTATATCTTATCTTACACTGCCTGGCGTCTCCCTTCACCCACCCCTCTGCTGCCCATCCCCCAGAGAGGAGGTTATATGTAGATCCCTGTGATCAATTCCCTCTTTCTACACCCACCCCCCTTCCCTCCTGGTATCGCCACTGTCACCCCTGGTCCTGAGGGGTTCATCTGTCCTAGATTCCCTGCATTTCCAGGACCCAATACCCATCTCTAGACAACTGGGCATACCTTGCAGAGGGGGAGTGGGGAGATGAGTCACTTAGGGTTCAGTATAGCAATACATTTTTTAACAAAAACCCTTATCACCTTGAAAGTACTCCCTGTTACACTTACTACATCTGTCAAATCTGCGATTTCATTCTTGGAAACATTTTTCAAATTCATCTATTTGGAAGATTGACAGCACCTCCTACATTTCTTCTTCACCTCCTCTGCTAGTCCAGTTGCAGTCCTTTCACGTCCCTCTGCATTCGCATAAACAAAAAGAAGTCTCCTGCAGTGAGACTAGGTGACTCAGGTGTGTGTGGCAGGAGGGGCATGCTGGTTTTTGGACAAAAACTGGCACGCTGAGAAGGCTGCAATAACAGGTGCATTGTCATGGTGGTAAAACCAGTCCCCCATCTGACACACAGCAGGCCTGTTTTGTGAGACATTGCTACAGCAATCTTTTCAAAGCCTTTAAAGACAAAGCTTGATTAACAGTCTGACCTGGTGGAACAAACTCCAAATGCACTACCCTCCTTAACTTCACATCTGGTTTTTGGGTGGTGCTACCTCATACATGCCTTGATGTGAAATGTGTCAACCATGCTGCCCTAATTGAAACTATGTTTACTGTTTGTGTTCTGGCAGCATTTTGTTCTGCATAAAGCGTGTTGCTTTTTGTAGATTTTTTTTTTTTTAGTTTAAACTCTTACTGGCTTGAGTCGCCTTTATCTATCAATCATAATCTGTCTTTTGGGCGAAAGCTTTCTTTTTGCCCATTGCTTTGCACCAAGCCTCAGAGCGCCCCTCTGATTTCCTCGGAGATCACTGGCCAGGGTTCAGCCAATCTGTATTAGAACTGAATGCCTGTAGTTTGGCCAAAGGAGCGCTAGTGGCATTGTTGGGTAAGCATTATACTGCAAGGTTGGTGAGGCAAATTTGCCAGCCAATTTGTGAGAAACATGAAGCTATTTTCTTCCATAAAGATTGACAACCTGAGAACCCTGCTATAAGGTTGCTGGGAATTGGAATATGGACATCATGACAGTGGTTTTAGTTTCTTGTGTGTGGCATAGCCAAAACCCATTTTGAAGAAGTCATTGTACTGGTAGGTGATTCAATTGCCCTTTTATGTTTTCTGAGGAAACTGACTCAATGAATCAAGCCCACTACCATCAAGTTGGTTCTGATTTATAGCAACCCTTGAAGGCAGAGTAGCTCTGGTTCTTCTGCCAAGATGCTGGTGGGTTTTGAAGTGATGATGTTGCACTTAGCATCCCACCCTGTCCTACCCTATGCCCACTGAGCACCAAAGCAAAAGCTGAGCAAAAGGAAATGCAGACTGAGGAGAATGAGAGGAACTAGATTAGGGAGAAAGAGTCATCAATTAGAGGCAAAAAGCATGTATCTCTTTTGTAGACTTTATCATTTTAAAACTGGCTTTGGATCTGCTGGAGATGACAGATAAGAGAGAGCTGATCCAGAAAACAATTGGCCATTTCTATAATTAAAAAGAAGCAGAATCAAGAGAGAAGAGTCATTGTTCATGCTGGGTTTGAATTACAGTACAACTGTAATTATCAGCCCTTCCTCCTGGTTATTTTAATGTTTTATTAATCCTGTTCCTCAAAATATCTTCTTTTCTGTTACAAGCTCTGAAATAGTAAAATCTGACAATTTCTTTTCTTCTGTGCTTATTGGATGGCATTCCACAGCCATGTAGGTCAACATGACCTTAACTTTATTTTTATTATATGACCAGCTACAATAGGGTCTTAGTTCCTCCTACTCTTTTGTGTTTATCCAGTTTTTAAAGGCTTACTGTGGAACAATGAACATTAACACTTAGTAACAGAAAATCAAATGATGTAGTCTTGGCAATCATTTGCTTACATTTCTTCCAAATTAAAAGTATAAAGAAATTAGCCACTGTTGAGGTGGGATTGTATTGAAAGTGAAAAATTAATTGCTAATGAGTAGGCTTACTATGAATTCAATGCTCCCTTGAACTTCAATCATGAGTCCGAATATATCACAGCATTGCTAAGGAAATGAGTTGGATTGTGTTAAGGTGATACTAACTATGGGAACGTGAACATAATAGCACAGAAGACTTCATGGGTTTTGGAGATTTTTGAACACGAATGACTTTTAACTTGGTGGTCCCCCAGCCAGTAGCGCTAGACATTCCTGTGAACCAGTAGAAATGTAAATGTTCTGACCTTGTCTCAAACCCGAGACTTAATCCGACTCTCTGACAACCACTTCGGTGAAGTCTGATACATCCTAAAATTCAGGAGTGGCTGCTTAGTTCATTAATACTCAAATTGATTGGTTCAAAGTAGTTCAAACTGGGGTCCTTCAATACATAAAAATACCCAGGTTCCACTCAACTATTTCAATGAGAATCTTCCTGAATAGGACCAAGGTATTGGCATTCCTTGTAAGCCCCACAGGTGACTCTTACAAGCAGTTAGTCACAGATCCAAAAGTTTATCTCTAAATCCTAGCTACACATTAAAATCAACTGGGGAGATTTCAAAGCATAATAATGTTAGGGATCGACCTCTGATTCTGATACCATTAAATCAGAATCTGTGAAAACAGAGCCCAGACTTGGTAACTTTTAGACACTCCCCAGATAGGATAACCAGGGTTGAGAACAACCGATCTTGTGGAAGCCATTTGAGAGATCGAACAGTTCATTCAAGGTCCATTCTCTTGATGCAATGTCTTTCTTAAAGGTTTGATGCAAAGATACAATTATGCACAAGTTGTTTTTCTTAACTTAATACAATTTGTATTTAGTGTTTTTCTTTCTTTCTAAAAACCCTTGTGGCTTTTTACATTTCCTCTTTCATGTAGGTCACCAGATATGAATCTGTCGGTGGTAGAGAAAGCATGGGTGTAGAGACCACCATTCATAAAGGGAAAAGAGTGGAATCAGACAAAGAGGTCCTTGCAAGAGGAAAGGCAGGGTTGCATGATAATGGGCACAAGGGAACAAGCTCTTTCTTGCTGTAGAAGAGACCTGCATGCATTCTTTCATAATCATTTCTGATTCTCTTTCTCCAGGCATCATGCTGATAAGGTGCAAATAAGATATAAGAAACCCATAACACCCATTTTAATTCATAAGCCTGTTAGGTTACAAACAAAGCAGAATGATAATTGGTATTTACTTGATGTCTTTCATAAATGAGTCAACCCACTGGGCCCCTTTTTAAAAATAGTGTATATATTTTTCCTACCTAATTTATCACTGCAGATTCCAGTGAATAATTCCACAAAAGAGATATTCCTATTTCCTATGATTTCTTTGATGAGGAGGATATAAACCTTCTGAGTCTGATGCTCATCTAGGTAATCCTTGACTGGTAGATTTTAATTTCTTATTTGGAAGATGCTGTCAAACCTTTTGTGTTAGTCTGGGTACATTAGAGAAACAAAGTCACAGAAACCCATTATGTATAAGACAGTGTTTTATATAAAGGGTAAGTGCACATCAAGAAAGCATCCCAACCCAGTGCTGCCCAAGTCCACAAGTCCAACATTAACCCATATGTCCAACACCAATCCACAAAGTCCTCCTCCATCCCCGAAAACACACACAGTGATGCTGACTGCAGGAGGAAAGCTGAATCAGTGAACGTGTAAACATCTCAGCGCTAGCAGGGGTCTCTGCATGGCTGCTCTAGCACCCAGGGCTGCATCAGGGCAGGTCTATGTGGCTTCTGCTCAGGGATGTCTTGCAGGAAGTGAGTCTTGCCAGCTGAAGCAGGGAACTGGCTAAGGCAGCTGCACCCTGGTCTGACCATCAGAGAACAAGAAACCCAAGAACTAGAAAGGCGAGGCTCACGGAGTCATTTCTCTCTCCACCCTTCAATCAATCCCATATGCGTTTATTGGCCAGGTTGGCATGATAAACTTTTAACTAGCTCACTTTATAACCACTTTCTTGAAAACAATTCTAGCACTCATCCATTTTTCTCTATGCTCATTTGCCCTTACACTGGAGTTACTCTCATCATTTCCTAACAAGTTTCTTTGCCCCAGTGTTTACTACCTCTTACTCATCATGCATACACAGAAGCCAAATAAATTATTCAGAAGTACTGTCCCTCCATGTCATTCCTGTGCAAAGTCGCCCCATTTCCTTCAGAATAAAGTGAAAGAACTTTTGCATATTTCATTCTTCCCTGAAGGACAGAAACTCATGTCTGCCTTTACTTACAATGTTGGTCCTCCAGGCAAACTCTCAGGACTAGTCACCTGACCACCTCATTCTTTCCCACCTACAAAAGAATATAGTCTGATTCCCATAACATGGGAGCTGGTTCCATACCATCCGATGTCTCACTGTGTCCACACGCGTGTATTCAGAAGAAATCTCAAATCTGACATTCTCAGGATTGGTTATTTTTCAAGATTCGTTGAGCACTAATGGTCCTTGCCTTAACTTCCACAAACTAGCCATTTCCCTCCTGTCCTCCTGCTGTGCTTGAATCCTTATCACAGAGCTCAGCTCTTACTTGTCCTTCTTCTGGAGTGTTCGGCCAACTCAGGTCGGTGAAGCCCTTTCTTCCATTTCATGACTGTCTTTTGTCTCCCCAAGTAAAGCAAATGTTCCTTGATGTCAGCGAGCTGCCTTTTCACCCAGGACAAATTACATTCTAGGCATTCTGCTTTGTGCTTTACGTAGAACACTTCAATTCCTGTTAGAATTCTAGAATGTAACTATTCTTAGACAAACAACAGATGGAAGAGACAAAGAAAGGTTTTTCTAAAAAAATTACTTAAAATATATAGCTACCATGTTAGAGAGACTGGAATTAAAACCTTTCCTTCATTCCTAAGTCTATTATCTTTCTTTAATAACTTCAGAAGTCTTTGAAATGTTTTTTTCATGATTTTGACTTATGAGTTAAACTTTTAAAATAAAATGTTACTGTTTTTTAAAGGAAGGATGCTTAATGACAAATCTGGTTTCCACACACAGAGTAACAGAAAGCAAAAAACAAAGGAATGTGAAGTTTATTTACTAGAAACAGTTTCTGTTACATGGAAATGACTAATATCAAAGATTATGACATATTGCAAGTGTGCATTGGATCTTAGAAATCAAACCTGTTGTCACTGAATTGAGCCAAGACCTTGAACTGGCTAATTAAACATTAGTAAGGATACAAGAGTTGTAGAATGCGAAGTGTGGGAGTTTCCCATGGTTTATGTCAGAACCAAGTCTAGGAGCAAGGCATCGAGAACGAGGTTGTCTGGTATGTGAGATAAGTTGAAGGGCTGGGACTCCCACATTGGAGATATTGCTCAAGTACAGTTCATTATTTAAAAGCACTTCACCCTTTGAATTCTCTGAAGGTCAGGGTCAACTTTATAATTAGGCTTTCTTTTCTTTCTTTGTTAGTTGAGGAATGGTCTCTAAAAGTACCTTTCTAAATTTGTTGTTCCATAAGCAATAGGTACTCCACTGAAATTGTACAAATCAGGTAGCGACTTTACGCAATTCTTATTTTCTTAGAATTACACTAAATGATGCAAATACAGGCACAACCGCCAGACAAGTCCTCGCATATCCATCCCTGAGACAAGCTAGAGAGCCTGGTAGAAATAACCAGTTGTGCAATTTGAAAGTATAAAAGCCAAACCTTATTTGGCAGCACTGACAAGTGTCCAAATTTTTGTGTGAAATCAATTCGGGGAGGAGACCTGCAGGGAAAGAGTAGCCTTCCCGTGAGTCAGCCACAGCCTCTCATCGCCCAATACAAGCGATCAGTCGTTCTCCATCACATCAGGCTCACCGAACCTTGGAGCTGTCCCATGTCTTCCAGTCCATCAGTCCTTGTCTGACTCTGTGGGCTGAGTCAGCTGAAATTACATAGGCCTTTATTACTGTTCCTGCTTACAGACACATTTAGAAAACACCAAATATCTGCATGCCTTCACCTCCTAAAACTCAGTTCGCTGTCAATCTCAACCTTACAATGGACAATAATTAACACTTGTCATTCCCATGCATATTTTAAAATTGTCACTACATAGACTTCTATTTCTCAGAAATATGTAGCACCATTATATATTTTTAAGGTTTTATCTAATGGTATATCATGTATTATGTATCACTGAAAATTTTGCTTTTTTTCAACCATCAATATAATTTGAAACTTATCAAAGTTTACAAGGCAATTGTAGGAAAACAAGTATACACATGCATTGAATTTTGGTTCAAAGGCTCATTTTGAATTACTAGGATTCTTATTTGTGTGTGTGTCTTTTTATTTTTGCCCTTACCTCTGTACCTTATTCAACAGATATTTACTGAGAATGGATTACCAGTAAGATGAATCCTAGAAAGTAGGGATGTAGCAGTGGATGAATTAAATTTAAAAAGTTCTTCTTTCATGGAGTTTATATTCTGATGATCAAAAGATAGATCCTGTATGAAGCCAAGTTGGTAAAAGTTTATAAAAACATGTGGAAAGTAAAATGAAAAAAAAAAAAGAAATTAGTTATATGAGGAAGGTAGGTATCTATTATAAGTTTTACAATTTAAAGAGTATCTATTATAAGTTCTACAATTTAAGCAATAATGGTCTAATAAACTCCACTAAAAGGTGTCTTTGAACAAGATTAAAGGACACACCCTGTAGTTCTCAAAGAGAAGGTCCATCTGGTCAGATGGGACATCAAATGCAAGTCTTGCATACATAGTTCAAATGTCGCTCTTCAGGTAGCAGTAAAGAGAAGAGTGGAGTTAGGTTAGCATGAGTGATGGGAGACATGGCAAAAAGTATTGGGTGATTCTGAGACCAGAAGAAATAGATGGTGCTTGACTTCACTACCAGTCCCACATTAGAAAGTCCTGGATAGAATGGGAGAAAAATGTGGAACAACACTAAAAGCAATTAAAAAAATAAGGTGAGGGTTATTGTTTGGTGAAAGACTGGTGGAGCATGGAGACCATAGCCCTTCATTAACCTTCAGGTCTTCAGCAACACTGTTACTCAATGTTTAACCAAACTACAAACAAATGTATCAAAGCAACAAGAATTCCAATGAAGTACACACACCCAGAGTAAGCCAATATTTGAAACAGAAAAAGTGGCACCTAGTGAAGGGCAGTGTGCAAAGGGTTAGGAAAGAAGGAGGGAGGGGGAGAGGAAACACAGGAAGGAAGGGGATTGCATGAGATTACCTTGTGATGATTTCAATGAGATGTAACAACATGCGTATGGATTGTTGAATGGGAAGTGGATCCGTTCTACAATCGTTCATCCAATTCAAATTTCAAAAGGAGATCAGGGAGATCGAGAATTTTAGAAGGCACTTTAAGGTTGTTGGTTTTTGTTTTGTTTTGTCTTATGGATGAATTAGGACATTTTAAGTGTTTTGAACTAAGGTGTGATAGCTCACTCATGTCAAATTGAATTAGACATTAAGTCTGCAGCTGTACTACTAGGGTAAAAAGACACAACTCACTACCAACAAATCCATACTGACTCATAGTGACCCTATAGGACAGAGTAGAATCCTTAGGACTCTCAGATGTTATCTTTACAAAAGCTGATTGCTTCTTCCTTTCGCCAATGTAGTGGCTGGTGGATTCAAACGGCTAGCATTTTGGTTAGAAGCCCAACTATTAACCTACTGTGCCACAGCCCTATGCAACCTGCAGAGATCCTTACAACTGAGATACAACTAAGAAATTGCAGTAACGCAGATGAGAAATTGTAGCAGCTTCAAATGGTGTATTTCCTGAAGCAATAAGAGGTGGTCATATGTTGGACAGGTTTTTATTTGTAAAATGGAGCTGTTAAGATTTGCTGAAAGTCTTTAATTGGGTACAGGAAAGAGTGTAGAGAAGAGATGTATCAGAGTGTTTATGCTCAACAATGGGAAAGAGTTTACATAAACTAAGAAAAGAATATAATTTGAGAATGAAATTAGGAGTTCCCAAGTAGAAAAATCAAATAGGCAACTCGATGCATGAATCTGAAATTCAGGGGAGAGGCCTAAGCTGTAAATGTAAACTTGGGAGTCCTCAGTACCTGGATGGCATTTTGAGACATGAACATGCAACATACCACCATCAAAGGGTAAAGAGAGCTATGCAAGAGATTGGAAAACTAAACCCCGGGCTACCTAAATGTTTAGAGGTCCACCCAGCATCCAAAATATTCAGCTCAGAACCAGGTCTTAGAGTTTGTATAGCAATGATTGAGTTTGCACACTAATGATTTCTCTATTTACCTCTACCTGACTACACTCTCCTTTACTCTTTTGTTGCTGGTATGTTACTGCAGTCAGCTCTGGCTCATCGTGACGCTATGTCCACTCAAATCAAATACTGCCTGGTCCTGGGCCATCTCCACAAATTTCTGTTGGCTTGTTTTAGGCTGTGGCTGTAGCTATTGCATCAGTCCACCTCACTGAGAGTCTTCCTCCTTTCGCACTTTGCCAAGCATGATGTCATTTTCCAGAAATTAGTCACTCCTGATAACATGTCTAAAGTACATGAGTTGAAGTCTCTCCATCCTTCCTACTGAGGAGTATTCTGCCTGCAATGAATCCAAGACAAATTGTTTTGTCTTCTGGCAGCCCATTGTATTTTCAATATTTTTAGCCAACCCTATCATTTAAATGCATCAGTTCTTCTACAATGTTTGTTATGCATTGTCTAGCTTTCGAATTGCAACTGAAAATGTCATGGCATGGGGGAGGGGGATCTTAGTCCTCCAAGGGCAACTTTGCTCTTCAGCACTTTGAATAGATATCATGCAGTTGACTTGCTCAATGCAGTGCGTTGTTTGATTTCTTGATTCCTGCTCTTGTATTTATTGTGGATCCAAGTAAGATGAAATCCTTGACCAATTGAATCCTTTCTCCATTTATCATGACATTTTTTATGACTATTTTTGTATGCTTTCATAGAGTTGTAATCCATACAACTGTGGCTAGGGTCTTCGATATTGATCCAAATGTGTTCTCTGCCTTCTGTTTTGTCAACAAGCAAGGTTGTGTCATCTAAGTACTACATGTTGTTAATGTGTCTTCCTTCAATCCCATGCTGTGTTCCAGCTTCCTGGATTCTCTGCTCAGTGTGCAGACTGAGAGGGTACGGCCTATGATGCAAGGACAGAACTCTGAGGCACACCGTTGGTAGTACTCAACCATGAAGTATCTATTTGATTTTTATTTCTTTCTTTTTTAAAAGGCTGCCTCTTGATGTGGGTACAGGTTCAACATAAGCATAACTGTTTTGGAATTCTGATCCTTCTCAATATTATTTGCAGTTTGTTATGATCCACATGGTTAAATACCTTTGTCTATGACTATAAGGCATTTTTTTGTTATTCTCTGGTTTCAGGTAAGATCTATATGGGTGAGCAATAGTAACCTTTGTTCCATATATTCTCCTAGATCCAGCTTGAATTTATTGGAGCTCCTGTTATTGTATCACTGCAAACATTTAAAAATTATCTTTAGAAAAATACTTGCATGTAATATTAATGACATTATTCAATAATTTTCACATACTATACTTTTTTTTGAGAACATGGCAAAAATATGTATATCTTCTAGACAGTTAGCCAGAAAGCTGTCTTTCAAATTCCTTAATTTAAATTCCTGAGTACCTCCAGTGCTTCATCAGTTTATTCAAACATTTTAATTGGCATTTAGTCAATTCATGTTATCTTGTTTCGCACTAATGCTTTCAGTGAAATTTGGACTTTTTTCCCACAACACCAATCTGTTGTTGATCATGTACTACCACATCATATGACTGAATTTCAACCAACTATTTTTGAGAAAATGATTGTGTATTCTTTCCATCTTCTATTTATGCTTCTTGCATCTATCGACATTTTGCCCATGTTGCTGTTGGGTGTCAGCGAGTCAGTTCCGACCCAAGTGACCCTACGCACAACGGAAAGAAGCAGTGCACGCCCTGTGCCAGCCTCACAATTGCTCATATCCCTGAGCCCATTGTGGCAGCCACAGTGTCAATCTGTTCATTGAAGGCCTTCCTCCTTTTCACTGCCCTGCCGCCTTACCAAGTCTGATGTCCTTCTCCAGGGACTGGCCTCTCTTGGCAACACATCCAGAGTATGGAAGACTGTCTTGCCATCCTGACTCGTGAGGAATGCTCTCCTGTACTTCTTCCAAGATACAGTGAACCCTCGTTTATCGCGGTTAACCGGTTCTAGACCCTACCGTGATAAATGAAATTCCGCGATGTAGGATTCCTTATTTGTAAATCAAATATTTTCGTAGTTAGAGCATAGAGGACATGAAAAAACACCCTTTAGTCACCATTACACTCGTATTACCCAATTTATTAAACGAAAAATGGAAAACACAGTAAAACATTTTGGACGTTACAATTATCATTTATTATTTATTATATTATTTATGGCATCTAGTTTACAGTATTACATATTTCACATACAGTATTATCATACATAGTTCTTACAAATACTGTAATCAATGGCGTGCAACCTCCACGATTTTCTTGCCATCTTTGATCATATCCAAAAGTTTTACCTTTTCCTGGATGGTGAGCATCTTCCTCTGGCGCTTATTTTTATTGTCAGAAGGCTTAGAAGAAGAAGCTCGTTTAGGAGCCATCAGAGGGCTTAGATAAAATTTCTTAAAAATCACAAACAATTACAGTACACTGTACAAAAGCAAAAATGCATCTGATACGTAGCTCTGATACGTAGCGATGCAGACAGAAGCGTGTACAGTATGAGCCAATCAGTGGCAGTAATGACAGAGCATGCGCTGTTACGCAAAAACCGCGATAGAGTGAAGCCGTGGAAGTCAAAGCGCGAAGTGGCGAGGGTTCACTGTAAATTGGTTTGTCCTTTTAGTAGTCTATAGGACTTCCATGTTCTTCTCCGGCACCACAATTCAAATGCATCCGTTTTCTTTGGTCTTCTTTATTCAATGTCTAGCTTTCACATGCATATGCTGCCATTCAAAATGCCACGATTTGAGTCAGGTGCACCTTACTCCCAAAGTAAAATCCTTGCTTTTCAATACTGTGAAAAGGTCTTGTGCAGCAGACTTACCTAGTGCAACACATCTTTTGATCTCTTGACTGCTGCTTCCATGAGCATTAACTGCTTTTCCCCATAGAATTGAGCGCACTGATTTTGCACATAGAATTTTTCAAAACTGTTATGTGTAGGTTGACTTCCACCTTCAACTATTTCAGCTTTAATATGCTGGGCGTGTTCTTTCTTTGGGGTTTGTGAATTCCAAGTATTCTGCACATTTCATTGTAATATTTTACTTTTTCTTCTTGAACTGCCTTTCAAAATCTTCTGTTTAGCTTTTATGCTTATCTTTCATTTACATAATCAATATTCCAGAGCAAGTTTCAGAGGGTCTTCCGATGTCCACTTCAGCCTTAACTTCCTTTCTTCCTCTCCTTCTTTCAAGTCCTTTTAATGCCGTTTTGTTTTCTTCCTGTATGATGTTCTCGATATTATCCTACGGTTTATTTGGCCTTTGGTCATTAATGTATTAATAATGTTTAGATGGTCTCTGAATTCAGATGAGATATATTCAAGCATATCTTTTGACTCTCATAGATTTACCTATATACTCGAGTGTAAGCCAACCCAAATATCAGTCAAGACACCTAATTTTACCACAAATACTGCATTAACAATGTGCTGGAAAACTTGGCTTATATTCGAGTCTAAATGGTATTTGACTTTTCTCCAGTTTCAACTTGAACTTCCATATGACCAATTGATGTACTGTTCACCACTTGACCCTTGTTTAGTTTGATGATATAAATGCTCTTTATCATCCCTTCCCATCACCTACCACCCCCCACTGCCATCAAGTTGATTCAAACACATAGCAATACTGGGTTTGGGAGGTTGTAAATCTTTATAAGAGCAGAAAGATTCATATTTCTTTCACAGAGTGGCTGGTGGGCTTGAATTTCTGATCGTTCAGTTAACAGTCCAATGCTTACAACACCGTAACTATCTGAGCACCTCATCTCTTCCCACAGATGTAGTCAATTTGATTCCTGTGTGAATATCTGGTGAAATCCACTGATATTGATACCATTTATGTGGTCATCAAAGGGCACTTACAATGAAGGAATCATTGGTCTTGTAAAATTGTATCATCCAATTTCTAACTTTGTTTCTTTCATCAAGGTCACATACCACAACTATTGATTCTTCCTGTGCTTCCAATTTATTCATTTCAATTCCAGTAATTATCAATGCATCTTAACTCCACATTTGGTCCATTTCAGACTAGAGATACTGATTAACTTCTTCTATATCTTTATCATTGACATAGTGATTGGTGTACAAACTTGAAAAATAGTTGTAGTAACTTATCATATATATGTGTGTATGTATCTATTGTCTTATCATAGAAGCATCAGATAGACACTGAAATGTTCTTTTTGATGATGTATGATGCCATTCATCTTAAATTTGTCATTTCCTGCAGAGTAAACCACATTGTTGTCTGATTCAAAAAGGCAAATAGCAGTCCATTCAGCTCATAATTGCCTAGAATAACTCACAGTCATTGAGTACCCTACAGAAGGTTTCTGAGGCTGTACATCTTTATAGGAACAGACAGCCTCATATTTCTCTCACAGAACCATTGGTGGATTTAGACTGCTAACCTCATGGCTAGCCACCCAATGCCTAACCCACAGACCTCTCTGAGTCAGCATCAACTCAACAGCGGTGGTGGGTAGGATATCCATTTTGAAGTTTCATTTCATTTTTTACAAATTCTAGTTTTTCTAGATTCTTTGTACAGTGTATAGGCTCATCATAAATGGTTGCTTGCAGGTCTGTATTTTCTTTTTAAGTCATGCTATGCCAGCAAACCAAAGTCCTTACAGTTTTGTGCCAACCTCATCATTAACACCGACTCTGCTTTTCCAAGGCAGCGCTTTCCCAGTCATAGGTTGAGATCCTTCTGAGGACCTCGTCTTCTGGCCCTGTGCCATCCAATGGTCCTCTACTGCTCAGAAGGCTGTCCGTGGACAGTTTCTCCGAGGTGGACTGCCTTTCTGTTCTTTCCAGTCCATCCTTTGTCTGGAAGCTGAACTATTAACTTGCAAATTTAACTTGATTTGTAAATGAAGTTCAATTAATTTCTGATCTTTTTCTCCATATTGTTATTATCGGTTGTTGTTAGGTCGGGGAAGTGGGGTCCAACAGAACAAAACGTGGACCAGGCACGCACCATCCTCACAGTGGCTGCATTTGAAGCGAGCCCATCATTGCAGCCACTGTGTCAATCCATCTTGTTTAGGGTCTTTGTCTCTTTCATTTCCTCTCCACTTTCCCACGCATGATGGCATTCTCTGGAGGTCTAGTTCTTTCCCAAGTAGGAGAGAAAGTCTTTCAACCCTTGCTCCTAAGGAGCATTCTCAAGATAGATTTGTTGGTTCTTTTGGTAGCCCATGGTATTTCTAATATTCTTTACCAGCACCATAATTCAGATGCATCAATTCTGTGATCTTCTTCTCTCTACTGTTTCCAAATTGAGTATATTCCATGGACAATTATGGCATCTTTAACATTTTCTTTTGCCTCATTCCCACATTCATAATAACAGCAAATCTGATCAATTTTTTGTGAAGTCACTAGATAAGTAAAACCTGAAGTTCTGCAAAACATCATGAAGCTAATAGTATTTTCTATGAGTCACACTGTTAAATGAATGTCTCTGATCTCATAAATTAGAGACGTCTTATAAAGCTGTTTTTGATTTGTATTAGAATTATATGCTTTGAAAATTAGAATAATTTTTGTGGGTAACTTAGAAAGAATTACTACTATTCTTTTACTTTGCAATAAAGAAACCAAGGTCCAAGAGGTGAAGTATCATATTCAAGATCTGACAGTTTGTAGAGAAAATCTCAGTATGAACATCTATGTTGCCTGATTCAGTTTACTGTACCATGTTTTCAGGAAGCTATGACTAGCCAGTAGTGTAAGGCTAAACCCACTGCCATAGAGGAGAGTCTAACTCATAGCAACCCTATATAGGGTTTCTGGGGCGATTAATGATAAAAATAATATTAATAGCAACCATCTTTTGGTCTCAATAAAGAAAGTTCTCAATGCCAAGAATTACAAAGAGGTTATGGCTGGGAGTTCACAATCTATTGGTGGACAAGAAAGTATAATCAGTGTATAATACAGGAAGGCTTCAAAACCTTAATGGAAAATTAAATGAAACGATAATGCTTTTTTTTCACACACGTTCAGCAGCCTCTTTATATGGCAAGGCTTTCACAAAGTTCTTTATAATTTGTTAAGGGAAGAGAAATGAGAGACTAGTTTTGTCAGGAGATCTAATGAGAAATCATAGAGACACTGGAATTTGAGCTGGATCCTAAAGGAGAGCTAGGTGTTTACCTACCAGAAGATGGAAGGATTTGCAGTCAAGTGTCAGGGAACACCGTCCATAGAGAGTCGTGAAAAGTTAGCGTAGATTAGGAAATAGCCTACATAGTGTGATTGCGGTTAATGTATCTTAGAAAGGTGGATTGGGTTCAATTGGAAGGAATCTTGTATGAGATGATAAGGTTAAATTTTTTTTTTTGCTCTTTTTATAGCAAGAGAGTGATATTATTTGTGTTTCCTGTGTTGATTTGAGTGGATATGGGGGAGAATGGAATTTTGGATATCATATGGAAGGATTTTATAATAGCTAGAAGTAGCCTAAGGTAGTGATTAAAGGAACAGGAATTTATAATTGAGGACAATTTCTGAGGCCCTAATAATAAAGTGATAAAATAGGGGCCTCTAATTTGAGTGGCTAGTAGTACTATTAGGAAGTAGGGAATATAAATATAAATAAATACCCACTGTCCCCAGCATACTAATGCTGGGGCTATCATGTCCCTTCAGGCTTCCACATCATAATATCTGCTACCCCTCTCTCCCTGTGACTAACCTTCATCTTTTCTATTCTTCATTGCCTAATAACTGCTCATCTCTTGAGGTTCTGTAGAAGTATTAAGACTTTTAGGAAATGCTCTCTACCCACTCAAATGGAGGCTGTAGTTGAAGTTGGAAAGGCCTAACTTAAGCAATATTAGATTTTCTTTCAATTGTCTGTTTTGTTTTTTGTCTAAAAACTTCATGAGGCTCGGCACATGATAGGAATAAATGCATTTGGGCAATATGAAAACAAGAAAATGGGAGGTAGAATGGAGTTGGAGAAGCTAACTAACTAATGTAGAAAAAATAAAGGATTTCATTCTGATAAAGGCATATGATTCCACAGTTACCTGCGTCAGTATTATAGAATAAAGCCAAACCTAAACAATAGTAGTTGTAAGTTGTTTCTGCTGTTCCTTGATGACAAGAGCAGTTATCTATCTAACACACCCTTTGAGATCAACTCTCAGACTTATCATTGGTCAGCTCCTAGCAATATCTGGGAGTACAAAAAATAAACAAATAAATAAAATTGGCAGACGATACAAAATCAGACATTGCGAGGCTTTCTCCTTTCCTCTTTATCACTATTGCCACCGTAGAAAAGAGTCCCTTTCCATGAGTAATATAATCGAACAAGCAAATGTCTGACTCCAGCATCAGATCTAACCCTAGAGCCTAACCATTATATTAAGAAGCGGAACGTTTATGAGACAAGTTTACCTGGACAAATAAAGAGTCTGTAAAGAGAGTCAACTATTAGCCATCAGCTATTTTGCTTTAGGCCACCCAAACTGATTATAGCTGCTTCTCATCTGCAGAACCCATTGAGCTATGGGAGACTTTACAGGCTCATCAGAAGACGTGTAAGGAGAACTGCTATCACTATGGGATTTATAAAATGCGTGAAGTCACTTATCACGATTTTCCTACATTTTATCCCTTGGGAAATCATTTTTCAAAGTTAAGTAAGATAAACTAGATTGAAAGAAATCACTGTCTCAGAATGTAAATGTGTGACATTTCACATCTGCATCTTTTTTAATGAGTGAGAATTACGTTTCACAGTGTTCTTTTAGTGCCGTTATGCAGATTCATACAAATCTGTGGACTGAAAGAAATAAGGCATAATTTAAATAAATTAACTATAAACTTGTTAGAATAAGCTGCCAGTTTAGGGTTTCAATGCCCACTCTCTCGGACACATCCCTACTAAGAATGGAGAGATCCTCGTGGATTTGTTTGGCAAGACTATATATAGATATTTAACTTGTCTAAAAGTCATCTATTAAGTGAAATTAATCCCAATTTAAAAATGTAAATATGTATGGAAAACTCAATTTGGGGATAAAGTGAAAGCACAAATGATATTAGGACCACAAGGGAACCTTGATCTTCGTATGTGCTAAATGATTTTTAAAGGCTTGGACTTTTACTTCCAATTATATTCTTAAAATTAGCAATTAGAAAACAGATTGGTGTACGATTATTGCAATAGAACTTTATTTTTCTCTCCCTTAGTTCCAATTCCTCAATTAATGAAGCAATGTCTACTTGTGCCCTGGCTCCACGTGAAGGCACCATCAAGAATGGTGTTTTCTGGATTGCACAGCTAGAGAAAGGCTCTTTGGCACAGTCCCAGTAAATGCTGAAAGGTGCATGCTACGCAGACTGCCACAGCTATATGTATCTTTGAGTAAATTAGGCATGTCTGAAACCAGCTAAGAGTTAAGAAATCTTCAAAGAGAATTTTCTCCTGGCATTTTATAAATCTTGAAGCATATCTGAAGAGCAAGAAAGAAAATAATTTCTCTGTTTCCTAACTTACTTGCTCAATCTTGATGAATTCGTTGAAGAAAATGGGAATGCTTAGCCTACAGAAGTGGGGTCCTGGGGGACCCTGGTGCTGTTGTTAACCACGGAAGTGCTCAGAGGAGGAGGGAGTCGTCTCTCAGTGTCTATCAAGGAGAGAAATTCAAAGTGATATGGAAATGACAAAAGAGACAAACTTGAAACTTCTGTTCAGGATAAAGACAACGGCTCTACTATCTGGAGTCGTATACTTAAATTGGAGAGAGAGACCCAATCCTAACTGAAAGCAAGCATGTTCAATGAATATTTTAAAAAGGAAATTGAATAAAAATAGACGTGGGCTCTGATGACAAAGGAGAATTTTCCTCTTAACATATGTCATCAAAGTTTGAAAAGTAAAAATTAAAACCCTATGCAAAAGAACTTCCACTCATGGCCATGATAGAGCAGCTAGCATTGTACCAGCTCTTTGGCTGTATGTGACTTGAATGTGGAAATACAGGTGAGAGAACCCTCGAGGCCTGTACCGGATAATGCAAGATTGTGACCTCTAAAGGAAGAGAACCTTCACATCACCCAGGGTTTTGCGTAGACTATGGTGCAGGAAAGTGGGGCACCCTTCAGAACCCCGTAGTCTCCCTGAATCTGAGGAGGGTGAATGAGGTGGTTAGGACCTTGAGGAAGGAGAGGGCCGCAGTGATATATGACCAGCAACCTGCATAGAGATTCAGTCTCAGGGTCTTTGCTGAATAGTGAGGAGCACGTGAGTAGGACACAATGACAAGGCAGAACAAAGAACAATTCCTGAGAAAAGAAAAAGTTCTTGAAAATGACAAGCAGAGCAATTATTAAAATTTACACAGTACTGGGAGGCATTCAAGTTCCAAAAAGCTATGTGGAATGGCCTTCCTGAATATGCTAGGTGCGCAGTAAAGATTGCAAGCAACCGGCGCCTTAGGAATAGAATCAACTAGCCATTTAAAACTCAAATGAAACTCACTGCCATCGAGTCAATGCTAACTCATGGTGAACACCCCCCTACACACACACACACACTGCGGTGGGTCTGGAGCAGAAAGCCCAGTCTTTCTCCCTTGCAGCTGCTGGTGCTTTTGAGCTGTTGACCAAGCCAATGGCAGCCCAATGCATGGCCACTACACTAGTACAATGAATAAGGAAGACCAAAGAAGAATCGATGCGTTTAATTACGGTGCTGCTGAAGAACACAGAAAGTGCCACGGACTGCCAAAGAACAAGCGGGTCTGCCTTGCAGACGTACAGCCAGAATGCTCCTCAGAGGCAAGCATGGGGAGGATTTGTCTCGAATACTTTGCACATGATGTCAAGCGAGACCAAGCCCGAGTGAAGGATATCATTCTTGGTAAAGTAGAAGGGCATCGAAACAGAAAGCCCCCCACAAGGTGGATTGACACCAAAGCTGCCACAATGGGCTCAAACATAAGAACAAGTGTGCGGGGGCCCGGGAGCTGGCAGTGTGCTGTTCTTTTGTGCACGGGGGCATTGTAAGTCGGAGCTGAGTCCACGGCCCTTCACAACAAAATGGGTCTTCAAACGTTGAAGAGATCAGCCTAAGCAATTTCTGTAATTAATGAAAAACTCAACATAAAAATTTAAGCAACTCAATACACAACAAAGTATTTCTGGTTTTTTTAACTCTAGAGAAACCACAGGCACATAAACACATGTATGCTAAACGATTAAGAAAAAACATGGAACGTGTTACAAAAAGTGGGAAAACAGTTTGAAGGCTGAGTTCTCATCTGGACAATGTAACTCAGAACAGTTGGATGGCATCTTTCAAGGGCTAAGAGAGAAAACTCACGGTAGAACATTACATTCAGAAAAGGTCTTCAAAGATGGAATTTTTAAAAAGAAATATTTTTAGAAAGAAATAGCTAAATGAACTATAAATAACAGTGGCTGAGGGAAAAATAAATAATTTCAGGAAATATTCTGAAATTATTAATAATGAAAACACAGCAGATCAAAATGAGTGAACTACAGAGCTCAGGATGGTACAAATGTGTAAGCGCTCAATTCTGAGCTGAAAGATTGTCGGTTCAAAACCACCAAGAGGCACTTTGGTGAGCTGCTTTGAACAAACTGTGGAAGAGTTCTATTGTGCACGGAAGGGGTCTTCATGAGACTGATTTCATGAGAACTAACAACAGCAGCTAAAGCACGGGAAGTGGCTAGGCTTCAATGCCTATGACAGTAAAGATTCAAAGTCTGAAAGACTCACACTTCCATCTTTAGCTTTAAAAAATGTGAAGGAATTCAAGTAAAGTAAATGAAAGAAAGTAATAGTTAACAGTGGAGACTACAGAAAGTAGGGAGGGGGGTGGCTTATGAAGAAATTTAGTACAAGTAATTTTTTTATGATAAATTAACTAACGAAGCTGTAGCTAGATTGATTAAGAAAATAATTTTTAAAAATGCAAGTTACTCAGGCAAATAATGAAGAGGTAACACCATGAATTATAAACATATGAAAAGGATAATAATGGAATATTATTCATTTGTTTTCACTAATAGCAGACTAGCATTACAAGAAAAATTTTAAAGGCAAAATAAAAATTCAAGTGAAAATGACGTCATGAGATCTGTTCAAAGAAGAGAAAAGGAATGTTTATGAATATATTTATGAAGATAAAGTACATTTTCTATTCTTTTTAAGTTTCTACAAAAGATAAATGACTGTTGGAACAACAGAGTAGCATAAAGGAGAATAATAACATGGGACTTTGGGGAAAATAAAAGTCAGTAAAGACATCCTAAATGTATGGAATGATAGGATACAGTTTAATGGAGTCAAGTGATCCAACAAATCAATTCTGAACTAATGCACAATCCAACAAACATTTAAATAAGTCTTGACAAATTAATTATACATGTGCATGTTAGGCAAAGCATGGAACTGACCAGGAAAACTAGTTTAAATTGTCCAGTAGCCATCCAGAGTTACTATGAAACAATAAAATTTAACATGATATAAATTGTAAGGCAAAGAAAAAGAGATCTATAGAACAGAATAAAAATCCTAGATATTGACCCGTAGATGAAAAGAAATTGGGCATAAAACAGAGATATCCTTGTAACAATTGAAAAAGTGTGAACTAACAATGTGCTAAGAAAGCATATTATTCTTATGGAACAAAATGTATGCCTGGCTCATATATTAGTGATTATTTTTAAGGACTTCAGGGAAGAATTTTTTTTTTTAAAAAGATATAAGAAGCATAAGCCATGTGAGAAGTGATTGATAACTAATTTACATTAATGGATACTTCTGTTCACTGAAAGATAGCATTTCTAAACTAAAATGGATTGGGAAAAATATCCCCAATATATATAACCAGCAGGGACTGCTATGTAGAATATTAATAGAACTCCTAAAAATACAATAAAATATATAACAGTCAAGTATTTGAAGAAGAAATATGCAGAAGCAGAAAAGATGGTGTTTATAGGAAAATAGAAAAATGTGTGCCAAAAGAAGAAGAAGCCGCCATATCACTAGTTCTACATAGTCACCGTTTTGGTAAAAATAGTCCTTTATGAAATTATGGTGCAATAAGAAATCTTGTTCATGGAAGTGGTATAAATCTATTTCAGGAGAAACAGTTTTGTGATAGCCGGTGCATTTGAAAACATCTAACCACGTGGTAAAATTATACTATAGCTACAAAACAACTGCCTTCTTATAAGAAATACAACTAAAATAAGAGGGGTTATTAAAACTAAACAGGTCAAAAATTGCTTTGCGACAAACAGAAAAGGATATGGGTAGCATAACAATGAGAAGTAGTGTGCTCATCGCTCTTGGTTTTCTAACTCCAAATCTTTGCACATTTTAAAATAATATTTCATTTTGTCCCCTCAAACTGTCCTTTGGAATTTTCTGTTCAACTCTTTTGCTTTATCATTTCTTCTAGTTCTTTTAGCTTCTCTCCATTCAAGAGCAAGTTTCATCATTTTCTGATATCTCAAATCAAATCCAAACCATACTCACTGGTACCAAGTCTATGCTGACTCAAGGAGGCCCCTTTGCGGCTTTCTGAGACTCTGAAGTGTTTGCGCGAGTGGGAAGTCAGGTGGTTTTTCTAGCGCCAAGTGGCTGGTGGTTTTGAACTGTCAACCATGCAGATATCAGCCCGATGCCTAACACCATCACCGGGGCTCCTAGCTTGTGATGTGTGCGTGCGTGCGCGCGTATGTGTGTGTGTGTGTGTGTGTGTGTGTGTGTGTGTGTGTGTGTGTTTTCTATTTCAGCGAGTAAGTTGTGCAATTTGTATATTGCAAATGGTGAATGAGCCGTCCGTTTTAATGCCATATTCTTCACAGAGTTCAGCTTCTGAGATTATTTGATCGGCATGCCGATCAAATAAGTATGGTGAAAGAATACAACCCAGATGCCCCCTTGTCTAACTTTAACCCATGTAGAGTCCCTTGTTCTGTTGGAACTACTGCCCCTCATTCTCTGTACACTTGCTGCAGGAGCACAAAAAGGTTCTATAATTCCCAGCTTTGCAATGACATCCATGATTTGTTATGATCCATACAATTGAATGCCTCTACATAGTCAATAAAACACTGTTAAACATCTTTCTAATTGAGGAAATGACACAATAGCTGACCTCCTCTGGCTGCAGAAAGAAGGCGAATCCAACTCCACACCAGCCCAGGGCCAGATGCCACAAGGCAGAGGCCAGGCATGACGCTGCCCCCTCCTTCTTTTACCCTGGTCTCCCACCAACCATTTCTCTTAGGGCACTGCTTCTCTGCTACGATTAAGAAGATGGAGCAGTGGCTACCCAGAATCCACAGAGAGCACTCACAAATTGGGGGTCGATTGGGCAAAGTACGAGATGACTCAGGATTGAAAAAAAACCCAAAACATAAGAGCACGCAGTTGCTCACAGCAGTGCCTCTTCTCAATCTGCTGCTGCCTATCTGGGTGGTCCTCAGCCTAGCAGTGACCTGATCTCTGGGGTTCTACATTGCTCTGTGGACGGGGTCGCATGCCGGCCTCATGACCTCCTGAGCTCAATGGTGTTCGCTCTGCTCTGTCTCAGCAGAGCCGCTTGGTGCCTCTGCTGTTTCCACCACTTCAGACACCGAGCTCACATGTGTTCTGCTGGCAGTTCATCTATCCTAGCAGCCCCCGGGAATCGCTCTATTTCTGTTTCTGAGATGGCATTCTTATACTCAGGGGGAAGGCAAAACTGGTCCGCCCGAGTCCTTCGGTGGCAGTTAATAGAAAACTGAATAGAAGAGCCATAAGAAGTTCGTGTTACTTCACCATACTGGTATTCTCTGCTTTCAGCCACGTGCCATCTGACATCAGCAATCATGTCCCTTGTTTCAAGTCCTCTTATGAGTCTAGCTTGCATTTCTCTTAGTCCCCTATCTCTGTACCGGTGCAGCTGTTCTTGAATTATCTTAAGCAAAATTTTATTTCTGCGTGTTTTAATGGCATCATTTGATAACTTCTGCATTATGTTGGCTCACCTTTCTTTGGAATGTACACCAATACTGCACTTTGCTAGTTCATTTTCAGGGAAGCTACCTGTCTTCCAAATGCCTTGGTATAGAAGAGTGAGGGCCGCGAGGGCAGCATCCATTCACTGCAACATGTAAACGGGACCCAGCCCAGTGCTGCAGCCTTATTGTCTTATTTATTTTACATGAACTGTTACTATAGCTTCGATTTCGAATTGTTGAAGTGAAGATGAACATATCATAAATGTTGTTGGAATATTATGAAAACCATTTGGACAAAGAAGTTAAAATTATCTCCTACATAGAAAAACTCCCAATGACCCTGAAATACACATGGAGCCGTGAAGCTACATGAATACAAACAGAACACGTGAGTGGACGTTTTTGTCACCTCGAAGTTGAACAAAGACCTGAAAATTCTTTTGTAAGTAAAAATTGGTAAATGTCACTAACTAGAAAGATGAAATTACATTATAAAAACCATAAGGGAAATAAAAAGTAGCACAGTTTGGGGGAAATAAAAAAAGCAATGTCACAGTAATAGAAGCACAAATACCCACAGAATGTTTCTTATCAAACGAGGGGAAGGAATAAAAATCTGGTAGGAGAATGGGTAAAATCACAGATAGATAATTCCATAAAAAGTTATATATATATATGGCCTATACACCAAAGAAAATGCCTATTTTCACTCTGAATAAGAGAAATATCAAATAAAATTACTATGTGATACAACCTATCAGATTGCCAGAAGTTGGAAAGCAACACCTTCTTTTGTGGGACTACGAAAATTACAGTCTCATAAAATGCTAGGGAGTGAAAAATGGTTTCAGTCCTGTGGATGAGAATTTGACAATATGTGATCAGGCAATGCCATTCCTAGGAATCCGCCTGAAAAGGCACTTTCACAAAACCAAACCAAAGTGATAGGCTGGCTCATTCTAAAAACAATAGCCATGCATAGAAAACATCCCCAACAGTCACCTCTGGGATCTGGAATAAACTGATGCCCACGGCCATTGCGTTGATTCGGACTCAAAATGTCAGCAATTCCAATATCCCCGCTGCTTCCCAGAAGAAAGACATGGCAGCCTATTTTTGTAAAGATGCCAGCCTTGGAACCCCATGGAACAAGTCTACCCTGTCCTATAGGGCAGTTAGGAGTCTACATAGAACTGCTAACAGCAGAAGATATATCATGAGAACAACAACAGAAAAACAATGTATGGAAAAGACAATGAGAAGATATATGTATTTGCCTATTTCTAAAAAAGGAAATGCAGAAATAATAACGAAAAAAAAAGTGAAAATGCTTACACACAGGGACTATGTACTGGTAGAAGGGAACACTCAGATATGAACAGGCTTATAGGCAGAGATGCCAACAGAGCCGGAGATTCGCTGATATTTACTAGCATCAAATGCCAAGGTTGCTGCTCTCTCCTCTGCCACCTTCATTCTCTTTGTTATGTTTTTATTATTTTCTGACTATAAATCTTAAATAGCTACTTAACCAGGTTCCTGACTCCTGGAACAAATGGCTAGATAGTAAAGGATTTACGACTTTTTACTTGTGTTTTGAAAATAAGATTGTAACATTTTCCATGATAAATTGTGCTATTAGTTTACCAAGGCAAATTTTCTCCTGACTCTCAGTTTTTTTTAATCTATACGTTTATGTTGAGAAGCCTGAAGTCTCTTCCTGCTGTGGAAAACCAAAGATCTTCTGTTGTTGAGTTGATTCTGACTCATAGAGACCTTATCATTCATATTAGAACTGCTCTATAGGGTTCTCAAGGCTGTAAATCTCTATGGAAGCATACTACCACATCCGGCTCCCTCCGGGTGGCTGACGGTTTTGAACTGCCAACATTCCAGTGAGCAGCCAACCACTTACCCACTCTGTCACTTAGACCTCCTCTTGTGAAATAGATAGCAACAACAGATTCTATTTTAAAATGGGCAAGTGGGAGTGGAAATTGTCCAGAAACATCCACATGGTTTTTTATTGGGTAGTGATAAGAATCTACTGGTACATCCTTGAACTAAGAGACAGCATATCTATTTCATCTTTTCCATGAATAGTCTGTGGATATTTCCACACAGGAAAACTGTGTTTGAAAATGATGGCTAAATCCAGAGATTTATCTATAAGGTACATGCTGCAGGGGTGGAGATGGCGGTAAATTGCTAGGGTGGAAGAAATGGTTCTGTGGGAATATGACTCAACAGTAGGACTTGTCATGGAGGGTCAAAAGTGGGATGAAGCATTTTAAAGTGTCCAAACGTCTTAGTACTGGCCCCTGTACCCTAGATGATCTGGAGCTTGGCATCTGTCCCTGATGTCCCCTTGCGTCCCCCTCTCCCTTGCCCCTGAGCTCCAGACACATGGTCTTTTGATCAAACAATTCCGACCAAGCCCCACCTTCATCCTGTGCAGTCATCATTCTATTTCTCTTCTCACAAATCTTTGCCTGGCTGGTTGCTTCTCCTCATTGGAATCACAGCTCAAAATCGACACCTCAAAATAGAGACAAAAGTAGCTAACAGGGTACGGTGGGAAGGAGGGATAAAGGCGGACTCGTTGTTTAGAGGCCACTGAACTTCTGGTAAGGGTGATATAAAGAATGGAAAATGCTGATGGTTGAATAACAGGAGAAACTTAATTAAAGTCATTGAATTTACATGCGAATAGTATTGAAACAGCAGATGTTCCATTCCATTACCATATACACAAGTCTAGCAGTGGTTCTCAACCTTCCTAATGCTGTGACCCTTTAATACAGTTCCATGTTGTGGTGACCCCCAACCATAGAATTAATTTCATTGCTACTTCATCACTGTAATTTTGCTACTGTTATGAATTGGGTGACCCCTGTGAAAGGGTTGTTCAACCCCCAAAGGGGTCACGACCCACAGGTTGAGAACCACTGCCCTAGAGAGTAGGGTATAACACTCCAATGGAGCTACATTCAGCACTTGCATTCACTTTCCATTACACTGCTCCATTTCCTTCTCTCCTACTCGGTATCACATCCATGAATCAGAGCCAACCCAATGACAACTAACAATGAGAACAACAGCACTATTTGAAATGACCTTGTTTGCACATGTATTTACTTATTTTGTTGTGTGAACCCACGAAATACATTTCAGACTATTTTCCACCAAAAGCGTAACAGGAAATTTTGTGCTGCTTAAAGCAGGGGTTGGAATGGATTTGTTTGATTTGACCCCCCTCTGAGAATTTGCCTTTCCACCACAGGTATGCTGAATCAGAATCTACATTTTAACAAGATCTCCAGGTGATTCTCATGCACATATGAGAACAACTGGGAACCTATAGAAATCATCTGGGAGCTTGTTAAAATGTGCCTTATGATTCAGTATGTATGGGATAGAAATGAAAATTCTTAGTAGAGGGTCATACTGACATGAACCAGTCCAAAATCTTCATTTTAAGCTACTAAATTTGCGGGAATGTATTTCAACAGCAATAGGAAAGCAATACAAGTCTAACTTGGTTCTGCCTAGGGAATTAGTACCACACACCTAGTAGCTCCCCTGATTTCTATCAGTCTGTCATATTGCGGTGGCTTGTGTGTTGCTGTGAGACTGGAAACTGTCACTGGTATTTCAAGGAGCAGCAGGATAACTCAAATGAACAGGTGTCAGCAGAGCTCTCAGAGTAAGAACAGATTCTAAGAAGAAATACACGCCCACGTACGAGAAAATGGCTACTGAAATCCTTATGAATAGCAGTGGAACTTCGTCAGAATTAAAAACCTCATGAATAGCAACAGGACAGTGTCAGAGATGGTGCCAGAAGATGAGCCTCTCAGGTCAGAAGGCACTCAAAGGATGACTGAGGAAGAGTTACCTTCTCAAAGTAGAGCCAACCATAATTCTTTAGATGAAGTAATGCCTTTAGTAGCTTCATTTTCTGATGGAATACGATTCAAAATGAGAACAGTTACAAACATCTATTGATAATTGGAACTTGGAATGAAGTAGAAATCTAGGGCATTTGGAAGTTACCAAAAATAAAATGGATCTATATCCATAATGATCTATATTCTAGACATAGTGAGCTGAAATGGATTGACCTTGTCTATTTTGAATCGGTTATATGGCTTACTATGCCAAGAATGACAAACTCAAGAGGAATATTGCCACATCTATCATCAGAAAGGAAATGCCAAGATTTACATTGAAGTACAATGCTGTCTGTGATAAGACAATATCTTTTCTCATATAAGGAAATCCAGTCAACATAACTAGTATGCAAATATATGCACCAAGCTCTAAGGCAAGTGAGGAAGAAGTTGAGGAATTCTAGCAACATCTTTAGTCTGAACTTGAACAAATATGTAATCAAGAAACATTAATAATCATCGAGATTCTTTAATTAGAGTGAAGATTTCAAAACAAACAGGAAGGAACAGTAGTTGGAAAATATAGATTTGGTGAGAGAAACAAAGCTGAAGATTGTATGATAGAATTTTGCAAGACCAAGGACTTACTTATTGCCAATACTTTTTCTTAACAACATTAACTTCAACTATACACATGGACTTCTCCAGTTGGAACACACAGAGATCAAATTGACTACATTTGTCAGAAGAGATGATGAAGAAGTTCAATATCAGCAGCTAAAATGTGGTAGGTGTCCACTGTGGAATAGACCATCAATTGCTTATATATATATATATATGTTTAGGTTAAAGCTGAATAAAATGAAAACAAGTCCACAAGAGTCAAAATATTACCTTGTATATAACTCACCTGAAGTTTGAGAGCATCTCAAGAGCAGATTGGACACATTGAACACTAATGACAGAAGACCCGAAGAGTTGTGGGATGATACCAAAAATATCATACATGAAGAACACAAAAAATGTTCTTAAATTCTATGCCATTGGATAAATGCTTGATGTTATCATATATATATGATGTATATAAGATATGTGGAATACGTATGTGGGATACATACAGGACATATATCCTATATATCCTTATATGCTAGAGAATGATTGACAATGTTTTTCTTTTTTGTTTTGTTTGTTTGTATGTTTCTTTGTTTTGTTTTGGTGTTGTTCTTGTTGGTTCTGGTTTTTGTTGTTGTTTTGTGTCATAATATGACCAGCAAAGTTAATCAGAGTCATTCATAACCTGGGGACAAGTAGATGGATTTTGGGTTCCCAAGTAATTCCAGCCCCAAATCAAAAACTGTTAGTTCTTATAATATGACCCTGCTTGATACTCGCCTTTATGAAGAGACCACTGAAGATAAGGGTGCTACAGCAAAGTGTGGTGAAGAAAGCACATGGTGCTTCTCAATTGAAATAGTGTCTGGGTCTTAAAGGCTTGTATTCAAACAAGCAGCCATAAAAGTGAGGTGTCAACTAAGTCCACATCAAAGAAGCACACCAGACGGTGGGATCCAAAGATGACAGTAAGAAAATCCAAGTATGATGAAGAAAAAGTTATCAGAGATTAAAATTGTGAATACCCAATTTGTAGAAGGTGATGGAGGACAGAGGAAGCCCAAATTCATCTGCAGAGTATCTAGTCAGATAAAGACTCTGGAGGATTCCCTCTAGCCAGAGATGAGAGACTCTAACAGACATTATTGCAAACTTGATTATGGTGGATCAAACCATGGTAGAATATGATACTTGGTCAGCTGACCTCTTCAATTTGTTCTAGGCTCACATATCTCTCACTTCTCGGGCTTTAAAATACTGATTGTTATCTTTCTTACCCTTTATTTTTACTTTTTATCTTTATGTTATTATTATTTTCTTCTTGCTGTTTTTTGTTTCCAGTGGGTTTCCCAGTTTTTGAAGCACAGAATGCATAGAGATAATAACTGATACAATGGTTTGTCAGGATGTGGTGTTTTTCATGGGTGAGGGGATTTGTGGAGCAAACAATGGGAGGGGGAAGGGGCAGTAGAACTGATTGTGATGATGCATTTACAACTCTTTTTTTAAAAAACTGTGAAAGTTTATGATATGTAAATATTATATAAAGAAAGCTACTTTAAAAAATCAGCAAGCATGTTCGATGGTTTCAATGGGTGAGGAAGGAAGAGTTTTTACTTAGGTGGAATAATTTGGAAAAAGATATCAATAATGGTTATACAGCACGAAGCGTATAATCAAAGGCATTGAATTATACATGTAGAAGTTATTGAGTTGGAGAATGTTCTGTTTTGTATACCTTTTCCAGAATTAAAAAAAAATAATTACATGAAAAACAATGAGTACAAGAAAGAAATTAATGTTCTAGAATTGATTGTACAATCTTAGGTATGATTGAATTATTGAAATGTAGGTCTTGTGGCTGAAGTGCCAACAAACTGTTAATGATAAATACATTAAATAGATAAAAGGTGACAACAGAATGTTCAAATCATAGAACAATATCACAAAATCACCTACAAGCAAAATTTTGTCAAAGATCATTCAACATGGTTGCAGTAGTACATTGACAGGTAATTGCCAGAAATTCAGGCTGCACTCAGAAGACTTTGAATAAAGGATATTATTGCTGACATAAGGTGGATTTGGGCTGAAAGAAGAAAATGCCAGAGAGATGTTTACTTGTCTTTTATTCACTATGAAAAAGCACTTGACTGTGTGGATCATAACAAACTATGGATAACTTTGAGAAGAATTGGAATTCCAGACCAACTCATCGTTCTCATATGAAACCTGTATATGAATCAAGAGGCAGTTGTGTGAACAGAACAAGGGGTGGAGCATAGTTTAAAATGAAGAAAGCAGTGCATCCTCTCACCATCCTGCTACAGGCTGCATGCTGAGCAAATCATCTGAGAAACTGAACTACATCAAGAAGACTGCAGTACCAGTTTGAAGGAAGATTTAGCAACTACCTTCAGAATGAAGAAGACACAACCTTGCTTAAACCTTGAAGCTACAGAGAGGAGATTCAAATGTTACCATGCTAAGTTTTCCTGATGTCCATTCACTTCATCTTGCCCTCCCGCAAGGGGGGTTTATCCCTGAGCTGTTGGCAGGGAAGGATTGTCACACTCTGGTGGGACTAGATCCAGTTCCTAGGCATTGAGAATGACATAAAACTGTCCTTTCTGACCGGAATCCGGTGTGTGCACTGAATCTCTCTCCACCCCAGGACTTTGGGGAGCTAGCGGATTTTCTTGCCAGTGTTCAATCGCATTTGCATCCCTGGCATGGGCCATCCCTCCCTCACATATGTGGGGGAGAAGTGCTGCCGACCTTTGTGTCATTAGTCTTCATTCTAGTGCTTGGGTGGGTGTGAAGGACAATAAATCAATTCATGGTTGTTGTTTTTTCTCTTCTGTGGAGGCCCAGAGAACTTGGGTAAATATAATATGCACCAAGAAGCTGCAGGTCTTTTTTGCGTTCCTACACTGTCTTTCTTCCTCTGAATTACCAGACTTTGTCTGGTACAGGTTTCTGTTTTTCCAAAGAGATTGAGAACTCAGGTTTTTGAGTCTTCTCTTTCTTGAAAGTGTTTTTCTGAAAAGGGTCTTACAGAATTTTTGGCTACTTGGCCCTGGTTTTGGTACCAAATCTTCCTACCCTTTTCAGTGAAAAGACCATTAACCTGGAGTGTGAAAATTGTGGCGTTAGAATACATAACAACAAGTATTTTTGATCAGCATCTATAATAATTCCAAACCCCTAACCATAATCTGTCAAAATTAAGTAGGCTGTAAAAGAGGTGTGGCCCACTGAGAAGGTGTGCTGTCCGCTCCCCAGCACTTAAGCAGGATAATTGACAGGGGAGGGAGATCGTTCCCGAGCCCAGAACTGGGAGCTATTGGGAAACATCGTGATGGAAAAGTCGTCTCAGCGAAAAGAACTAAGGTCAGCCACACTGAGGGACCTACGGTGAGAGTGCCACTGAGAGTGGATCGTTCTCTGTGTCCTCAGAGACAGCACCTGCTATAAAATGGGCTTCATCGTGCACGTTGTTCTATAAAGAAGGGCTTTGGCTAAAAAATGCTTCTTGCAGATTACACTTTAGGCTCCTGAATCGCCAAAGGTGTTGGGATGGTCAAATTTGCTTTTTATCCAGCAGTCAATAGAATTGAAACCCTACATCCTAACTAGTCTGAGAAGACTGAAAAATATGAGACTTTTCACTTGAAGTTGGATACATTAACTAAATAAGGTCTTAAATTTAAAATGTTCACATTTGGGCCAAAATAAAAGGAATCGATTGAGATTTTGTCTGTTCTTGCCACCGATCATGTATTTCCTCTTTTATGACCCCATTATTTCAACTTTGCAACACTCAGCTCTGTACTTGGCAATCCACAAGTACCAATATGTGACCAAGTCTAAACCAGGCTTCTTGGTCACAGTGTTTGCATCAGGGATGAGTCAAATCTAGCCAACCAGGACAATGCGACTAAATTTAGGGATCATTGAAATGCGAAGCAATATATCTCATGTGTGCTTCTGTAGGCACGCATCTTCTGGTTCGCCTGTAGCACTTGCAAATGGAACCAACTTAGAAGAGTCAGAATGAAGAGAGAAATCTGTGAACCAAGAATCAAGCTCTGCTCCAAGCTATTCTATCTTCTCCATGAAATATATTTCTAGAATATCAGGTATGTATTGTTTAAGCTTAAGTTTTCAGTCACCTGGCACCCAAAATGGCTTTAAGACAGTTTCATTATCTTGTCCTTACTTTGTTGTTGTTGTGATAGCAAAGAGAAACAATTATCATGGAAGAGCTGATAACCCCAGTATCAACCTGATAATCCCGGTATCGATGGTATCTATGACTGGAAATTTCAGTGGCTCCTTCATCAACATCGTTCTTTGGTGAGACACTTACCTTTCCTAGCTCTGGAGAAGGGTTTTCTCGAGCGTCTCTCAGCTAATGTATTAGTCTAGGTACTTTGGAGAAACAAATCCACAGCGACTCATGTATAAGAGAGAGTTTTATGCAAAGAAAATGTGCATCACGAAAACATCCCAACCCAATACTGCCCAAGCCCACAAGTCCAACATTAACCCATACCCAACACCAGTCCACAAAGTCCTTCACCTCTCAAAACAGAGGCAGTAATGCTGACTGCAGGAGGAAAGCTGAGTCAGTGAACATGTAAGCATCTCAGCACTAGCAGGGGTCTCCACACGGCTGCTCCAGCACCCAGGGCTGCATCGGGATAGATCCATGCGGCTTCTCCTTGGGGATGTCTTGTAGGAAATCCATCTTGCAAGCTGAAGCAGGGAACTTCTAAGGCAGCTGCACCCGATGCAACCATCACAAAACAAGAGACCCGAGAACTAGAAAGGCGAGGCTTCACCACCCATTTATCCCTCCGCCTTTCAACCAGCACCACATGTGATTATCGGCCAGGCTGGCACAATTAACTAACTCAGCTAGTAACATCTCTGAAAGGTTTCCCAGGGAATCATCCCTCTTCACCTAGAACAAGATGCCCCGGTTTTCACTGGTACTTCCCATCCTCTGCCCTAGAGGACAGCTCACGAAAAGCGGCTACAATTCCACACGGCAATTTGTGGCAGAGACACTTGTTGTGTTTAATGTACAACCTGAACAGGTTCACAAGAACCTTATTCCTACGAAAACTAAGATGGGAAGGTCTGATGATTCTTAGAATTTTACAGCTGGAAGGTAATCTAGCATTTAACTAAGAAACAAAATTTTGTGATTTACAGATAAGTAAAGAGTTTCATTGAATACAAGATGAAAGGAGTATAGCAATTGAAATTGTGCTCAGCTGTGACTAATGAAGGCTCCAAATGTAGTAGCTTAAATTCAGAAATATACTTGTATTTCTCTGCCACATGGATAAAATTGGGGAATCAGCAGTTTGGTAGAGGCTATTCTTTGCTCTCACGAAATCATTCTATACTTCTTCTTTTGTAATAAAGTGCTTGCTCATGATAGGAGCTGCTTATCCGGCTGGATGACACTTCCTGGCTTCTGAGCCTTCGTTTGTGGCCAACCATCTATCCATCATCTGACCAATACAAGGAGAATAGCGGTCAGAGGTGCCACTTCAGGGGAGGGGGCAGGTCACTGTTTGGTTATTGTGTGTGTCCTTCCCATGTTCTGTTTGATTACAACTGCTTTGAAGGGATCCATTTGAAAACAAAAGCTAACTGCCATCATGTTGATTCCAACTCACAGTGACCCTATAGGACTGAATAGAATTGCCCCTTCCTCTAGTGCTTTAGGGAGCATGTTGGGATTCTTTAGAGAAACAAAATCAGGACACTTATGATCTTATATAGAGAGATACAACATGAATTAAAAAAAAAAAAAACAGCCAGTTAGTCCACAGAGCAGTACAGAGGGCCCACTTGGACTTACTTCCATGAGACAGCCAATATACTGGCAGTCCTCCAACTGAGGAGGTCCACCGGGTGCAAATCAAGGAAGCAGACAGCTGAGTCTTCTCTAGAGCAATACATGCAGGCCTGCCACAGGCAGCAAACAGCAGGGCAGGTCACCAACAGGCAGCCAGGTGACAGGATCTGACAGTCCCCATCTCAAGCGATGTACACATCAGAAGTGGGGTGAAGCAGGTCTCAAAGTAACCTCAAACTAAAGCAACACGGTCCATGGGTTGGGTGTCCCACAGGTTGTGTAGCTCACAAGTTGAGGCAGAGAACCAGCCAAGGCAGCCACACACTGGTCCAATCATCAGAGAGCAAGAGACAAAAAGGCGAGCCTCACTGAGACATTTATCTCTTTGCCCTTCAATTCAATTGCAACCTTATGTGGTTATTGGCCAGGTTGGCCAAAGAAACCTACCTCTCATAAGGAGTAACTGATAATTTTGAACTGCTGACCTTGTGGTTAGCAGCCCAACACAACCCACTGCTCGAAGGAATAGATAAGCTTGTATGAGGGTAAGGAGCCCTAGTGGAGTGAGTTACATGCTGGACTGCTAACCGAATGGTCACCCCTTCAAGCCCACCAGTTGCTTGGGGGAGGTGGGGGCAGATGAAGTGTTCTGCTACCCAAACATTTTCTTCTACCTCAGAAAGGCAAAGGGGCAATTTGGCTCTATTCTATAGGGTTACTCTGAGCCACAATTGATGCGATGGCAGTGAGTTTTTTTAATATTGAGGTTGACAAAGCACTGTGGACTTCTGGGTTCCTGGGTGATCTTGAAAAGTGTGGTGTGCGTGCTACCTTGTGAAGGAGAAATAAAGTTCTAACTTGACCCCTGCTATCTAGGAGTCTTATTATAGACACTTGGCCTTCACCAGAAATAATATTTCACCCCAAAGTTGGCATCATAATTTTGTGGTATCTGGATTCCTCGTCACTCAACCTGTTGCTCTACCATTGTTGTTTTCCTTTCAGGATAACTCAGGGTCCAAAGTGGTTGCAGAACTACTTGTCATTGACTGAACATTTCAAGTAGCAGGAAGAAGGGAAAACATATACAAGTATATCCCACTGTGGTGGTTATATAATCTCGTGTCAATTTGAGACTTAAGAGTGAAGGGGTGGACTTAGCCTGTCAATCAGGTCACAGCTTGATGACCTCATTTGGAGGCATGAAGGAGATAAATAGCTCACTGGAGGCAGGACATGGGCTGAGTTCCCATGAGAAATTCTTGTTGACAAGCCACATGGAGACAGGCTGATGGCAGCCAGAGCCTTGGAGTAGGAGAAGCCATGTGGAGGGCCCTGCCAGCGCTGAGATGTTTACACCAGCACTGAATCCACAAGACTTCCCACGCACTGGCCTGTGATCCTCCTGCATTCTGCATCATTGCATGTGTGTTCTGAGTCTGAAGAGGAATTTATATATTGATATCGGAAATGTGAACTAATACCGGACTTAAGGACTTGATCTGGACTGGGATGGGATATTTCCTCAATATTCAATTGCTCTTGTATATAAAGCTCTTTCTTATACACATATGAGTGTCTATGAACTTGTTTCTCTAGTCTACCCAGACTAACACACCCACCTTTTAAGAAGAACTTTGTCAAAATTACCATACTCCACTAGAACTTAATCATACTTGAATTTACTTAGCTGCAAGTGATTTTTTTTTTTTTAGTTTTAGAGGATGGGGGCTCACTGGCAATTCACACAGCTATAAAAATCAGAATTGCTTAACTAAGAGGCAAGTGACTATAGGAAATAAAATTAGAATTTCCTATATAAAAAGGAAATTGTTTTTTAATTCTTCTCGAAAACTAGAGCAACAAAAAACAAAAACAACAATGAAACTTATAAAGACATGGCAGAGATGAGAAGTTCTTTCAGGACCATGCTAAACATGAGCCTCTAGAGCAGAGGTTCTCAACCTGTGGGTCGTGACCCCTTTGGAGGTCAACCAACCCTTTCACAGAGATACAGGAACTCTATGGATGCTATCAGGTTAAGCGCTGGACTGTTAACCCCAAGGTTGGAGGCTCAAATTCACCAGCTGCTCCTAGATAGAAAGTGAGATTCTCTGCTCCCATGAAGATGTATAGCCTCATAAACCATTTATAGTTGCTATGCAGTGGCAGTGGCTTTGGGGGGTTGGAAGATCTATTTAGGGCACCTCAACTTTGTGTAACACTCCTCACTCTCCAAATTTTCTTATATGGCCTTGGTGGTATGTCTGTCTTCCTTCCCTTATTTCTTCTTTTGCTTCTCTTTCAACTATCTTTCTTTATATCATCTACCATCTATCTATCTATCTATCTATCTATCTATCTATCTATCTATCTATCTATCCATCTACCTACCTATTACCTGTCATCATTTTTATCTATCTATCAACCTATCTAATTATCTATCATCTATCTATATAAATCAGCAACCTGATCCCACATAATTTGAACCACCATTCTCTGCATATGTTGGGGAAAAGAATAGATGAAGGATTTGTCCTGATAAGCAAACAAGTCAAAATTATTTGTGACATATTCTCTTAAACTTGAACTACCTCACTCTTTGTCTCCTCTTCTTAGGCTCCTTTCATATTCTTGAGTTTCCCTCAATGATCTTCAACTTTACTTTTTTTCCTTCTCCACCTCTCATCTCTACCTACTCCTCGGTCCAGCAGCTTCCCTTCCCTCCTCTCTTCTATCTTCCTGGGCTCCCTCCCCCCACATAAGAAATGATTTTACATCCTTGTGCAGAAACAGTCAGTTCTCGTGTCCTTACACTTCCTCCTCCAAAATTTTCTTTGTGACGTGTCTTGACCCAATGACAAAGGTCTAGTAGAATATGTTGCTAAACAAAGGCAATGTTTAAGATTTTTAAATTATAGTCATTCCTTAAATGTGATCATGAATTCTTAGCCATGGTTTGTACATCCATCAGCTTTTGTGGGTAGGAAAGAAAATAATAGATTTTATTCTTCTAATGTGAATTATTACATATTACCTTATAAGGAAGAAGTGTTGTATTTTAATATTTTTAAATAGCAAATTTATTTTATGAGAATTCCATATAAAATCAATAAAATGATGTTCTGCAGTCATTTCAAAATGATGCTAATACTTTCATCTCTATCCCTCATGATAGAGCAGGTTGCCAAGTGTCAAGGATGAAACCCGCCATCTTATTTAATCTTCCCAAGTACTTCCTAAAGCAGGCACTATCGAATTCAGTTTCCTGCTGAGCAGAAGAAAAGTGAGGATTGCAATGGATTCCCTGTCCCTGCGGTCCTGAAGTCTCTTTGACCGTCTCCCTGGACTTGCTCTGGTTGGGCAGCTGTCTTTTTCGGCCCACGGTGGCTCTGAGAGTCCCAGACCCAGTCTGCACTTTTAGGGAACTATAAATTGTAAGTTTGACTCCAACCACTAGCAGTTGTTTTCCTCAGGAGTTACGTAAACCATTTCCTACTTTATTATCTCCCTTTCCTCGTGGTGTCCGAAGACAGACAATTCATGCAAGTACAGTGAGGCTGGCGATGACGCTAATATCAGGGATCTCTTGGTTGCCTAGGCCTGCCTTCTGTCTGTGCTGAGAGCATGTTCTGGGGATGTCTTAGTAGGAGTATAAATTTTACTACCCTCAGGAGCTTCCAGGAGAGCTTATTAAACAAGGTAAGAATTAGCATTTTCATTCAATATGTGCTCCCTTTAGAAATGCATTATGACTAACTTGGGCATTTCCCCTGGCAACCCATTTTCTTTTTTAGGGAAATGGAGATAAAATACTTGACATTTATTACAAAGAGAAATTCCAAATAATATTGAAGAAAATTCTGAGACATTTCTCAAACTAGTTGAAGAAAACATGAGGAGACTTCAGAAATTTACATAAATTGCATTATATTTTAATTTGAATTTTCCATGAGCTTGATGAAGTCTCTTCATATTTTGCCCCTGGCAGGTGATCTGAATTCAGTCTTTGCCCTGATATGTTGACAGAACATTTTCACGGGCCACCCTTTGTCTATGTTCCCCACAGCAGATACCAAATGGATATAGTTAGACAAAAAAAAAAAAAAAAAGGAAATAGCTAACATATAGCAAGAACACATATACGCCTACTACAATATTTTCTTTTTCTTTCTTTTAACCTTTATTTTTCGTCACTCTCACCCATGTTGAACTTTTATTACGGTTTCAATGCATGGCTTTGAATTAGTTCTTCTCAGTTCAATCATGGCTAGCAAAGTAAAATATAAACAGTCCTGATTTTGTAAAATATGCACATAATAGGAGGATAATTAGAATGAGAAAAGTTACAGGCTGACACCCTGATAAAACTTAATTTCCTCAGTAGAACTCAAGGACAGTATCTTATTCCATATCAACATAGTCTCTTGATCAGCAGAGGCAGAAACAACAGCACCCAGCTCAAAGGTGGCTGTCACCATACTGCTTTGAAGGTGTACTGCTCTCCACAGTTCCCGCCGTCACCCATTCTTCCAATCAGATGCCTACAAAACTCAAAAGGCCTCTTCAGAGTCTCCCATTCCAATGCTTTGACACATTTCTTTTTTCCATTCTGGTAATCAATCTGGTATACCCATATTTCACAAAACCGTGTCTGTTCCAAGTTCACGGCATCGGCCCTGACTGACCAGTTCCAGCCAGTTCAAAGCTGTTTCATAGGCTCTATGTGATTTCTACTTTTCCTGGTTAGGAAAAGCTTTGCTTTATACTTGAGCCCTTGGGATCAGCTCCTCATTTTTTTCTGTCCCTCCCCGCTCGGCCCTCCTCCATGAACACTTGAAAATTTATAAATTATTATTATTTTGTCATATCTTACACCATCCGACCAAAAATCATAGCATTGTGAATGGGGGGGGAGTGCAGAGTGGGGACCCAGGTCCCATCTGTGGGAAATTGGACATCCCCTTGCAGAAGGGCTGCGGGGAGGAGACGAGCCAGTCAGGGTGCAGTGTAGCAATGAGAACATTTTATTTGTAAATTTGGTATAACACGTCTAAGATTGTTTATTCTCTTCAAGTACAAAATTGTTGTAAACACTAGAAGACAGGCTTAGAGAAAAGACGGCAGAATATACAGATAGTGTCGCATAGAGCACATACCACACTATGTTAAAGTTTGAGCACATGGAGTCAGCTTCCTCATTGTCAATATCCCTTCCTCAACAGCTTTCTGACTTATGCCGTGTTTTCAGTCTTTTATCCATATTGGAATCTAACCTTTAGACAATACAGATCTGATTATGTATTTCCTTACTTAAAACCCACCAGCAACTTCCTATTACTTTTAAAATAAATATCAAAGTCCTTGTCTCTGGCCAATCCGACCTCATTACTTTTCAAGGTGCATCAGTCTGAAAAGGGCCTTCTGGGTGTATACCTGTGCAGGTGTGCATGGGGAAGCACATATATGTTTGTATATCTTGTAAAAATATTATGGTAGGGATAGGAATGGTTACCTTTTCCTTTTTCCCATCTGTATTGTTGCCTCATTGGTTTGTGTCTCAATACCCAGAAACACATTAAAGTCACTGAGAATTAGCAGTCATTCCCTGGTGCCCCGCCGTGACCCGGCAGGTCAATGATCCAGCAGCACTGTGTTCCAGGCCAGTGGTGCACAAGTCATGTTAACGTCCACTGTCTACTGCACACCTTCCTATGGAGCCACCTGCTTGCCCAAAGTGTTAACTTCTAGAAAGTACTATTAATCACTGTGGCTGCAGTTTCTGGGTTGGCTCTTGTTACTGGGTACCGAGGGCTGTTTCCCAAGTGTAATGGCCCTCAACCTGTTAAGGAATCCCCCTCCCCCATTTTTAATATCCTGTCATAAGATTAATAGTTTCAACACGACACCACATGAAAACACTCTGATAAGATCTTACTTAATGAGAAGCAAGCCAAGACTTTCTGCAGAGAACATATGTCTTTTGAGATTCAAAGAAAATTGGAGATAAGGTATAAAATGTCTCAGGAAGAGAAGAAGTCCTAAATGAGAACATTTATCATCATCATAGATTCATGTGGGCTGTCAAGGCCCAATAAAGATTTTAACTCATTTTGTGTCAGGCAGGCTTGTCCACAAAGGACCTTCATTAACAATACTCCCTGTTTGACCTGCTTCTGCTCAGTCACACCCCCCACCTCCCACCGTGGAGGACAGGGTATGAAATATATCTTTTCAAATGGATGTCATTGATTTTAATATACCTTTAATAATATTGCTGCTCACTGTTTTAATTACTCATACTTTTTGGTACTTCCGCCCTCAGGCAATTTTATCTCATAAATCTGGTAAGTGCAGTAGAGCCCTGATGCTCTGACTCCAGCAGCGTGTGCTAGTCTATTTCCTCTGTGGTGGATGCAGAGATGGGTCAGAGGTGTGCCCTGAGCAGCCCAGTGACTTTGGACGGCTGCCCCAAAGGAGGAAAGCTTTCTCATCCTCAGGACATTCTTCTCTGCCCTGGGGCAGCGCGAGCAGGAGCGTTCTTTATGGTATTGTTCCAATGATGGTTTCCTTCTGTCATCAGCCGCCTCTGCCACACTCTCACCGAGCGAGTCGCCATGGACCACTCCTCGGTGCTTTGCTAGCCCTCGGCCTTAGCATGCGGATGGCAGCATTGCCCTTCTTGTATTTTATGGCACTTCATTCCGTCTGTATGCATTTTGTCCACTGACAGAGAGATTCTTTAAGGGCAAAGATCCATGTTGATTCCTCTTTGTGTCATCTGGAGTAGCACTGACAACTCAATCACTGTTTGTTGAGCTTAACTAGATGTGAGATGGAAAACCACAGTGTAACAAATAGAGTAACAGAGACGGTAAAATGATGATCCCTTCCAGAACTGGGAGAAATGAGGTGGGAGAAGGTGGTAGCCAAGCACATTTGCTTCCTAGGACGGCCCTAACAAATGACGACAGACTGCATGGCTTAAGCCAACAGAAATGTACTTCCTTACAGTTCTGGAGGCGAAAGGTATGATTTCAGGTTGTCAGCAGGGCCATTCTCTCTCCAAAGGAAGATCCTTTGTTTCTTCCGGGTCTTCCTTGGTTGGGGGCAGGGCAATTTCATTCTTCACCTGGCAATCTCTTGTCTCTCTATTTCTTCTCTTTTTAGAATACCGGTCTGGAATGTATCTCAAAGGATGGCACTGAATCTGCAGCTTCAGGAGAAGGATATATCTGACCAGAGCACACAGGAACAGATGACGGGGGAGGAGGAGAG
>NW_022111372.1:2161035-2220134 GCF_000313985.2 Echinops telfairi
AGAAACGATGTACAAATGTGCTTTACACAATTGATGTGTGTATGGATTGGGATAACAGTTGTATGAGCCCCTAATAAAATGTTAAAAAAGAGAAAATTAAAAAAAAAGAATACCGGTCTGTTGAATTACCATGTGTCCTGCACTAGTGTGACTATATTTGAACTTAATTTAAATTTACAAAAATGCTATTTCTAAAGAAGGTCATGTTCTAGGGGTTGAGGACTTAAACATGGCTTTTTTTAATGGAGGGGGCGGGGGCCCCATAACAACAAAGAAGAGCTATTTTAACAAGGGAAGTACCAAGAGAGGGTGTTCCAGTCTAAAGCCATTAGGAATAGACATATGCCCGAACGTAGCTCTAAAGGGGGCCCTAAAAATGTTTCAAAAGTCAGTCAAGGATATTCAAAGCAAGTAAGCAATGTGAGTATTGGGTTCAAATTTTCATTTACTTATTTATCTAACTTAGAATAAACTCAAAAGCATGAAATGAACTGCCAGAGTGAGTGCAACATTGGTTTGAGAGAAAACTAGACTATGGAAATAAAAATCCCTGAATGGTGGATTACAACCTAGACTATGATACAAAGAAAAAGAAAAAATTGCTACCGAACTGCTGGAGTCCTCAGGCAGTTTCAGCTACATAAGGTACACACAACACTGTATCCTGAGAAACTTGACCTTAACAAACCTGGTGCCAATCAGAAGCGAAGGATATGCCTGACTTGAGATGATTTTTAAAGAACAATGGTGTCCATGTAGGTTGATCATAGACTGACTAAAGTCTGAGTAAAGTAACTTGACACTGTTCATCCTTATATTAATCAGTTCACACTAAGTTGAAAGGAATAACTGAAAGTGCAACTAGTGAGTAATTCAAGCAGAAGTTGTTAACTGACTGCTTCTATTCTGCAACCAGCTTGTCGGTTTGTACACTTGGCTCATGTTCCACTTAAAAATAATGAAATTAACTGCAAAAAAGTATCACCCAGGGGTGCTGCTTGACTCATGTATGACACTAATACAGTCCCAGTTGTCATTTATGTTCCTGATCCTAGATTTAAAGTTTGACATAGAGCAGACTGTTTAAAACCCTCTAGTGTTCCTTAACATTTAAAAATTTCTTTAAAAGTAGAATATGTAATAATGTTGGTCTAAATTGTTTTGATTTACATATATCTAAATGCAAATGCTAGCACTAGATTCTAGAGAAAAATTATAGCTGTCCTACTTGTAACAAACATGTGCAGCATAAAAATGTCTAGATGAGAGTACAGCATGGGTAGGCCAGATGGACAGCAAAGTGATATATCTAATAAAAGTTTAAATCAAGTAATTGGCTTTATGATTTTGAAAGTAGTGAGAACCCTAAAAAATCCCAAACCTTAAAAACACAGAAAATGATAAAGACAGAAAATTTACCTATAATTATTCTATGCTGAGACAGCCACTGATAGAAAATGATAAAGACAAATATCTCACCTGTAATTCCTCTACACTAAGACAATAAATGTTCAAGTTTTCCTGTGTCTTTTTCTTCACGTAGGGATTGTAGTCCCACAACTGGATGAAGGAAACATCCCATTCTTCATGAGATGAACTGCCGGGGTGTGCACAACAATGGACTCACAGGTAGCCGCGACAGGACTGTGGTTCCTCCGCTTGTACCTGAGTCATTTTGAGTTGTAGTCAATCCAACAGTGACAGTGGGCAGAAGGCATGCCTCTGCTTGTTTGTTGTGGTTAATATGGAATACAGAACCTTCCGAAAAAAAGATTTTATTCATTCTGAACGGGTCCCTTCCACTATCTGAAAAGTTTAAAGGCAGCCATAGCAATCTTTAAAATCACCCTCTCAATCCATGGATTTTAATTTTCCTTGGCTACACCCTTTTTCTGTACGCAGTCTCCACCCCTCACTTGCATCATCCCTTTGTCTTAGATGTCTTTGTGGGAGTGGGGAAGGGACTTTATTGACTGAGGAGCCTGAAAATAACTTTTTCCCAACCACTTCCAGTGATGGAAAAAGTTCCTAAACCCTAGCCATCTCTCAATCCCTTCTCTCCTCAACAAACCCTTGTATCCCAGCTATGCTTTCCCCTCCCCTGAAGCGGGCATCATCGCTACCAAGGCTCAGGGGTAGGTAGGGTGGAAATTTACTGAAGGACTGGAAACTTCTACTTTTGCTCATTCTATAAAATATCCACAGAGATAACAAAAGCATGGAGAGTTGGTGACATTTATGAGATATATGACCTTGAGTAAATTCCTTAGTTACTATCAGTTTCAGTTTTCTCTTTTAAAAAATGAGAATAAAGGTTCATCATTTCAGGCTTATTGTGTGACATCAATGCAGCACTAAACGTTAAAGCCCCCAGGCTATCGCTGGCATGAATTAAGTGTTTATCTCTCATAATTTTATCTTTCTGCATCCTGTGCTTAAAACAAAGCCCTCTCAAGAGTTCAACCATAAGTGCTCAAAAATATTGGCCAAATAATTCTTATGAATGGCTGTCAATTGATTAGAGAGCTAGGTCATAATGTACTAATATGAATATACATGTTTCTATAGGACCCAGAAGGATGCACACACATTCATTGAATGATGGAAAATGCTCATTTTGAATCAGATTGAAGGAGAATTCAGGGGATTCTATGTTTCCCCTAGGTTTTCAATGAGAATAAAACCAAATTTTACTTTTGTTATTTATTTATTTAAATTAATAAACATAGAAAAGCAAGACTTGCAGAATCTCAGAGTCCTAAGTTAGGGCCATTGGTCACTCTGCTACAGGTATGCCTTAGGCTGGGTTCTCTAGAGATGCAAAACCAATTATACCTATATCTATATCTATATCTATCTATCTATCTATATATATGTATAGAGAGAGAACAAACTGTTTAAACCCCTCTAGTTTTTCTTTTCAGTCTAAAAATTCTTTAAAAGTAGAATATGTGATAAGGTTGGCCTAAATTACATATATCTAAATGCAAACGCTAGAACTAGATTGCGAAAAATTGAAGCTGTCCTACTTGTAACAAACGTTGGCACTATTAATGGGTCACCATTCCAAAGGTGACCCAATAGAAACCTCAAATTATACAACAATATCATTAATATCACATGCAAGTAAAATTTTGCTGACGATCACCCAAGAATGATTGCAGCACTATATGAGAGGGAACTGCCAGGGTTTCAAGCTAGACTCAGAAGAGGCTGTGGACCAAAGATCATTGCTGGTGTCCAGTGGACCTTGGCAGAAAGCAGAGAACACCAGAAAGATATACACTTGTGTTTTATTGATTATGCAAAGGCAATCAGCTGTGTAGACTGTACCAAACTATGGATAGCCCTGAGCAGAATGAGTATCCCAGAACACTACACTATACCCATGCAAAATGTGTACATGGATCGAGAGGCAGTTGTGTGAAAAGAACAAGGTTCTGATGAAAATGGTTTAAAAGCCTGAAAAGTGTGTGTGTGTGTGTGTGTGTGTGTGTGTGTGTGTGTGTGTGTGTGTTAGGGTTGAAGTTGCTTCCACCATTCTTAGCTAAACTGCATGTTAAATGAAGAATCAGAGAAGCTGGCTGATATGAAGAAGAATGGGGTATCAGGATTGGAGGATGATGGCTTCTTAACAACCCATGATAAGCAGATGACACAACCTTCCTTGCTAAAAATGAGGACCTGAGGGACTTGCTGATGAGGATCAAAGATTTCCGCCTTCAGTATGGATCACAACTCAATGTGAAGACAACCAAATTCCTCATTCCTGGACCAAGAGGTAACATCATGATAAATGGAGAAAAGGTTGAAATGATCACTCATCATCTGGCTTGGATCCACAGCCAGTGCTTATGGAAGCAGCACTCAAGAGATGAAGTGACACAATGTGTTGTGTTAATCAGACGCAAGACTTCTTTAAAGTGTTGAAAAGCAAGGGTGTTACTTTGAAGACTAAAGTATTACCTGACGCATGCCACAGTATTTTCAATCACCACCTACGCAGGTGAAAGTTAGACATTGAATAAGGAAGACTGAAGAAGAGTCAATGCATTTCAATCATGGGGCTTTGAAGAATATTGAAAGTACCATGGCCTGTCAAAAGAGCAAACAAATCTCCCTTGGTAGAAGTACAGGCCGAATGCTCCTTAGAGACATAGATGGTGAGACTTTGTCCCATATACTTCGGGCGTGTTTCAGGAGAGATCAGTGTCTGGGGAAGTACAGCACAGATAGTAAATTATCAGGGCAATGAGAGAGAGAGAGGAAGACCCACAACAGGATGGATTGACGCCATGGCTGCATCGATTGGCTCAAACAGAAGAATAATTGTGATGATGGCGCAGACAGCGCAGTGTTTTGCTCACCTGTCCATAGGCTTGCTATGAGTTAAGGCGGACTCATACCTGAGGGAGAGAGGGAGAAAGATGAAGAGAGAAGGACACAGAGAGATTTATGTCAGGAAACTGGATCATACATTTGCAGAAGTGGGCAAGCCCAAGTCCACTTAGGTTCCAAGTCCATCAGCCAGATATGAAGGTGAAGGTTTCTCCTGACTCACATTGCTCGGAGGACTGATGAACCTGAGACTGGCAGGAAGTCCTCAGGCTTGTAACTGGAGACTCAAATAAATGCAAGGTTAGCAAGTCAAGCGACAGGCTGCTGACAGCTCCCAGGATAGGCACACAGTATGGCAGAGTGCCTCTCCTTAATTGAAGGGTGATGAATCTGATGCAAGATCCAGACAGCAAAAAGCCAGCAAGTATTTCTATCATGCCTGCTGATAGTAGGAAGCAGACCACACCCGCAAATAGACTGGTTTTCAAGTGCATCAAGTCACCTGAGTAAGGGTGTTGTATCCCACCCTAATCTTACAACTGATCAGCTGCTCACATAGATCCAATTGTGGAGTTTATTATATGGTGTTAGGTCTAGTCACGGAGGATTGTTAGCTGTTAACTGCCAAATCATGGAGAATCCTGACCCAGCCAAGTTCACACCTAAGGTTTACAGGTGTCATGAAAGATGGAATAGGGTGGCACATGTATTCCAAATCATTTTTCTTCCTTTTGACCTTTGTATTGATCCCAAATTCATAACTCACCGTTAAGCAGTTGGGACTGCTTGTCTGTTTATTTTCTTTTTCTGAATCAGTAGTTTTCACATACATACATATACACAATTTATATATATATAAATTTTTTTCTTTAAAATTGGACAAAACAAAAATGATTATTTGCACATTACCCTTTAAGGAACACAAATCTATCTTGAATAATAATTTAAGCTTTGACAGTTCCCTATCCAGTTGAAATGCTTTCATTGTAACATAACCCACTAAATGTTTCTTCACTTCATGTGAAGAGGTGAAAATTTGCCTTCTATTCCCATGGGGAGTCAAGTTCAATTGGTAAGTTCATGAATATTGGGATTTGCTTAATAATACCATGTAAGGAGTAGTGACTTTTTGTGTAAACTCAAAGGATAAAGGCAGTCTAATTACAGTATCACAGCAACTTGGCCTCTACTCAATGGCAACCAACTTACTCATCAGGCTTCAGATGCTATTTTTTTTTCTTCAGGTTGTTCAACAGTTTTGTAGAAGACTGTTAAAAACTTTTTTTTAATCAACTTAAAAATTAAAGTAGTTATACATTTTCTTTCAACAATAAGTGCAAACTTTCAAATAAGCACATTCATTGCTATCGAGCTGATCTGACTCACAGCACCCCTTTGGAACAAGGTAGAACTCACCCTGTGTGTTTCTGAGACTGTAACTCTTTACAGGAACAGAAAGCCTCGGCATTCTCCTTCTGAGCAGCTAGTGGTTTCAAACTGCTGACTTGCAGTTAACAGCCCGATGCAGAACCTACTATGGGACCAGGGCTCCAACAATCAGTGCAGTACACAAACCCTTATATTACGAGTTCTCACTTACATCCTTAATCCCATTCACCTGGCTCCCCCACCAGCCCCCCACAGGTAAGCACTCCTATTCATTTCTTATATATATTTCCAGTTTACCATAATACATGGAGCAAGCCAGAATAAATATGAGTTTATTTTTTATAGGAAAGTTAACATAGTACATGGACTGTTCCATGCCTTTATTTTTCAATTTAAAGATAGCTCCTAGGGATATTTCCTTATCAGTACACAGAGCTGCTCTGTTCGGTTGTGTTATTATTCATTGTGTGGTGTAACATAGTTAACAATCAGCACCTTAGTGATGAAGCCTGAGTAATTTTGACCTTTTTTATATTGTAAAGAATTTTGTAATTAATTCCTCATTTATAGATGTAATCTTTTGTTTCCATGTGTATGTGTGTGTGTGTGCGCGCGTGCGTGCGTGCGTGCGTGTGTCTGTGTGTTCCTATAGGGTTACTTCCTTAGATTGAGATTACTGAAGTCATCACATTTGAAAATGTTACCATTATTGCTAAATTCCCCTCTTTCATGTTTAACCCAACAATAATGCTATGGAGGTACCTTTTGCCCAAAGAGTCACACACACAAAATAATAATTTGTCAACTTTAGTCAATTTGAGAAAAATTTACCAATTACCAAAATTTTTACCAATTCTCACAAGTAAAAAAAGCATTAAGTATATATTTAAACTTATATTAACCTTATTATAAGTATTTTTAGGTCATTCGTATTTCTTTGTTTTTTAATTGATTTAAAAGTTTCCACAAATGAAAAGAATAAAGAACTAAAGACAATGCTTCCGACTGGGGAGGATGACAGGCTAATTTGAGGTATGAAGGCTAATTCTCTCCACTCCCGTTTCCAGGAGAGACCATGGAAGCAGTTGCTTCTTCCGAGGACAACACCTGCTTCCTGTCATCCTGGGGAGTCAGCTTTTGACTGGATGGCGAGGGGGTTTTGAAGAAAAGGCTTTCTGCCCTCTGTGCACTGGGCTGAAAAATGGGCTATGTGTCAGTAAGTCTCCTAAAACCACTTTGTCTAATGTCCTACAACCCTTTCACGCCATTGCCAAAAAGCTGCTATGAAAAATCTCAAGAAAGATGATCACCTGAGCTTGCACATTTTACACTGTATAGCTAGCTCCACAATGTCTGGGAGAGAAACCACAAAGCCATTCAATCATTCCCTTTGAGATGAGAATAAATAACAACAATGCCACATAAATGGCACCAGTTGGCTGTGGGGGCAAGCTGTCTTTCCAGAAGAAGGATGTGGTTTTATATCCAAGGGTGCAGCAGATGATCATATTAAAAAATTCCAAAGATAGCAAAAATTCAAATGGACTGTTTTGTTATTAAACTGCCTGCAGGTGTTCTATTTAGTTCAGATGCCACATTAGCAAATCAGAAGGAAAGGAATGGGCTTATGCTTAATGATTTAAGTTCCATAAGAAGATGAACACTTTTGTTTTTTCCCCATGACAAACCGGGAATTTGCCACAGATGAGCTTGACATATGGCTGGCTTGTGGTCTAACTTTGTCTGAGAATGTCATTCACGGCTTCCGAAATTGCCAGCATCAGAGGCCAAAAGGGAGAAGAATGGGGCTTTTCTTAGACTGCTGGAGGATAACTTCCCCACGGTCCAAGCTGATGTGTCAGAGCAAGTGTCCCGGTGACTCAGGTCAGAGAGGAAAAAAAACAAAAACGGAGGCATTCTTAGCCCTGAAAAGGCTTTTGGTCAGATAAAATAACCAATAGACATCATGGGGTTAGGACATCTATAACCCACCTGGAGTGGATCAGCATTTCCAAGTTTTTAACCAAGAAATATTGATTTATGTTTCTTATGCTTTATGGCACTTTAGAGCAATTTATAACACTTGCATTAAGGAATGGATGGGCTGGGAGAAAAGCCAATGTGGGCATGAAAAAGATGAAGTGCTGTCAAGACAGGCAACTTTCAAGTATCTGGTGCAATTTCTTGATTTTGCATTATTATCTGGATTATTTAACATGAAAACAAGAAGATGATTATTGACTTTAAGTTACATGAACAACAACAAAAGAGACATGCCAAATAAACCTGGAACAATTTTAAAAATACATATACACACATAACCTTAACCACTCAACAAAACTAAAAGGCAAAAATAAAACTCTTCGCTACGTGTTTCTTTTAAAATGCATTTTAGAAATACTATTGTATAAAATAAAGGAAACAAATAGTATTATAAAATATGGAGTTTTATTTCAAATGGGTTATTTTAATAAAAAAAAGGTAAACAATTGCAGAAAAATCATGTGGAGCTTTGCCAAGACAGACATTTTTCTTCCCTAATAAACTGTGATGAATCAGGAAAGACTTCCGAGTCCAGAGATACTTTCTCTGTATGTGTCCCGCTAGAGCACTTGCAGGGTTTTAGCATTAAATAAACACTGAAAATATGCAAACGGTTCCCCAGAGACAACAGTAATGTGTGTTGAAAATATAATTTTACAGCCATAGAAGTTGCTTGTTCTTTGCATGATTATCTATTAAAAGCATCAATAGTTATTGGTATAAAACACTTTTAGAGCTAGGATGTTGACAAGAGCATTTATCTGACCAATCATTGCTACTATTCACATTTTTATTGATGTGGCATTTGCTAAGTACATTTTTCCCCCAAACAGCTCTAACTCAAGGAAGAACCAGAAAAAGAGAGGGACAAAATGGAAGTTGGGAATGAGGTGGGGCACAGATTCCGTTTTCTATACTTTATTTTGTTGTTGTTTTTTTTCTTCTTCTTTTAGAGAATGTTAAAGACCTTCAGAAGTGGTACATGTATCATGGAAAATGCGAGTGGAGATCTGAAAGGCCCAGATGAAATAATTTGACGGTAGATATGATCAGAGGCAATTCTGAGAAAGGTAGTACAGCATGAGACAGGAAGTTTGGGCATGGGGGTAGAGATAAAATAAGAAGGCTATGGTAAAATTTATGGAGAAAGCAGGCATGCTACTAGTGGTTAAAGAGACATTAGCATAAAACCTGGAAGAGAGAAGTAAACAGGGACTTCAGGTGCCAGTGTTATTTAGCATTTGGCTGGTAAACACAACATTGGTGGTTCAAACTCAGCAGTTGCTCTGTGGGAGAAATCTGAGGCTATCTACTCCTATAAAGATTTACAGTCTCGGAAAACCTACCTAGGGTCACTGTGAGCAGAAATCCACTCCATGACAGAGGGTTGGCTTTACATACCCTAAAACCAACAAAACCACTTGAAAGAGAGAAAGCTGCAGTCAAGAAAAAAAAGAGTGAACGTCTAAGCATCAATATCAATAGATATAGGTTCAATGCGATTATGGGGGAAATTCAGTCATCAATAGTGAAACAAATGACTCAAAGAATCCATAAGTGCCTCCCATGATCTGATTTCATGACCTTTTCCAGCCCAATGGTTTGCTTTACAGAGTTTACCTAGGCAGCTAGGGCCCCTCATGGTTTGGCGCTAATTTAACTCTTAATGTCATTTCTTCAAACTCTGTCAGTCCAGATAATCTTTTCAATTTAACCTCAAAATGCACACAGAGGCTCCACATATGATTTTATTTAGCAATTGACTGACTACTGATTGACCCTTGGGTGCTCTCTATCTTACTCATTTCCTGGAAGTAGCATTTATCACGAAGACATTCTCTCTCTTGAGAAAATATCCTCTAGGTAGCCCTCGTAGTGGAAGACTCTTGGGATTTCTCAGAATCAGCCTTGTGGGGAATCAGCCCTATTGGTGGGGAAAAAAGCTCCAACTAAAGGCTCCAGGTTTTGCCACCAGACAGGCAGTTTTCATAACTCCTGGCCCTTTTTTTTTTTTAAATTCTCAAGCTTATGCCTGACTCTCTTCCATTTGCCTGTCCAATTGTCCTATTATGGTGGCTTAGGTGTTTCGGTGATGCTGGCAGCTATGGTATTTCAAATATCAGCAGGGTCATGCAAAGTGAACAGCTTTTTCCAGAGCTTCCTGATGAAGAACAGACCCTGGAGAAGGAATGGACTGTCCACTTCTGAGGAACGGCCACTGAAAACTTTAAGGAAAGCATTGGCAACTTGCCAGACCCTGAAAACCTCATGAAGAGCAGCAGACGCCTGGCGTGTCAGCAGATGAGCCCCTCGGGACTGAAGGTGCTCAAAATATGACCAAGGAAGAGAGTCTTGTCAAAGTACAGTCAACACTAATGACTCGACTGGAGTAAAAGCCTGTGAGAATAAAGCCTCCCATACCTCCATTTGCTGATGGGTTGAGAATAAACAGCTGCAAATATCAATTAATAATTGGGATGTAGAAATATGAATCTAAGAAAATTAAAAGTTATAAAACATGAAAGAGAACACAGAGCAATTAATATTCTAGGCAGAAGCAAGCTGAAATAGACTGGTATCGTTCCCAATCATCATCAAAAAGGACACTCGGAATCTAATATTTTCTGTAATAAGAGAATAACTATCCCACACACAAGTAAGTAAAGTCACTATAATTTTTTATTCCCATCTATGCAAAAACCACTAAAGCTACAGATGAAGAAATTGAAGAATTCTACCAACAGCTCCAGTCTGAAATTCATCACATAAACAATAAATGCACTGATAATTATTGACAACTGGATGACAAACGTTGAAACAAAAAGGAACGGTAGTTAGAAAATTTGGCCGTGGTGATAGAAATGAAGCTGGAGATCACATGACAGAATTTTGTGAGATCAACGACTTCTTCATAAAACAAAACAAATAACCCAGCCTTTTATCAACAACACAAATGGAAACTACCTCCGTGGGCTTTTCCAGACGGAATGCACAGAAATCAGCTTAACTCCATGTGTGAAAAGAGAAGTTCAATATCAGCAGCTTAAATGAGGTCAAGGGGTGACTGGAACAGACCACCAACTGCTTACGTGTAAGTTCAGGTTAAAGGTGAAGAAAATGAAAATAAATCGGTGAAAGACAAAACATGACCTTGAGTCTATCCCACCTGAATTTCGAGAACAGATTGCATGCATTTCACACTAATGGCAGAAGACCTGAAGAGTCGTGTGGTAACAGCAAGAACATCATTCATAAAGAAAGCCAAAAGTTTTTGCAAAGAGAGGAAAGAAAGAAAAAGTGGGTGTCTGAAGGGGCTCTGAAATTGGTTCTTAATTGTAGAGCAGCTAATGCACATGGGAGAAATGAGGAAGTGAAAATGCTGACTAGAAAATTCCCAAGAAAGCCTAGAGTTAGAAAACCAAAGGGAAGGACATGTTCAGCATCTCTTGAACTGAAAGAACTCAGGAAAAATTCAAGCCCCAAGTTGCAACATTGAATGACTCTATGAGTGAAATATTGAATGATGCATCAATATGAAAACAATGTTGATCAAAGAGAATATGGGAAGAATACACAAAGTCATTGTACCAAAAAGAACTAGTCAACATCCAGCCATTTCAAGAAACAGCCCATGAGCAAGAATCAATGGTGCTGAAGGAAAAAGTCCAAGCTGCACTGAAAGCAGTAGCCAAAAGTAAGGCTCCAGGAATTGATGGAAATACCAACTGAACATTTCAACAAGCTCATGAAGCACTAGTAACACTCACTTGTCTCTGCTAAGAAATTTAGAAATCAGCTACTTGGCCAACTGAATGGAATAGATCCATATTTCTACGCATTCCATAGAAAAATGACCAAATAGAATTGTTAAGATATAGAATAATATCACATGTAAGTAAAATTTTGCTAAACATCATCCAAGAAAGGTTGCAGCAGTATACCGACAGGCAGCTGCCAGAGGTTCAAGCAGGATTCAGACTTAGAACAAGAGATATCATTGCTGATGCCAGATGGATCCTGGCTGAAAGCAGAAACTACAAGAAAGATGTTTATTTGTCTTTTGTCAACTGTACAAAGGTATCCGACTGTGTGGATCCTAATGAACTATAGACGGTCTTGACAAGAATGCGATTCTAGAAAATTTCATTGTGCTTCAGTGAAACGCGTACATGGATCAAGAGGCAGTTGTGCAAACAGAAAAGGGAAATACTGAATGGTTTAAATCAGGAAAGGTGTGAGGTAAGGCTGCATCCACTCACTATATTTATTCAATTGGTATGCTGAGAGAATAATCAAATAAGCTGAATATATGAAAAGGTTATTTGGTATCAGGATTGGAAGAAGCTTATTAACAGCCTGCGATACACAGGCACTACAACCTTGGTCGCTGAAATTGAGGAGAACTTGAAGCACTTGTTGCTGAAGATCCAGGATTGTAGCTTTCAATGCAGAATGACAACTCAACATGAAGAAGACTAAAAGCCTCACAACTGGACCAATAGGTGCCATCATGGTAAATGGAGAAAAGATTGAAGTTGTCACATAATGGAAGCAGCAGTCAATAGATTTAATGATGCATTGCTCTGGGTAAACCTGCTGCACAAGATTTCTTTTGAGTGTTGAAAAGCAAGGATGTTAATTTGAGGACTAAGGTGCCCTGACCCAAGCCAGGGTATTTTCAATCACCTCCTATATATGTGAAAGTTGGGCATTGAATAAAGAAGATCCAAGGAGAATGGATGCATTTGAATTATGATGCTGGAGAAGAATATTGAGAATCTCATGGGCTTCAGAAAGAACAAACAAATCTGTGTTGAAAGAAATACAAGCAGAATGTTCCTTAGAGTCAAGGATGGTGATACAAACATGTCTCACCAACTTTGGCCGTCTTGTCAGAAGATGCCAGTCCCTGAAGAAGGATGTCCTTTTTGATAAAGTAGAGGGACAACAAAAAAGAGGAAGGCCCTCAACAAGACGGAATTGACAGAGCAGCTACAAAAATTGGGCATCAAGTATATGAATGGTGGTGAGGATATCCCAGGACTTTGAAGTATCGTATTCTGTTGTCCAGTGTCACTATGAGTCACAACGGACTCTACCAGCCACATATCTGACTCTACATGTGCTTTGTTGTCCTCACGTTAGAAACACAGATCACCTTCTCTACTGAAGGTCCAAACATGATTAGAGGAGGTGGGGGAAGTGTACTTTGTTGACACCCACCCTCTTCACCAAATTATTTTTCAACCTAGTTTTGATAACAGCTTATGTTGGTTGAAGAATTTCACTTGCGTTGCATGTCCTGTGCAGCAGTGCCTTCCTTACTTTTCTTGGGAATGTGGGAATTATCCTTTCCCCTCAGCCTTTAGTCCCTTACCAAGGTTGAGTTTAATACCCCAAACTGTTTGAAAGTGTTCTTCTTACTTAATATTAGATGGAAAGATTCTTTTGTGTACATCTCCTTCCAAGGTAGGAATTCATCACAATAGTTACTCAAGCTCGACTTCAATATATTTCTCAGTGTTGAGTTCATCATTTCTGAGACAGCTAGTTAGTTCACATAGCTACATTGTCCTTGTGTTAAGATGCCATTCCTGTTCCTATAATTTTGCCTCACCTATACCAGTCATTTTCTATGGAACAATACTAAGTTTTTAGTATTAACTCTTAGGATTGATTCAATACACTGTCTGTGTAAATATGTTTGGGAGTCCCTGGGAGGGGAGACCCATTAGTGAACTTGGCTGCTAAACAAAAAAGTTGGAGATTAGAATCTATTAAAGTCAACCTTGGAAGAAAGCATTGCTGATCTATGTGTCAAAAATCAGCCACAGAAAACACGTTTCTACTCAGACACGCATTGGGTCTCCATGAGCTGGAATCAACTCCACAGCAACTGATGTGGTAGAGTGGTAAACTGGGAGAAAATGTCAGAGAAGAGTGATTTAATAGAAAATTAACTAAAACCAAGTCCCAGTGGTGACCAATATCAGAATCAAGACCAGGCATAGATATGGTAAACTCAACGCAATTGCAAGTAAAAATCAGAGAGGAAGGACAGAGTGATCTTGTCTGGCTAAGTTTATGTGTATTGGAAACTCTAAACTCCTTTCCGTCAATTCAATTCCAACTCACAGCAATCCTGTGGATTTTCAAGACTCTACATCTCTATGAGAATTAAAAATCTCATTTTTCTCCCTTGGAGTGGCTGATAGTTTCAAACTGTTATCCCTGAAGGTTAACAACCTTAATCTTGGCCCAAATGACATCTGGATATGGCTTTAGAAGTATGAATAAGAGTCAGTATTAGTGAATCAAAGTGAATTCTCAAAAAGTGAAGCGAGGTTGACTTGCAGCATTATGTGCTTGGACAAAGAGGCTGGAGAACTAAAATTGTTTTATATTGTGACATTTCTTTGGGCAGTTAATGTATAATCATCTTCGTCTACCAGGTAAAAAGTAGCTTAAGGGACCTACCTTTGACAGGATGATGGGGTAGGATGCAAGTCGGTGTACTGTGAATACGCTGTTTATGTAGAAGATATTTCTCCTGAAATCTCAAGAGTCTAGTCAGGGTCTGAGGTTGAAAAATATTAAAGATCATAGTAATAAAATAGCAAGGGGGCTACTCAGCTGCTGAGGACTTAAAGTCAGATTTTGGCAGCTGGATCGTGGACTAGAAAATTAAAAAGCTTATAAAGATGAGTGGAAAAGTCTGAGAGTAATAGGCAAATGATTGGGATGAGTTTGATGTCTATAACTTGTTTCTTCGATATGTAGGTGGACATCTACATTTAAAAGCTGAAATATAAACAGATATGCCTTCACTCTGGCATAAAGGTCCTGGCCTTTCTATTCATTAATACTGTGAAAGTCCTTGATTGATTTTAAGATACCCCCAAATTGGGTAAGAGGGCTTTCCTGACAGTTCTTCTAGTCAATACTCTTGAGAGTTATGGAGGTATTGTTCCTGGCCATGGTATTGAATGGGACTCACATATTAGGATGCTTTGTCTAGTATCACTGGAGCTAAGAATTGAACCATGGATCAAAGAGCATATTTTTAGCCAAGTGAGAGTCAATGAAAAATTCCTGCAGAGCAAGAGTGTTACAAAGCATGGAGGCCATAGATTAATGGGCATCACTCCTTTGAAGAAATCTGAGATGACATCCCTTCAACTGGAAACTGAGGGAGATGGGGACTGTGGAATGGCAACCAGGCTGTATATGCCATTCAGAGGTTCTCCAGGACTGACTGGCCTACACTGTACAAATACTTGATCACACAAAAGTCTTTATTAACATTGCTTCTTAATCTTTCCTCGCCAGGAAAGGTGAGGTTCTGGGTGAGAATAAATAAAGTAAGTTGTTCAAGTTTAACTTCATTGTGGTTGACTAGTGGACCAGTTACATGGAAAACAAAGTTACAAAGATACTCCTCTGGACTCAGTGGATGTACTTTTCTTAGTTCACTGAGCTGTTATAGCAGAAATCAGCACAGGATAATTTTTGTAGACATTAAGTAGTCTATAAAAAGAAGGATGAAAATGGGAACTTTGGGGGGAAATTAACTTTTGGTAAGTCTTGGTTATTTCATGGAAATGAAACATTTTGAGTACAAAAACAGCAGCCTTATGTAGATTGATAGAAGCAGATTTTCAGGTATGGAATTTTGGCAAATTCAAGCATTACCATTTAATGTAGGATGGTATCTTGTCTATAAATTTGTTTGTAGATGTGAAGTGAAACCATTAGAAACCCCATGGGGCTAATTTCTAAGGTTAGCAAAGCCACAATACTTCCTTCGATTTCTTAGGTTAGGTCTCCTGGTACAAACATCACAGTTTTCTGGAATATGGAGTTTGTCATCTCTGAGTAGGATTGGCAGTACCAGATGTCTCTTTGGACTGTGTTCAGGTTCTGGATTTGCTTCAGAGGTCTAAAACAATAAAAATAAAGCCTATGTGTGAATCTCTTCTCTGGTTCAAGTCTACAGCCTATCTTTTAGTAAGTCACAGCCATTTTCCACTGACTGCACGTTTTTGTCAGATTCTATACGACATTAGCATCTACTAGTTTCCTTCGCTGGGCCATTTCATTCAAACAGAGAGTGAAATCTTGGGGGGAAATATTTTTAGACGTGAAATACCTAGAAATTGGACATGAATAGGTAAGACAAGATCCTGGTTTATTGCTGCCAATTTGCCTGATTGAAAGTGAAATGGCATGAAGTCTGAGGTTCTTGGTTTACTTTAATTCTTCTAAGAAGTGGGACTCTGGTTGTCAAAGGTGATCTTAATCATTAAAAATTCTGCTGCAGTATTTACTGATTGATTTTGACTAGCGTTCTTCCCTCTAAACATAAGTGTTAGGAAAGGGTTTCCTGGATTCTTCAAAGTTACAAAGCTCGATGTACCTATTAGGTAGAGTAGAATTGTAACCATGGCAAATGTTGACCTATTTTTTGAATGACAGAAAATGATAGACGTAAAGAAACATAAAAACCCCACGCCATTGCACGAGTCGATTCTGACTCATAGTGAAACTATAGGACAGAGCAGAACTACTCCATGGGGTTTCTGAGACTTTGTCTGTGGGGGGGCACATAGGCTCATCTATTTTTGCTGCAGAGGGGTGGGTAGGTTTTAACCACCAACCTTGTGCTTAGCAGCCCGATTCCTAGCCTAGTACAGGACGACAGCTCCTAATCAATGTCACTAGAAGCCCCCCAAACTCCCCTCTCCTCAGGAGGTTGTTTCCACCATCAAGTAGAGAAAATGAAGAGCAATGACAATCACAATGGAGTGTTACGAAGTGTTTCTCTTCCTTGAACCAGAGGTTCTTGTAAGGCTAGCTTCATTAAACCGAACAGGAAATTTTCTAGACAAAATATGATGCATCCTTGATCTGAAGCACCCTGTTGGAGGAAGGACACAAGCCTACTGGCATTCAGAGTTGCTGAGGAGTGTCTGGGTGTCTGCCTCCCATGCATTGCCCTTCCAGATCCAGACAAGGTTGCAGGTGCCTCGAATACCCAATAATTCATTCCTCAGAGAAACAAGAAGACACCGCATCACCTGGGCAGTGTGTCTCCTCGGCTTCGTCTCTGGGAATGAGAAGGTAGAAGAGTAGGCACATTTTTCCTTCAGAAGAAGTCAGCATTTCTATCAAAGGGCTGAAAACCAAGGGTGGAGAAATCACAAGTTCCATGGGGCTCTTCCACGAGAATCAGGGAGGATCCAAGGACATTTCACCTGAGTGTGGCAACCTGGGCACAGGTCACCGATTAAGATGGCTGTCCTGAAATAATGGGACTTATGTGTAGCAGCTTCTGAGATGGCTTGTGGCAGGAGATCAGAAATGGCTTTGAAGTAACCAGAGAGAAAGTGTGTAAGAGGTAGAACAACATTCTGGCACACTCAAGTAGATGAGTCTAAGACCTGACTAGAAAATGCTTAGGGAAAGTGAATGTCAAGGTTCGGGTTTAGAACTTGGGAAGAGAGCAATCAAGATTACAGCACTGGTAAGGGTCTTACCAGCCAGAGTACGGGGTTCCTTGACCACCTGGAACTATTTCATTGAGTTTCCTTCCCCCTACAGATTTCCTCTTGTTATTATCAGAGGGAAATGCTTCTTGTTAACTTTTTTTGTTCTTAACCTAATCTAAAAATCTGTCTTAAGTACAGATGGGAGTCTCCCCCCACCCCCAATCCCAATAATACTAGTTGCTTCTTCTCATCCTCATCTTTGAATGCAGAAATTCACTTTAGGCAAGATTTCAATTTGTATCAAAGAATGCCAATTTCTGACTTCTTTGCCAAAGAAAATCTTGCCAAATTGAGATCAGCTTTGAAAAGCTAAAGATAAATGTCTGTGTCTTAGAGGTCTGATTGTCTTATTTTTCTCTTTATAGTTTGATTACTTTGACAGATGAGAGCTTCACAATATATCTATTGTTCAGCTGGAAACCCCGGGAAGCTGTAATCTGAACCCCTTGTCCTGAGGCCATTTGAAGGCTTTCCACTTTCAATGGACCCCGTGGAAAGGTAGATAAAGGATTATTAAGCCCTTTGAAATTGCTGTTAGTGCCCTGGAAAGTGTTTGGGCCATTTTAGGCCATAGCAGTGTGGCAGAGTGCCCGACTGCCTACGTCAAGCAGTGTTTATAAATTAGAAATTACCAGCCATTTGGTTCCTTGGTGATCCGTCAGAGTCCCTGGAAGACTGTACTGACGTGCCTGGGGCAGATTTGTTACCGCACCAAACAAAGCATAGCTTTTGGTTTAATCAGTCATAATTTGTCTATCTGGTAGCGTTATTGGAAGAGACTTGGAAGTGTCTGTCTGTTCAATTGCAGTACTGTGTGGCTAATTATTTCAACGAAAAGCAACCATTAAAATAGGTTTATGGTAGTTCTGTTTCCAAGTACAAAGCTATGACTATAGAAATCAAGAATAAATATAGTTCACTATAATCTTCTCTGGGTATGTTTCATTCATCTAGTTAAAAAAAGGGGGGTGGTAGTTATTGAATACCGACCATGTAGACACAAAGCATGAGTTGACTAACCTTGCCCCTCTTGGTTTTAAAACTTGATTTCTAAAGCTATTTTAAGCCCTTTAAGATACTAATAGATTCAGCTTTCACAGCAACCGTAAGAGGAAAATACTATTAATGGTGCCCTGACATTGAAGAAATGATTTCCCTAAGAACTTCCCAGTCAGACACGAGTAGAGCTGTGACATAAAGGAGGCAGTCTGACCCTGAACTTCATGCCTATCTTTTGTTTTTCCAAATGCCTGAACTGCTGGCCTACCAGTGACCTGAGTTCACGACAAAAGCGGATTCTGTTTAGGATTTCTGAGACTCTCCCCACACTCAGGTCCAGATGAACCCCTAGCCTGGGGTCATTCTTGCAGTTAACTGTCTTGACTGCTTAGCCAGTCTAGCGTCTCCTGAGTCAGATTCACACCCACACCCTAGTTTAGCATCGATGACCCCGAGGTCACCCACCTCACTCTGCATCTCTCACTCCCAATCACCCTGAAAACCAGCCCGGCCCTGGCTTTTCTGTTCACTTCATGGACCACTAACCGGTCATGGCTGCTGCTTCCGGATAATTGGAGCCTTGGAGGAAAAAAGGAGAGAGAGAAAATATTTTGACCAAGGGCAAACGGCTAGAAAGATACAACAAAAAGATTTTAAATGAAATGTGGCAGATTGATCAGATATGCTTATCTCCCTAAATTCTCCAAATGACAAGAACAAAGAAAAAAGAAACAGGCAGAAAAACAGATGAGTCATGGACAAATGGTAACCCACATAGATTTAAGTTTTCTGGGAATTTACATGCCTTTTGGAGGAAGGTCAAGAGTAGGACACAGAACTTCAGAAAGATTCCGTGACTGGTGGTGGCAGGCTACTCAGAACGAGGAGGTGGGAAGGGAGCTGACCCCAGAGAGATTGACTGGAAGTCTGGAGGGAATAGAAGTATCCCAGCTGTCTTTTCATAGTCCACGATGAATCATACATGACTCGATGGCAGTGAGTTTGATTTGGGGGTGTTAGCTGTCTGCAGACTCAAGTGCTCGTCCCCAGTGGACTCCCATGGGTTGCTAACCTTGATTTAAAAAAAAAAAAGTGACCCTCTTTGAGAATATGGTTCTCTGTGTTTAAAATGGTAGAAATAACAATATATACAATACTTTGTTCACATGATTCAATGACCATTTACTGACCCAATGTCAGTACCAGGTTACTGAAGGATATTGAGGAGTTTCATTCCTAAATAAAATGTAGTTTCTAACCTAAGAAGCTTAAATTCAAACCTAATGCCATCATTAGGTAATAAGTTTAAGGAAAATATTGTTGAAAGAAGATCTTGTATTTCATTTCAAAAATATTTTCCCCATCCTTTTTAGCCTGGCTAGCACTCTCCACCCTGTAAGATTCAGCTGAGACCTCAATTCCTCCATGAAACCTTCTTCTCAAAGGATACGCTCATTTGCATGTTCTCATAGCACCTGTGTGATACCCCTCATTTGGTCCTTAAAATAACATAGCATTATATTATTATAATCATGAACTAAAAGTATTATATCATACTATTATAATTGTGAGATCCCTGGTGACATAGTGGTTACCTGTTGGGCTGCTAACTGCAAGTTCAATATTTCAAAACCATTAGCAACTCCTCTGGAGAAAGATGAAGCTTTCTACTCCCATAAAGATTTACAGTCTCAAAACCCACATGGGGAAACTATACCTATAAGGTAGGTAGAACTGTCCTATAAAGTTCTATGAATCTGAATCAACTCAAGGGTCATAGGTTTGTTTGGTGGCGTTTACTCTATTGATATCAATCTCTGGTGTCACAGTGATTAAAGCACTCAGCTTCAAACAGAAGTTCAGTGGTTTAAGCTCAACTGTCACTCCTCAGGAGGAAGAGGTAGCAGTCTGTTTCTCCAAAGGTGTATGAACTTGGAAACCCTATGGGACAATTCTACTCTGTCCGATGGGCTCACTCTGAGTTGGAATCAACTCAAAATCAGTGAGAGTGTTTTGGACTATATTGATAACAGGTTTATAACCAGGTGATGAGCTTTAAAAAGAAATATAGCTCCTTTACATTAGAAATGAATCATGCTAGAGGACTTCAAAAAGGTTATGGAAAAACAAATTGAAAAAAATCCCTTCAGATAGTTTATCTACAAGAATTTACTTATGGTTGTTTAAATTAATAGTAATCAAGAGTAATTGATACAACTGTTCAAGTTTTCCAGCAGATTCAATGGAAATACACAATCAAACTGAAATGAGGCATGCTTTATGGTATATGTGTGTTCTTAATGAGTGCTCCAAATTAGAAGACTGTGCCATGCATGGCAGACCATTATTCTGTCACTTTGTCATACTGTGGTGGCTGTATGCTGCTGTGACCCTGGAAACGATGTCACGGGTATTTCAAATACCAGTGGGGACACCCAAAGTGAACACATTTCAGCAGAGCTTCTAGGCTAAGAACAGACTACGAAGAAAGAATAATCTGTTCACTTCCAAGAAATTAGCCATGGAAAATCTTATGCACAGCAATAGCACATTGTCAGATATGGGAAAGCTCATAAAATAGCATGGAAACATTGATAGAGATTGTGCCAGATGATAAGCCCCTGGGGTCAGAAGGCACTGAAAACATACCGTATATACTTGAGTATAAGCCAACCCGAATATCAGCCAAGGTACGTAATTTTACCACCAAAACGGCATTAAAAATGTGCCAAAAAAACTAGGCTTATACACGAGTAAATATGGTAACTGAGGGAGAGCTGCCTTCTCAAAGTAGAGCAGATCACAATGTCAGTGCTAAAGATTTTGGGGTCTTCATTTGCTGCTGGATCACAACTTAAAATGAAGAGAAACAGCTACAAACATCTATTAATAACTGGAACTTAAAATGTATGAAGTAGTAATCTAGAAAAGTTGGAAGTCATCAAAACTGAATTGGTTGATCTTCCTGTGACCCATTTAAAAGTTGTTTCAGTTAAAAAAAGAAAATGAAGGGAAAGACATGGATTAAGCTTCCAAGATTTCTGACCATAAACGAGGGATCAGATAGCCTTAATTTTATGCAGAATGTGTTGGCAAAGTGGATTATTGCAAATGCAATTACCGTAGGATAAAATTTAACGCTTGCCATTTATCTACCTTTTGACCCATTCTTAATTTTTTTGAGTTTCCAGTATTTTCTGCGTTTATTTTTTTATCTGTTTTATGTTGATATTGTTAGTGTTAGTGTTCTTTGCATGTTTAGTAATGTTTTTTCTGTATATGAATTCCAAAATAGATAAATCTGTAAGGATAGTGACTGGATTAATAGTTTCTTGTGGGTATAGCAGGGAAGCTGGGGGAAATGGAGTGTTAAAACCAATGAGTAGAAGAAATAAGAAAATGTTCTAAAATTGATTCTGGTAATGATGTACAGTTCTTGATATGTTTGAACTATTGAATTATATGGTATATGGACTGTATGCCAACAAAGCTGTTGAAAGAAGAGAATATATATAGCCAAGAAAACCCTATGGAGCACAGGTTGTGGCAGTTATATTTTATATCAACTTGCACTTGAGTAAGACTGAAATCACACCTGTCAATCAAGTCCAATAGGTCCCAGTCTGACGATGCCTCTTGGGAAATGCGGACTTTTCATAAGGGAAACACTGGGGACCCTTCCTCTCCTGACCTTCACCTTTATCCTTGCTGGGATTCCATCTGCTTCCAGGGAAGGCAACATTTGGAACACTGACCCAGGGAGTCAAAGTCTAAGCTGTCCACACACTGACATGTTCCCACAGACCATGGATCTACATAACTCTGCACCAAGCTGTAAAGCCCCTGCTTCTGCTTCACTTTTCTAGGTCATTGAGCTGAAGTTATGCAAGTCTAGAGAGGGCTCTGGCTAACATCAGAAGGAGCTCTGGACTTGAGTTGAAGTAGACTGGGATGCTTTCTCAATATAAAATTACTTCTTGATATAAAGTCTTTTCTTATGCATAAAAATGAAGTGAAACACATAAATATTGTTATCCTCGGTTTTAATGGCCTGAAGTGATAGATTCAAGAGGAGTGGCATTGTGTTCATTGTCCAAAAGAACTACAGGAAATATAACTATTATTCAAATTCGTGAACCAACCACTAAAGCTAGTAATGCAGAAATTGAGGAATGTTACCAATGGGTTCAGGCTAACATTGATCAAGCATGCAATCAAGATGCATGGATAACTATTGAAGACTGGAATTCAAAAGTTGGAAACAAAGAAGGAACAGTGGCTGGAAAATGCCTCAGGAGCTTTCCTTAGGAAATGTATTTTCCTTACAAAATACCCACCGGTTCTTGTGTGTCTGCTGGTCCTTTTACATGTACATCTCCAAAACGCTGCACTAAATGAGGTTTTTGAAAGCAAAGATGATGCGGTACCATGGCTTTCTCTGTAGCATTTTACCCTCCTCAGTCCCCCCACCCCAACCTCACTACTAGTCCTCCAGCTCGGTTGGTATTTTCATTACTTGTAGGTACGAGAAAAGTTGACCTTTAATGCTATGAGTCAACCCGAACCTCAGTCATCCTGGAAAGGAGTTCTGAAGATACTATTACCTGCCTGGGACTCTGCATGGGTCAAGTGAAGGGGCGCTTGCACCCCTCACACACCCTTGCTCAACATGAGAGAAAGACAGCTGAGGAAGGATGGGACTTCTGAGGATGGAGGCCAAGTGCCACAGCAGGCTCTGTCCGCAAAGAGGCTGGAGGCTGTTTGGTGAGCATCCGTCCTGCAGCTGGGCAGTACATCATTCTCTGTAGGGGACTCTGCATGGCTTATCTAGGGAACCTCCATATCTCATGCTAGCTCACCAAAAAATACAAGGGGGGGGGACCCCCCAAAACCGGAAATTGTGCTGGGCAGAGAGGAGCTTTCGTAGTAAGCATTTCAGCTGCTAGGCGGCCATTAAGCAACTCATTCCGAGTTAGCGCACCAAGTGGTGGTACCTGGGAAGGTTCTCTCTGGTCACAGTGAATTTTTTTTCATAAAAAGTTTCACTCTCACTTCATTTTTTTGTGATGGCTGGTTAAGAGAGCAGAATGTGGCTGTGAAATTTTGTTTCCTGCTCAGGAAAATTGCTTTACAAACCGTTGTGATGTTGAGCACAGCTCACAAGGAAAGCACTATGAGAAATTCAAGTGTATGAGTGATTTTCTCATTTCCCAAAAGGTGAAATGTGGATTGATTACAAACCTTGCTCTAGATGTCTGTCATCCTCTCAAACAGATGAAAATACTGACTCGTAGTGCATTTGGAGTTCGTTCCACCAGGTCAAACTCTTCATCAAGCTTTATACTTAGAGGTTCGGAAAAGTAACAGTGGGTGACCCAAAAAAGCCCGATTTGTGGCAGACAGGGGACTGTGTTAGTCTCCACAACAATGCACCTGCTCATGCAGCCATCCCAGTGCCTCAGTTTTTGGCAAAAACCAGCATGTCTCTCTTGTCCCACGCACCTTACTCACCAGACCTCGCTGTGTGCGAATTCTTTTTGTGTCTGTGAATGAATAGGGGTGTGAAAAGACAGCAATTTGACAACATAGAAGAGGTGAAGGAAAAAATGAGGGAGGTGCTGTCAGCCATCCAAACAGATGGGTTTGAAAACTCTTTCCAAGAATGGAATTGCAGATTTGACAAGTGCATTAAGTATAACAGAACGTACCTTGAGGTTGACAAGGTTGTTTTATAAAAAAAATTAAAAAAATAGCTTTGTGGGGGGGGGTGGATTCAGGATTTGGGGGGTATCCCAATACCCTTTCTTACCCCACACAAAATGATGTCTCCTGAAATTCTACTTTCTAGGTGTTGATTTCATTGCAAATATTTCTGGGCAGTAATCCTTTAAGCAGGCACCCAGGATTGGTTTCCTGGTAAAACATCTTTCTTCATTTGCTGAAAGAAGGCATAAGAAGGACCTAGACTTCATGGAACACAGGGGGAGAAAGGGGCAGTGTGGTACAACACGGGGCAAGGAGCACAGAACAGTGTCATAAGTGTGTGTGTGAGCCTCGCCTCGTTTTACACGTATGAGTGGCTTGGCAGAGCCTTCCACCCGGTGTCAGAATCCAGATCTGTCCGGGCCACTTAGCTCTTCCCTCCTCTCCCTCACAAAAGGGGTGGGGGTGACAAACACGACATTAACTGTGTGGGATTATCTTGGAAACAAAGGGACATCTGGAACATAGGAAGAGAAAACTATTACTCTCTATGCCTTTGAAGAGATGACATTCTTTATTGCATTTTAACAGTGTTCTCCAAGGCATATTACATGTGGATAAAATAATAGAATTTAAGTTTAAAATAATTGTAATACTTATATTTAAAATTTTTTGAGATTTGTAGGGACTTTGCCAAAATTAACAGAGTATTTCGCGTTAATGTGTAAAATGTTACCTGGGTCCTGAAAGAATAATTCTTTGGGCCTCACTGCTAAACAAAATAGAGCTGTAAGGTTGCCAGGGGAGTGAGTTCATTGCTATCCGTGCATAGACTAAGAGGAATAATGGTTTACTAGTGTGGGAAAAGCACAAAAACAAGAGCCCTCCTAAATCTTATTTATTCCTTGCTCAGGTGGAATAATGACCTGTGGGATAATGGCTGTAAAAATATAAAAAGAGAGAGTGATCTAGTGTACGGTATATTAGTATTTAACAACAGGTAGGCATATAATTTATAAACCCTTTGGGTCCTGATGACAGTCAACATATTAAAAATTCCAGACTGCCTGGCTTCTGTTAAATTGAAACGAAGCCCAACCAGAACCCCTGCTCCAGCCGTACCATCAGTGGTTAGGAACTAAAATCACTTCTCCCATCCCCAACGTGCATACCTTCGGTGATGGCCAGACTTGCACCATTTTGCTGCATTGTTTTCTGTTTTCCTATGGAATCAATTTTGTCAAGGGATATTCGTATTTGTTGAACTCTTAATAAATAATGTTCCTCTGAGGGCTTCTAACCTCATTTTGTTTTTTAATTTTTAATCATTTTCTTGGGGGCTCTACAGCTCTTATCTCAATCCATACATCCATCCATTGTGTCAAGCACACTTGTACCAAATGATGTAGTCATCATCATTTTCAAAACATTTTCTTTCTACTTCAGCCCTTGGTATTAGCTCCTCAGTTTTCCCTCCCTCTTGAACCCTTGATAATCTATAAATTAGTATTATTTTCTCATGTCTTACACTGACCAATGTCTCCCTTCACCCATTTTTCTGTTGTCCATCCCCTCTGGAGGGGGTTATATGTTGATCTTTGTGATCAGTTTCCTCTTTCTCCCCAACCTTCCCCTGACCCTCCTGGTATTGCTATTCCCATTTTTGGTTCTGAGCGGTTTATCTCTCCTGGATTCCCTGTTTTTCCAGCTCTTATCTGTACCCGTGTACATGCTCTAGTCTAGCTGGATTTGTAAGGCAGAATCAGGGTCATGATGGGGGAAAGAACTAGAGGAAAGTTGTATGTCAGTGCTATACTGCACCCTGACTGGCTCGTCTCTTTCTTGAGACCCTTCAGCCAGTGGATGTCTAATTGCCTACAGATGGTCTTTGGGTCTCCACTCCATACTCCCCCTCATTCACATTGATATTATTGAGTATCTATTATGCTATAGTTTCCAGTAGGATTAAAATTACTTGTCGCAGGTAAACACATGGGACAAAAAAAGATGCTCTAGTAAAGATAGCAGCAGCAATGCAGTAATATCAGGAGGTCAGATGTACAGAAGGTGGCAAAGAGAATTGTCATGAAAATAGCCCCTCCCTCAGGAATCTGAGAAGAAGCCCTGACGATTGGCACTAGTTGTTGATTCTCATTAATTACAGAGTTCAGTGACCTGAGAAGGAACGGGCAGTGAGCAAGCTTACCTCAGTCATGCATCCCACCCCTGTGCTCATGCCAGCAGGGCATCCTGGACTAGTTTAAATTCTAGCAAGAACCTTATCCTGATAAAAACATTTGCTCAATACAGGAGGGTGTTTTTCTTGACTCTGGAGAATTGTTAGCATTTTTCAGAGTTCACCTGACATTGAACACATGCGTACGCGTAGGGTATGGTCCTGCAGAGTTACTCCAGCTTGCTGCATTGATGGTGATTCCGAATTCTTTTGGTATTCACGATTTCCTACCCCTGACATCTGCACGTATCGAAGGGGATGCAGAGTGAGTATTAACCACAACCCCAAGGCCACTTTCTGGGCTTATACATCCCCTAAGCATAGCACTGTAGGCACTGTAGGGGCAGCCTTTAAAGGATTATCATCCCGTGTGAGCCTATCTGAACGAATGAGATCCTCCTCAAACATTTACATGCAGAACCAGCATGAAAGAAAGCCTGCACTGCCATTGAGTCAATTCTGACTCATAATAATCCTGTGGAAGAGAGTTTCTTAGACTGTGACTCTTTCTGGGAACAGAAAGCCTCATATTTCCCCTTCAGAGCTGCTGGTGCTTTTGAACTCCTGACCTTGTATTTAGCATCCCCATGCATAACCACCACACTCTCATCAATCAGTCAGAACTATCCTATATCCCAGCAATTATACTCTGCCTTAGCTTTTTAAAGCTTCCGTAACAAAGTAACACAACTTGAGTAGATTTTAATTCTGAAGGATGGTAGTCCAAAATCAGTATTGATTGTGTGGATTCTTTCTGAAAACTGAACATGAATCTGTTTCATGTTTGTCTCATAGCTTTTGTTGACAGTGAATTGTTAGCATAACTTGGCTTGTAGACACATCACTCCAAATCTCTGCTTCGGACTTCCCATGGCCATCTTCCATCTGTGTTTTTCATGGTCTCTTTTATAAGGATAGCACTAAGTCTGGATTAGGGCCCACCCCAATCTAGTGTGATCTCACATTAACTGACAACATCTACAAAACCGTATCATGCTCATAGGTAACACAGGCTAGAACTTTTAACATATCTCTTTGGGGGACACGATGAAATCTATAACATACTCCAAGGTATACCCAAGAGAATTGAAATTAGAAACTGAAATTGATAGTTGTATCTCAACATTCATAACATTTTTCATAATAGCTAACTATTGGAAGCAGCCATTCTCATAAATGTTATATGTTTTAGAGTGAGTTCTCTAGATAAATAAAAGCAGTGACATTTGTATGTTAATGTATATAGAAAGAGATTTATATCAAGAAATGGCTTACACAGCTATAGAAGTGAGTAATTCAAGTCTGTGGGTCAGATGTAATCTACCGGCTTCTCCTGACTCATGTACTTGCAGGGACTGATGAGCAGGAAACAGGAAGATGAAGGTGGAAGAACACAGACTGGTATACGCAGAGCTGAATTAATCCCAGATCAGCAGTCTGCTAAGGGTTTATAGAATTGTCAGGCAATATAACAAGAAGTAGATCGGTCAAATGCAAGCTCTAGATCCAGCAGTAGAAATGAATTAGCTTCAGCACAGTGTCGATCTATACTGAGTAGGCTGCACACTGAATGAAATCTCCTTCAATTGTATCGAGGCCATGACCTGATTAAGGAAGTGGTACCCTACTCTATACTTCGGATAACGACTTGGCTGTTTCACAGGAGATGCCATCATGAAGTTGACCACATTATGTTAGATCATGGGAGAATCCTAGCCCACCCAAGCTGATATAAAACTTAAATATCATATTATGTTTGAGCTCAACATAGCAGCCACTGTGTCAATCCAACACATTAAGAATCTTCCTCTTTTTATATGCCCTTATACTTTACCAAGCATGATATCCTTTCTCAGGAACTGGTGTCTTCTGATAACAGGTCTGAAGTACTTGAGACTATGTTCAGCCATCCTCACTTCTAATAATCATTCAAGCTGTACTTCTGCCAAAACAAAGTTGTTAGTTCTTCTGGTATACACAGTATGTTCAATATTTTTCACCAACACCTTAATTCAAATTCATTCATTATTCTGTGATCTTCCTTATTTTTTGTCCAACTTTCACATGCATATGAGGCCAGTGAAAATACCATGGCTCCAGTCAGACACAACTTAGTCCTCACACTGCCATCCTTTCTCTTCAACACTTTAAAGAGGTCTTTTTTTTTTTTTTAGAAAAAGCCCTCCAGGAGACGTGAGATCTGCGGACAGTTCCGGGTCAGAGTGGATGGCCCAGAGTCCGTGGTGGAGGGTGGGCGCTGGGTGCCCCTCGGCCCGTTTTTTTTGGGGGGTCATGGACTCTGGGAAAAAGTGTCAGAGGGGTCTGGGTGCAGAAATGGGGTGGTTTCCAGGGATGCTGGTCCTCCCGAGCCTCTGCTCGCCCCAACTGACAGCCGGAAATAAGAGCGCTGCCCAGTGGGTCCTCCCCACCCGGCCCGAGGTGGAGGGGACGAGTCTGGCCAGAGCAGGGACTACTTCCTCCCAGGGGACAAAGGCATCGGGGCAGGGGGCCTTTCTCCTTTGTCTGGACACTGAGATGGGTTGCGATCCTCTCGGCGGGCAGTCTCCCAGCTAGGGCGAGCCCGGGCGCGTCCGGCCCCCAACCGCCCAGCAGCCCCGCCCCCGCCCTCGGAGCCACCACATAAGGACTTGTTTGTGTCTTTGGGCAGCAGCTCCCTCCCTCCCTGGCGGACCATCGGAGGTGGGGAACCGAGGCACCGCCCTTGGGGTCGGGCTGGCAGGGGAGTGGGCGGGTCTCTGCTCTGCCGCTCTGGGGCGAGGGGGGGTTGGGGGCCGCGAGGAGAGCAGGACAAGTCTGGGGGCACCAGCCCCCAGGTCTTGGGCCGCTGTGGCGTGGCGCTGACATCCCTAAGAGACGCTCTCGGGTCCCCCTTTCTAAAGAGGTCTTTAGAAGTTGATTTGCCCAACATGATGCCTCATTTGACTTCCTGGCTGCTGCTTCCGTAAACATCGACTGTGAGTCCAAGCAAATTGAAATATATTACAACTTCAATCTTTCATCCATCGATTATGAAACGTTTGGAATAGAAATAGCTAGAGTACAGACACTCCAAGAGACAGAAAATAGACTCAAGATGACAAGGATTAGAAGATGGAAGTTGTGGTAGTTACATAATCTGGTGTCAATTTGAGAGGCTTATGAGTGAAGGGGTGGAGTCTAGCCTATCAATCAAGAGATAACAAATGAGACCTCTGTGTGGGGGTTGCCTTCTCCTGAGAATTCTGGGAACTCCGATATTTCTCCTTAGAGGCTGGAGACTCCTCTCTCTCTGCTCACTCCCTGAGAGATGCTCTACTGACATGACACATGGGGTTGTGCCCTGGGGGCTGTAGAAGCCACATGAACCTAGATGCAACCTGACCTCTGGAGCCAGAGAAGCCACACAGGGACCCCTGCCAGCATTGAGATGCTTACAACACCACTGGATCAACAAGACTTCCAACCCACTGTCCTATGACCCTCCTGCATTCAGTTTCATTGCATGTATTTCGTGAGTCTGAAGAGGACTTTATAGATTGGTTTCAGACAGATGGACTAATATTGGACTTCTGGACTTGATCTGGACTGGGCTGGGATGTTTTCTCAATATTCAACTGCTCTTGTATATAAACTTCTTTCTTATATATGTACGAGTGTCTATGAAGTTGTTTCTCTAGTCTACCTAGACTAGCACAGTTGTGGAGAGTTATTTCTCAATGGAGTTATTTCTCCTATTTGGAGTGATAGAAATTTTGCTAGTGGACAAGGGTGATAGTTGTACAGTATTGGGGATATAATAAATGCTACTAACATGTAGATTTAAAAATAGTTAAAAAGATGATTTTGTGTGTGGTGTATGTGTATGTACACATATATACATACACACATATGGGAACCTTGGTAGCACAATGCTTATGCATTGGAATGCTAACCACAATGTCAGCAGTTCAAAACAACTAGCCACTCTTCAAGATAAAGACTGGCCTTTCCACTTCTGTATACAGTTATAGTCTTGGAAACGCACAAAGGTAGTTCTGCCATGTCCTAGAGAGCCATTGTGTGTCGGCATTAATTTGATGGCAATGAGTTTGTTTATATATATATAATTAAGCACTGTACGAATGAGGCCAGAGCAGAATGTCTTCTCTTTTAGTCACTCTCCTGGTCTCTACTTCGTTCATTGATCTAATGGAGAGGTAAGGAGAAATATCTAGAATCGTCATATTAACCATTTTTTTAAAATCATTTTATTGGGGCTCATACAACTCTTATCACAAACCATACATACATCAATTGTGTAAAGCACGTTTACATTTGTTGCCCTCATCCTCAAAATTTGCTTTCCGCTTGGGTTCCTGGAATCAGCTCATTTTCCTTTTCCTCCTCCCCCTCCCTCCCCACTCCTCCCTCCCTCCTGAACCCTTAATAATTTATAAATTATTATTTTATCTTATCTTAGACTGCCCAGCGTCTCCCTTCACCCACCCTTCTGTTGCCCATCCACCAGAGAGGAGGTTATATGTAGATCCTTGTGATTGATTCCCCCTTTCTACGTCCCCTTCCCTCCTGGTATCGCCACTGTCACCGCGGGTCCTGAGGGGTTCATCTGTCCTAGATTCCCTGTGTTTCCAGTTCCCATCTGTACCGCTGTGCATCATCTGGTCTAACCAGGTTTGCAAGGTAGAATTGGGATCATGATACTTGGAGGGAGGAAGCATTTAAGAACTAGAGGACGGTTGTGAGTTTCATTATTGATACACTGAACCCTGAGTGACTCATCTCCTCCCCACTACCCCTCTGCAAGGTATGTCCAGTTGTCTACAGATGGGCATTGGATCCCCATCATGCGCCACCCTCATTCACGATGATATGATTCCCGCCCTCCCCGCCCCCCACCTTTGGTGTTTGAAGCCTGGTCACTTTGGCCCCTTCATGATCACACAAGTAAATGTTAGTGGCATTAATTATATCTCCAATACTGTAAAACTATCACCCTTGTCCACTAGCAAATGTGGACATATATACATATATGTATACATATATAGCATGGGTATGTATATAATGTTCCTACTATATTATATATAATCTATATAAAATGATAGATATGTGTATGTACACACATACATACCCACACTGAGTTTAAATTGATGCCAATGACCTTCCGTGCACAGAGTACATGGAGTCACTTGTTTTTTTCCGTGGTGTTTGGCTCTTCCATTTCCTCCTTCTCTTGCTGTGAGAGCTGTGAAAGAGATCAAGAGACCAGGAAAGGAACGGAAAGAGAAAATATTCTGCTTTGCCCTCATTAATACAGTGGTCAGTCCCAGTGAGTCAAACCCTTTAGAAACACTACTTTTGCATCTTTAAGTACAGTGAATCTGTAACAAGTTATCTATGGGACTTTTTAGCAAACAACAATAAGAGTGGATACCTGTGCCATCACCTCTCAAAGGTGGAAAATTGCAAAATGAGAGAAAAGGAGGGAATAAAATTCAATGAACGTGAATCTTTCTAAAACTTAAAACCATTGAATGAATGTAGCAGTATAATCACTATAACTTTTAGAGCTATCCTCCAACTCTAAACGTATATGATTCTCAGACACGTTCAATGTAAGCTATCCACTCTGGTGGGTGCTGGTCAACGTGCATAATAGTTCTGTGAGAGAGCAATATGCGATCCGTGCCTTGTGTGAGCACCATGTTATATGTCGCATGCATGTTCACACATATAGCAAAGCAATTCCCACGCAAGCTGTCCTGGCTCACGCTCAGTGGCTGAAGCTTTGGGGTTTGCAAACTTGCAACTGAAGTTGGCTGCCTCTGAGCCACCTGGTGGAGCCTGGTTGGAATTAGAAACCCTAAGAGGTGGAGCAGACCAGCTGTAGGCCAACTTCTCCCTACTGGACTGGACTGTGGGGTCTCTGGGAAGGGCATTTGCCAGCAGCTCCCTCAAAATCCACCGTATGGGGGCTGTAAATTGTCATGCTGTAAGGGGCTGCAAGCTATGCCACGACTGGGCACAGGGAGTGCTGCTAGCTGCTTGGGCTCAGGGCCATGGCTGAGCCAAGGCAGCTGTGGGCACAGCTCCGTGCCCCTCCCCGGCACTCACTCAAGCAGTCTTGTACTTCCCACCCACACACATGCAGTCAGACCGTACAGCCGGGTCATTCCGTGGTGCACACCTGTGTATTCTTAGAGGTGCGGTACTCATGTTCTTTGTATGGAAAAGTTTTCTACCTTTTTAGACCTATGCATCCACTACTCATTCATTCCTCAGACATTTATCAAACAAGATTGCTGGTACTTGAAAATAAATAAGTTGTAGTTCCCATGCCGAAGAAACGCACATTGTAGAGAAATGTGGGGTATTCATCTATCAAAATGACTGATTGAAAGTTTAATAAATGTAAGTACTTTTTTTTTTAGCCTCACCCCAAGATGAAGTATCACAAAAAGCACCAGGAGTCAGTCAGTCTTCATCCACAGGCTAAACACATTCCTTCTCAACATGATGACATATTTCTATGTGCTTTTGTGACTATAACTCAGCACTACACAAGGCTCCTTGACACCTGTACGTGTTAACAAATTGGAATAAACACCACAGTAAGAAGCATATCGATACATATGCACATAGACACACACGTGTGTGTAACCACACAAAGTATACAATAAATCTATAAAGCACACACATGTACACACATATATATGTATGTATAGATAAACACACAGAGTATATACTACAAGCTATAAAGCACTGAGTGACTTATCATTTTAAAAATATGTAAATCATATTTACAGGGAATTAAAACAAAATGTCTTGGCTATTTCAAAGTAATACAAGTCCTCCAGTGTGAGTAATTCCCCAAAGGCTTTATTTATTTATTTATTTATTGATTGATTGATTGATTGGTATCTGTATAATATAAATGGTTCTTAATTTTAAAATGTATTTTTGGCTGAGCCATTTACTGTTGAAAAGTGACTATTCAGCATTCAAGAGACCATAAGTAGTTTTCATAAGAATTTTTATTCTTAAAGCAGCATGCAATTTCAAAATTATTTACACAAAAGACCCTAATGGTTCTAATAGTTTATCAGATCAATAATCAATGTTCTTAAAAGGTACTTAATTCAAATTTATGTAGTCTATGCTATGAAAAGATCTTATATACATATTTACATCATAACTCCTCTTGATTCCTTCACAATTATTTCTGTCTCCAGTGTTGTCTCAAGCACCATTATGATAGAAATATTTTTCAAAGCCCACCCATTTCGAATATCAAAAGATGCATTGCATAACCAAATGTATTAGGTATCATCTAATGCTGTGGCAATGCAACTAAAATACAAATATTTACTTACGTTTCTTTGTTGTAATTTTCTGAATTGTGAGTGTCAGCAAGAAAATGAAGTTTATAATAAAATATTGTTGGTATCTCTGGCACCAAGTGAAAACAAGTTTATAGCATTTGTTAGTCACCTCACAGAAATGAAGGGGGAAGTCCTTGATAACAACTCCACAACTCCCCATAACTGGTGACGGTATGCGCCTGCTGTGTGCCTTATAATTTTAGCAGAATCAGCTATCATCCGTCAGATTCTTTTCGCATACGTTTTTGCCCTTTAGGTTTGGAAAGAAGTGAAAAATCAAAACTATTCTCCAAGTCCCTCTTTGAAGAACTTTTACTTTCCTAAGTTGTCCATCCAAGTATGATTTCTCTAACAGTAATCCCAAGGGCAAGTTACTACAGTCGGCCTCTTTGGACTTCCCATAATTAAACATACATTTTGATATTTGTCCTGGGTGATAATAAAAAACTATGAAGGAGAATGCAGCATGAGGATTGGAGGAAGGCTTATGAACAACCGGAGGCATGGGGTTGACACCACTCTGCTTGCTGAAAAGCAGGAGGACTTGAGGCACCGGCAGCTAGAAATCAAGAAGTGCAGCTTTCCCTATGGATTACAGCTCAAGGTAAAGACTCCTCAAAACCAGGCCACCTCGTGGTAAATGGAGAGAAGCTGTCAAGGGTTTCCTCTTGCTGGCACCCCCAATCAATGCTCAGGGAAGCAACAGTCAAGAAATCAAATGAGGTCTTGCACGAGCTAATTCTGCTACACAAGACCTCCTTCAAGTGTTGACGAGGAAGGCTGTCACTTTGAGAACACTTGGGGGATTCCTGACCCAATCCATGGTCTTTTCAATAGCCTCATAGACATGTAAAAGTTGGACAAACTCTAAAGACCAGAGAAAATTTGGTGGACTTGAATTATGGAGTTAGCCGAGAGGGACTGCCCGAACAAACCAGTCTGTCTTGGAAGAAGTACCACCAGCATGGTGCTCAGGAAAGAGGATGGTAAACTAAACGGTCGCTCATAATGGGCACATGCTGTCAGGAGGTCCACGTTCCTGTAGAAAGAGTTCATGCTTAGTAAAGGAGAGAGCGGCTGCAAAAGGGAAGGTTCTCCATGAGACAGACTGACACCGTGGTTGCAACATTGGCCTCAACCCGTTGTTAGGATGGTGCAGTGTCGGGTAGCGTCTTGTTCTCGGTGGGATTGCTTCAGTTGAACTGACTGGGTGGCACCTAACAATAACATCATAATAACGTGTAATTTTATGTCCCACTTATGTCTCTGAAGGGAACAGTAACTTTAGAAAAAATGTCTGCTTTCTGGTTACTATCTCTTTAAAGAGTCTGTAAAAGTTGGAAAATTTCCTATAAATTTTGCTACTCTTTAAAAAACAATCTCTAATGAACGATGTAACATGCAAAAAAGGAAAGAATATTTGTTGTTTTAAAATGGTTTTCTTTTAACCATCCTTAATCCTACCACAAGCTCAAACTTTATAATTGATGGCGTTCTTAGAAATATTTTATCAGTTCCTTCTCCTTCACTTCCCTCTTTTTATTACTTGCAGAGCCTTGTAAATCATATGATTCACTCTCAAACTAAGACTGGTTGATCTGAGTGAAGAAAACCCAATTGGAATACAATCGCTTCCCTACTGCTCTTAATTTTTGTGCATTGAAATGTGACCTGAATTTCAGATATGGTACTCTCTTTGATGTTATTTTCCTCTAGTATATATGTGTTCCATCTTGACCTAAATTGGATTATCTTCTCCTGCCCTTTTGAACTTAACACTGTAAATGAACTATTATCCTGTTGAAGTAAATTTCTTTGCAGATTCTATGCATATGGAGAGTACTTCAGTTTCATCTGGGAGAATATATACATTGATCCTTGGGAACAGTGGCCTCCAGTACAGTATCAAACGTTTTCATTGTTCATTTTAATTATAGCATTTTCAAAGTATTTTCTTTACTTGGGTATATGATCATATATGTATATACATTAAGTAAATTAAAGAGTCCGTTAGCTCTGAAAGGAAAAAATATTATTCAAAAATGTTTTATTAATTTTAAAAATAAAAGGCAACTAGTCCTTTGCTAAGATTCACTGATTCTTGGTAGTTCCCGAGGTTATTGTTTTGATTGGACACTGTTTAGAAATTCAATCTATTTGTTTGTCTCCAATTTCCATTCTAAATCACTTCTTTTATCTCCAAGTTAATTAACCATCTATCGTGGAATTAATGGATCCAAAGAAAAACAATCATCATTATAAAATATTGTTATGTTTAGAAAAATTTCAATAAATCTTCATTCAAAGGGAAAAAAGAAATATTTACCTTTGAAATATTAATGATGTAGACATTTTTGTGATATCAAGATTGTTTCTCAGGAAACAGTAGGGAATCTCAGTGACATTAGTAAAATTACACTATTTCTCATATTCAAGGTGAAAAAGAGATAAGGTTGTGATTCCATATAAAACCTTTTGGAGAGTTGTTTTATTGTATAAAATCAGACTACTCATATGAACATTAGTTAACAACTCCTGTAGGAAAGTGAAATTTTGCTACTTCTTTTTGCTGTTAGAATCGCTCGGTCCCCCCTTGGGCTGTTATTTTTGGAATATATATTAACTCTGCTCATAGTCTGAAATCCATGGCCAAGTTTGAGGCCTTAGAAGCCAAAGACCTGGAGATTCAGTTACGGTCTCCCAGACAAGAGTCATTCTCCACTGCACTTGTGGGCACATTTCTGATGTGTAACAAAATACACACTGAAAACGTTCTTGGTCAGCGAGATAGATTTATGGCTGTTCAAAGTCCACCACGCAGAATGTGGGGCCCTTTGTGGTAAAAGATATCTAAATGAGAATAAGGCAGCATCACAAAGCAGGAAACAGACCTCGCCTCTCTTCCATTTTGGGTTATTGGGGTTTGTAGAGGGAAACTTATGTCTCCTGCCAGACATGATTTTTAAACATTTATAACTCCGTTACCAGTTATCAGTTGAAAGCACTGTGTTCATAAAGAGTGACATTTAAGTGACAAGTTATGTTTTATTATTAGGTGAAACTTTTTTAAACAAGTGAAAACATTTGTCTAAAATGGTGATTAAATGCCTGACAAATTTGAATTTTTACAGAGAACAAAATGAGCTAAGTGTAAAAACAGGCTTCTGATGCCGTTTCCAAAAATAAAGAATTAACAAATGAATAAAGAAGACTAATGCACCGAGTATTCCCAGATTTGCACAATATAAATTACCAGAAACACTTTTCGGAGTAATTTTGGATGTTTCCTTCAAAATCTATGAAGCAAGCCATTAGATAAGGAAAAGGACAAACAATACCTAAATTGTCATTTATATGCAGAAGCAATGAAGGAAAAGAATCATGAAGTAAATATTTAAAGCTAACTGTATAGCCATTTTGGACATGTTCTATATTTCTTTCGTTTGGGGTTCTTGGTCACATTGAATGAGCTTAATCTCAGGCTTTAACCGTTCCTTCTCTGATGGGCTTCACAGTAAGGATATCCTGTGTTGTCCTTGTTCAAGTTCTGGCATCGGTTCTAATTTTTCTCCCAAAACAGTTATTGTGTCCAAATCTACTTACTTACAAAGCTTTTTCTGAAGGTTGGTGGATGATAAAGCATTAGATATTATTTAGACACAGCATTCATCTGTGAGTAGATTTAAGAATTTTTGAATAGAGCTCCTGAAATTGCTCAAAAACATTCATTGTAATTGAAAGTTCTTTCTCTTGAATGTAGCTGCTGTGGTACTTTCTCTGCATATTTCTATTTCTATGGTGCATGGAAATTTCCTTGTGTTGTAGTGATTTTTCTTTACAACTAGGATTGTGTGTTCCTTCAAGGCCAGATCCATGTTGGATTCATATTTTATCCATATTTTATCTAGTGGAATTTTCTAGGCAAACAGCTATTAGATTGTCTGTTGAATATAGAGTCCATATGGCACCCTTCTGAAAATTGTAATTAGCAAAACATAATTAAAAATCGCAACTTCCTCCAGGAAGATGTCACACTGCATCAGCTTGGTTGATTGTCAAGTATTGTTCAGTCTTAGAAGAACCAGGTTCCTGGAAGCATCTACCTCTGTGGAGTCTCTTTTTGAAAATCTATGTCATTAAATCAGAAATGAGAAAGGATAGATTTATGATTGGTTCTTCAGAAGAAAGTAATACCCTTTGTAAATGCTTCTTAAATTAAATATTAAACAAGGTCTGGATTGTAAATGGAATTTTTTCATGGGCTTCCAGGTCCTATTTCTTTACTATACCTTAAAGTAAACAATACAGAGCCTTGATGGCCCAGTGGTGAAGCACGACACTGTTAATCAAAAGATCAGTTGCTTGAACTTCCCCGCCATCCTGCAGGAGAAAGGTGTGGTAGTCTGTTTCCATGAGGATTCCGACTTTGGAAACCTCCTGCGACAATTCTACTTGGTACTAAATAGTTGCTGTAAAATTAGAATCAACTCAATGCCAGTGGAATTTTAATTTCTAAAACGGTATGGCTTCTTTTTCTTACATTAAAGGGGCTATGCTAGTTTAGGAATGATGGACATTTTCTAACTGAATCGGAGGCAGAGGACCCTGAGGTGTTTGTTCGAGGCCATGTAGGTACTCCTTGGAGTGGACCATCAAACATATCTCAGTAGCGTGGCTTGTAAAGTTGTGAACTCTCAGAGTTAAATTACCCTTCTCAAATCGTAGCTCAGCAATCCATAGTCGTGCCCACGATGTTCTGCAGTGGCTGAACGCATGTGAGAGACGAAGACTGAGTATGAGGTAAATCAGAGCAGATTCGTGTTTTTATTTATTATTATTTTTTTAACAATCATTTTATTGGGGGCTCTTACAGCTCTTATATAACAAACCATGCATCAATTGTATCAAGCATATTTGTACATATGTTGCCATAGATTTGTGTTTTTAAAGGGGTGTGGTCATTACTTATTCTTAATGTAGAAATACAAAGGAAGAAAATATGGTGTCTTATTGAAGAATTATATATTGGGTGTCACGTGTTTTTTGTAGACTATTTTGACATAAACAGTGTTATAAGTTTTCTCTAATTCTTATGTGTAAATGCTCTACATCTTGATTCTGAAATCCCAAATCTGGCTTAAACAATGTATAACAATGTAAACCTGCTGTTTCCCAATTCCTAAACTTATTTTCTTCCTCACACAGCTTTGCACACTCAAGTATTAATATTCACACATTTTGAGATAATCAAATTTTCTTGAGGTAGATAATATTCACAGAACTTATTTTAGAAAGAGGAGTTTTTCAACGACCCAAATGGATCATATATATATATCTATATATATCTTTACATTATGTGTTACTCCTTTCCTAAATATAAAAAAATGGCATTATTAAATGGAAAAACTTATCTTCAGAAATTCAGGAATGCCACTAGTAGGAAGAAGTTCAAAAAAAAAACAAGTAGAATTTCTCCATATAATTTTTTTTAAATATCAAAAAGATCTATTGTCAAAAGCCAAAATAGTAAGATTCCCCAAACCAAGAAGCAGAAAATACTAAGGCTTAGTCACACACTATAAAGTGATTTGTCTGGCAAGAAATGATTAGAAATGGCATTAAAAAAAAAGAGAGATTGACTCTTTTAGCCTACCCCAATCGTATCAGCACCCCCTTCACCTCAGCTAGCACATGCTGAACAAGCACCCAAACAACCAATAAGGGAAAGAACACGCCAGGGTCACTCGAGGTCATGATTTTCACATACCTTTGAATAATGAGAGCATCACATGTCAGCTAGAGGAGAACAAAATGTCACATTCTCAAGCTAAAGGTCAGCCTGGGTCAAAGGTCACTGAAGGGAGGCCAGGAAATAACCTAAGAGGTTAGGCAGGGTGCACAAAGAAAGGTCACCAAATGTCAATGAAAGCATGCAGCTGTTTGGAGACGAAACAACCGAGGCACCCTTTTGTGCTGACATCGGCTAGAAAAAAATGTCTGTGCGGATTTTTTTTTTAGCTGGCAGTTTTATAGGACATTGACATTAATGTACCCAACCCTGAATTAGCCTTTCTAAAAGCAACAGTTTGGAAGATAAGTGCAGCAGCTTCCAAAGACTCAGACCCATGACATTTTGATTTCAAATAATTAATACAGCAAAGGGCGTCTAACACCCAATTTAGAGTTCATTCTGATTCTCTCATCACAACAGTGGGCTAGCAACTAAATCTGTGGACAAGTAGCAATCAGTAACCCGTATTTTCGTATGTTTGAGGAAGCTGTGAGTGATTGCACCTTTTACTGCGACAGACAGTTGGCAGTTCTTGACCTGGTAATAAAATCCATTTAAAGGAGGGGAGAAAAAGGATCGATAAATTTACAACCCCATTTTATAGAAAGGTGTCCAAAACACCACTTGCAGAATAGTTCTTTTTTCTGTCTTTGTTCAAACTAATAATTTCCATTTTTAAATTCCCTCCCTCACAGCGATCATCTTTAGAGAAGGATTAACATTGATTCCAAATACTCTCAGATTCCAAACTCTACTGGACATAAGTTCAGAAAAGGAGAATAGGCATCTTAAATTGCTTAGATACTTAACTTATGGTTGATCCTTGTCACCAGTCTCGGTTTTACACACACACACACACACACACACACACACCCCTCTGATGTCGACTGAACCAGCTTTAGCAGTTGCTTCCAGATGATGTTTGAGCATTCCATATCGATAAACAGCCATGACTGAGTTACAGATATCAGCCCATATTTTGCTGCAAGATGTACTTTTCCATTATCAGGCTGGTTCCAACAAGTGGGCCCCAACCTATGACTCGGGGCAGGGATGGGGGTGGGTGGGGGGTTGCCACCATTTTTACCAAACCTTCTTAAAACTGTCATACTGTCCTCTTAATGTCTCTCACCTTCTCATTGTTCATAGTCTTACAGGGAGAATATTGTGCAGTTATATAGTTTTTAAAGTCCATATAAAACAAGTAATCCCTAAATTCTGATTCAAAAGCAAGTGCAAACCCTCCCTAAAATCTGCTTCCTTCTGAAACTCCCAGGGATACTGACAAACAAGAATGCTTACCCCATGAATAGTTCAGGACTCACCCAGTTGTAAAACTACCTTCTTGCCTAATGGGCCCTAGACATATGAAGCCTGTCAGGAGAACATCATAAATCGTGCAGATGGGAAGGGAGAGCCACAGACACCCTTTGCACTTAGGAGACCGAGTTATTTAACACATCAGGGAAGTGCATTTAATAAATGAAGTGACTTGAACATGTCATTTTCGATCTATACAGAGGTTGCTGAACTTTCTTTAAAAAGTCATTTTTATGCTGGTTGCTTTCTTATGAAATTTTCGACACCTCTGGTGTAGAAAATGGATGTGTAAGCAGCTGATTGAGAAATGGCGAAGGTCAAAGTGAATAAGGAACACAGAAGGTGTAAAAGCCGGCTGTCTTCTTTGTCCTTCGAGGTCAAAGAGACTCCATAGGATTTGGGTATGACGTAGTCATGTTTCTGACTCTAAAGTGTTTTTGTTCTGTCACCTAACTGATACATTAACAGTTGAAAATGTAGAAGGACTTCCATTACAAAAAAATTAATTCCCCCTGCTAATTTCATTCATACATGAGCCAGCCTGTTGTCTTTACAGTCAGAATGATGGAGAAGTTTGTATCGAGACAAATAAAATGATATTCAAAGACTTGGAGGGATTGAGAAAGTTAGGATATTAAAAGTTGGAGAAGAGTAATAAAAAGGGTAGGAATGAGGAATTAAGTTATTCTCTTTCAAAAAGAAAGTAGATTAGTCAGCAAGTATATCAACAAATATAAGCTGCATAGCTGTTTTGGAAACTGTTTTTATATCTCCTCTGTGTTTCTGGATACCTTATATTTTAAGTTGTGAGACTTAAGGCTATTTTGTCGCATAAAACAGGATAACATCCCAGCCAAATCAACAAATGGGTTTGCTGCCCCATAAGGGATTTAATTGAAACTTGGAACTCACACAGTGAAGTTCATCAGATAAACATGTGCCAAGTTTAAGATTTATATCTGTTCCATAAGAGATGTTGGAGCTCTCTGAAACACTAGGCCTTCATCTTGGGGTATGATAAAGTTTATCTTGATATGATTCTCTTGGACATGGAAAAAAGTATTTGACCCAAAAGGAAAGAAAACTTAGATACTACATAATAAAAATGTGTATATACACTAGCTTGATTTTAGAGGATTTGAAAAGCCTGAATTTTCTTACTTGATATTACAGAAAAAAGGAAAAATTCTAGTACCTTGAAAAGGTGTTTGTTTACACAATTAGGTGCCCAAATTATCCCCTAAATGACTTGAAATAATTGCTGCTTCTACTTTGTATTAACTTTTTTTTTTGTCAAGTCATGGTTCTTTTTCTAGTATCTGAAAATGTGCCAGACTAAATGTCATTGCTTCCATAAAAAAGATTTAAAGTTCTTCTTGGAGCAGAGAGAAGCCTCAAATGACAAACACGTTTATCCCGAATGGTCCTCCGGCTGGTGTGACTTACCTCAGAACAAGGTCAGACAGTCCAGCACAGAAGAGCTACGATTTGTTTGACTTGACATCCCTTGGTCTCTCCCTTTGTTATTCCTGTATCATCACTTTGTGGCTGGCGCAGAGCAAGCCTAGCTCTTGCTTTCAGGTTTGCATCTGGCTGGTAGCCCTATGTACCACAGAGAGCTGCGTGCATCCCACTTTGCAGAGTGTCCATTTGACTTTAATTTTGGTAAGCATTACAGGAGCAAGTTTTGAAGTCTCTCCTCAGGCCAAACTCTGGCTGGAAAATTCACCCCCTTCTCCTGGAGATCATCTCATCTAACCTTTTACTAAACAGCACCAGAGTAGTATGGTGAGCAGGACCAGTGGGAGATTCTGGCAAGGCTCAGTCTCCTGGCTGTCATTTTAAGGTAAAGCTAAGGGTGCAAGCACAGGGGATCAGGCATGGAAATGTATTTGCACTTAGTCAACAAATGCTCATTGTTTACCTATTTGAAGGCAAAATATGTTAAAACGTATACGCACATGGTCACCATGTCATAGAGATGCTGACTCATTGCCACCCCATAGGACAGGGTAGAACTGCCCTGTGAGTTTCTGAGAGTGGAACGTGATTCACTGGATTGGCTGTGGTTTGGATCTGTGGATCTTGAGGATCACAGCCCAACATGTAAACACCACCAGGGCTCCAAAAATCAGTGCTGGGCACCTGGAATCTAAAGACATGAAACTGTGCTCCCAATCTTTGAAAAAAAAGATTAAAAATAGAGAAAAACCCAGGGTTGGCATACCCTACCCTAGAGGTTACAGCAATGTCACCTACTAGTGACTTTCATGTTGGGTGACCAAGGACCATGAGGGTTATTTTATTGACAAAAGGTTCCTGTTTCAGAATTTCCTCACTCTCAGATATATTGATCTTGCCTGCTGTGGCCGCATACCATAGCATTTATTCATAGTTTGGATCCATATCTAGAATTCTATCAGGGTGAAGAGATAGTGTATGCATAGCATACATTTAGCTCCAGATTTTTAAAAAATTTAACAAGTTTCCGAGTCATTCTTCCTCACACACTTCCCTTTCTTCAAGGGAAGTTCTTCTAGTATGTGAAAGGCATCTTCTCTAGCCAGCTTCAGCCTCAGCAAGAAGATTGGCCACCATTGCGAACTTTCTGCCCTCCCTCTTTGTTCCTCTTAGGTTCTATTTCTTGACATTTTAAGGGCTAGTAAATGAGCCCCCCCCCCCCCCCAACTGATCATTGTCCACTTGTATTGATTCTCGACTGGAGGCTGTTTAGTCCCCACTACATGGAATGCATTTCCAAAATGATCAGTCTGTATTTCCAAAACAATTCCAATGTCTCTCCATCCCGTATTATAACTGAGAACGACATGGATATTAAAACACAGCTCCGCTGCTCCAAGGCACTCCCTCAGTATCGCTTGTCCCCCAGTTTGGGGAAGTCAGACTCCTGTGGTAAATGACCTCTTTTAAACTAATGGTTGAAAATCTCTACGAGTCTCCTTCCAAAGGGGAAAAGTGAAAAAATTAGTCATAAAGAAAATGAATGATGTCCTCTTATAATCCTTCCATTAAGGGAGTGGACAATACTTGGGTAGTGATGTTCAATTTATTCACGAGAAGACAAAAGGGCATTTTTCTGCATGTCTCACTGATGGCAATCGGAAGGTTTTCTAAAGCTATAAGGAGTCATTTCTTCATGCCGTTCTGAAAGAGCCCTTTTTACTCTTTCGGCCATCTCCTACCCTGTCCTTTTCATCATCCTAAACTCGATGTGTGGCGGGGACGGGGGTGGGGAGGGGGGTTACATATATACACATGAAGAAACTTCAAAATATCCCTGGAAAAAAAACAGAATTAGAAGATATAACTGAAACGAAATAGATAAACACTTTCTCAACACATGTGATAACACCAGGCACGTGTCTTTGTTGCTGTTGCTGTCCTTGGGTGCCATTAAGTCACTTCCGGCTCAAGGGGACCCCGAGGTGACACCGCCCAGCCCGCACCGTCATCACATTGTTATCTTTGAGCCTGGTGTCGCGGCAGCCATTGTGCCGATCCAATTCACAGAGAGCCGTCCTCTTTTCGCTGACCTGATATTGCTAAAAAATGGAGGGTCTTGAAAATGTAACCACACCAGTGCAGTCTATTTGACATTATTATTAAAGGAAGAAAAATGGCTGCCCTTTAAATATTTTTTAAAATTAAGAAACAAATGGGAGCCATATCAGGACTGTAAAGTGTATGCCTCATGGTTTCCCATCCAAATTCTCCAAGGAGTGCCCTTGCCTGATGAGAGATGTGAGCAGGAGTCTCTGCTGAAGCTTTTCCATGCTTTTTTTCCTGCTAAACTTGTAGCTAACTTTGTAAAAACCATTTTCATGGAAAAAATCATATCATTGTCAATGAGGGTAAGTGCGGGGTGGGGAACCAAAACCCATCTGTAGGCAACTGGACCTCCCCTTACAGAAGAGTTACGGGGAGGAGCCAGTCAGGGTGCCATGTGGCAACAATGAAACATACAACTGTCCTCATGCTTCCTCCCCCCCCACTATCATGATCCCAATGCTACCTTGCAAGTCTGGCTAGACCAGAGGATGTACACTGGTACAGATAGGAACTGGAAACAGGGAATCCAGGGCGGATGATCCCTTCAGGACCAGTGCTGAGCGTGGTGATACCGGGAGGATAGAGGGAGGGTGGGTTGGAAATGGAGAGCCGATGACAAGGATCTACATGTGACCTCCTCCCTGGGGAACGGACAACAGAAAAGTGGATGAAGGGAGACATAGGACAGTACAAGATATGACAAAATAATAATTTATAAATTATCAAGGGTTCATGAGGGGGGGGGGAGCAGGGAGGGAGGGGAAAAATGAGGAGCTGATGCCAGGGGCTTAAGTGGAGAGCAAATGTTTTAGAATGATGAGGGCAATGAATGTACAAATGTGCTTTACACAATTGATGTATGTATGGATTGTGATAAGAGTTGTATGAGCCCCTAATAAAATGATTTTAAAAACCCATTTTCATAATAAGTAGATCTTACCATACTTGGGTCCTCCAGAAAGTCAACAGACAAAAGTCCTGAGCATCCAAATAAAGCTGTCGCCATGGCCAGTCTGCTTTAGCCTTGACGTAACCACTGCCACCTTTTGGGAACTCCTGCTTGGATGATGCTTCGTTTTCAAGATTATTCCAGTAAAGCCATGTTTCACCTTCTGTTACAATTCTTCTAATAAATGCTCTAGCGTCTACATCCTACCTTTAAAATTTTCTCAATGGAAAGCTCTGCTCTTGTTAGCAACGGACCTGGGTATAACAATTTTTTTGTTTGCTTGTTTGTTTGTTTTGGGGGCGTATAACAATTTTAGCACCCAAGGAACAGATAGCTTTAGTCAGAATTGTGCAAATAGGCAGTAGAGATGGCTGTGGTATCAGTTATTGATCCTGTTATTAATTGTTGGTCCTCTTCAGGTAGGGCACGAGGCAAGATTACATGTTTCCTCACAAATCATTGTGGATGGTTGCTGCTCCAGGTTTTATCGTCAACATTATCTCATATTTTCTTTCAAAATTTATTCATTTGTAAACTGTTCATTTCTTTTGGGTTTTGTCCCCATGTGATTTCATCAAGCATTCATGATTGCACCGTTTTTCTGTCTAAGCTTCCCTAGAGATTGAATGTTTGTTCTCCCTTTTCGTTCAGCAGAATTCATGTTGCATTGTGAGAGGCTCCTTTGGCCTCTCTTTCTCAGTGTCTCAAAGCAGATTCTGTTCTAATGTGTTGTAACTAGTTCATATAGGCTTATTTTGGAGCAAAACATTTTTAATATCGCTTTTCACAATATGCATTCTCCAAAGACATTCTGATGATCTCACGTGTATGTAGGTGTGTCTAACATCCACTCACTGCCATGATAGCAAAGCCAACTCAAACTGCCTCTGGGGACAGCTCTGTGCAATAGAACCAACTCTGTCGAACGGAGCAGACCCTGTCTTGTCATGTACCACCCGCACACTTCTTACTGGATGAGCACTGCTTATTGCAGTCACTGTTTCAATTTATTTGTTGATTATCTAAAAACAGAGAAATGGTCTGATGGAATATGGAAGAGATTCACAAAGACTGACGAATATAGTTACAGAATATAATAAGCAGTTCCTATCTACTATGATGAAAACCCTACTGTAAATTTACATTGTGTTTGAGATGGATGATCTTACTTGAAGTGGCCCCGCAAACCTCATTGCAACATGTCTCCCAATTTTTACTGTTTCACCGACATGGCGATCAGCAATTTTGGCTAGAGGATTGAATTATTTTGGCATACCATTCAAAACTGAATATTCTGATGAACCATTTTCAATTTATATAATTGACTACTCTCCCATAAATACTGTTGAAGCAAACTGATCCCTGTAAGTCTCTTAAAACTATTTTCAAATATGTTACCCTCCTAGAGTGCTGCAAATCTATTCTTGGGATAGTCTCTAAATTCAGGCTGGATATACTCAAGGTGGTACTTTGGCTATCCTGGACTGTTTTTACTTTTCTTCACTTTCAACTTGAATTTATATTTGAGCATCAATAGCCTGTCCTGCAGTTGGTTTCCCATTTATTCTGATTTAGGATATTGGGAATCTTCACTGTCTTTTTCCACAAGGGGAAGCCAATTTGGTTCCTGTGTATTTCGTCTAGAAAGGCCCACATTAATAGTAACTATTTGTGCTGTTGCAATGAAGTATTTGCGAGAAATTTATCTTGCAAAATTCTATTATGTGCTTTCCAGGGTCATATCTATCTCTATGGCTTTATTTTCAGATCATTCTTTTTTCTAACTTTGCATTTCAATTATAGATAGTTACCATTGAATCATAATTGCATGTTTGATCATTTCCAGACTGTAAAAGATCATAAAAATGTTTAATTTCTTCAAATTTGGCATTAGTGGTTGCTGGATAAATTCCACTTAATGCTGGTGTCAACTGGTCATGTGATTCTATCACAGACAACATTGTACTTCAGAATAGATCTTGAATGTTCTTTTTGACATGAATATGATGCTGTTACTCTTCAATTTGTTATTCAGGAGGCAATCTGGTTATTTGATTCAAAATGGCCAATGACATTCCATTTCACTAATGACTAGGATATCCATCTTTATGCATTTAATTTTATTTTTAATAACTTCCAAATTCTCTAGATTAATACTTTGTGCATTCCATTCCAATGACTACTGCATCTTTTCAGTTGCTGATTCTCATTTTGAGTTCTACTACATCAGCTAATGAAAGTCTCATAAGATTTATCTCCTCTACGTCATTAAAATAGACTCTGTTTTGAAGAAGATATTCCCAGTCATATTTTGAGTGTCATTCTACCTGAGGGCTCATATTTTTGGCACTAGATCATATAATCCTCCACTCTTGCTCATAAGAATGTTGATGGTATTTTTCCACAGATTACCAGGACATTCTTCTTAGCCTATGTTAGATTGGATACATTGAACATAATGACCAGGCAGATAAATGATGGGGTGAAATCCACGACATTATGGAAAACAAAAGGTCATTAAAAATGGAAGGAAAATAAAAGACCAAAATGTATGTCAAAGGAGACTCTGACACTTGCTCTTGACTATGGAGTCAGCAAAGTGAAAGGAAAACGATGGTGAAAGTAAGAGGTGAGCACAAGATTTCAAGGTCAGTTCAAGAAGGCACAGTAAATGTTACAACGAAAGGTTCAATGCCCTGGGTTAGAAAGCAGAAAGATTACATACAGAATTTCCCAAATAAAAGAACTGAAGAAAAATCAAGCATTGAATTTAAATATTGGAGAATTCTATGGGCAAAATATTGAACAATTCAGGAAGTATCAAAAGATGAAAGACAGAAATACTCATTCTCACTGTCGCCAAAGAACTGGTTGCTAGCCAGTCATTTTTGGAGGTAGCAAAGGAAAAATAATGTATAATACTGAAGGAAGAAATCAAAGCTGTGCTTAAGGTATTAACACACACACACACAAACAAAGGCAATAGGAATTGATAGAATGCCAATTAAAAAGTTTCAACAAATAGACATAGCACTATAATTGTACACTTATCTGGGCAAAGAAATTTGGAGGCAAGTTACCTGACCAACTGACTAGAAGAGATACATATGTGTGCCTATTCCAAAGAAAGATGGTCCAACAAAACGCAGAAATTCTCGAACAATATAAATAATATTACACACAAGTAAAAATGTGCAAAATATTATTCATGATAGATAACAGTAGCTTATCAACAAAGAAATGCCTGCAATTCAGCCTTAATTCACAAGAAGACTTGGAATGAGGAATATCTTTGCTGCTATCAAGGGAATCGTTGTTGTTATGCAAGGGAATCCCCTGCGGATGATTCTAGAAATGTGTTTACTTATGTTTTATTGACTATGCAAAATCATTTGTGTGGTTCAGAACACATTAGGGCTCTCACTCACTGCCATTGCTTTGATTTCAACTCTTAGTGACTCTGTAGGATGGAGTAGACTTGCCCTTGTGACTTTCCAACACTATGACTCTACAATGGTGGAAACCCTCGTCCTTCTCCCTAGGAGCTCCTGGTGATTCTGAACTTTTGACCTTGTTAGCAGCCCGACACATAACCACTACACCATCATTGTGAAAAACTGAATTCCAGAACACTTCATTGTGCTCATGCAGAATTTATATATATTCTAAGAGGTTGTCATCCAAATAATACTATATTCTTTCAAATGAATGAAGGTGTGGGTCAGAATTGTGTCCTCTCACCATCCTTATTCAAGCTGTATACTGAGTAAATAATCCATGGAAGTGGACTATGTGAACAAGAGCATGGAATCAGGATGGAAGGAATACTCATTAATAGTTTATGATATGTTAATGACACAACCTCACTTGCTGAAATTAAGGAGGGCTTGCTGCACTTACTGTTGAAACCCTCAACAAAATACGACAAAACAGTAAGACCAAAATTCTCTAAATTGTGCCAATAAGTAACATGAGGACAAATGTAGAAAACTATTTTTCCAGGAATCTTGAACTTGAATCCATAATGACCATATGTACAATAGTCAAGACATCAAACATTTTGCACTGGGCAAAATTAATGCAAAAGTCTCTTTAGAATTCTAATAAGAAAAGATATCACTTTGAGGACTAAAGTTCATCGACCCAATTCATGTTATTTCAATGGCCTCCCATGCATGTGACACCTGGATAATTAATAAGGAAGTCAAAAGAAAGAACTGATGCCTTTGAATTATATTATTAGTAAAAATTATCAATGTATCATGAGTTTCCTAAAGAATAAACATGTCTGTCGTGGAAGAAGTACGGTCAGAATGTCCTTAAAAGAGAGGATGTTTATGCTCCAGTTGGGTATGTGATCAGGAGGAACGAGTCCCTGGACAGGACATCCTGCTTGGTAGAGAAGAGGATCAGCCAGAAAGACCACGCACCTCAATGAGATGGAAAGAAGTGGAGCAAGGATGGACTCAAGTACAGCAATGGCTTTGCAGAAAGCACGCTGTTCCTTGAAGAAGAATGGAAGAATTAAGTTTTGGGGAAATCACCATCATGTCTATCTGAATCAACACAATGAACATCCAGGGCAAGATGTCATTCATGGTGAAAATGACTCAAGCAGAACTTCAAGTGAATTTAATCTCTCTTCTGGAAAAGACTATCAAAGCAGATGCTCGTTACTGATTGATCTAGTCCATGCTTTGATCTGTGTCGGTTCAACCCTCTGATTTCTATCGACTGGAAGTTGGAGAAAGATCTTTCTATAATTAAAGAATTTTCAATAGGATAGCTAGTATACTAATTAACAACAAATATTATATGCTTTACATATAGTAGTTCTAAAACATGTCAAATATGATAGATTTATAAAACATATCTGTTAAGTCTTAGACCATGCAAAGTTCATTTTTATCTAATGTCTGAGGAGATCCTCATGTACACAATCAGTATGCTTTTACAAATTTTAGGCAATGTTTTGCCCTGTCTATAGGTAATCCCTAGGTTACGATTAGATCCATTTCTAAAGGGGTCTTTATGTCTCATCTGTAGGTAAATTGGACCAAGATCTTATTGAGCTTTATTTTAGTACAATAAAAGGCTCAAAACTTTTTCAGTGATTTGAAAGCTGCACTTGCAACTAGTGAATGTGATTGTGATGAAAAATATGTTGCAAGGCGGGGCTGGTCCATTTGTTTCAAAGTGAGGTCAAATTTACACAACATCAGTGGACAAGTAGGAGTTGTCCAAAGACTGGACATTCGTCACCCCAGACTGCTTGTACTGACTGTTATTTTCCCCCAATTCATAACAAATGTCACTATATGCATGTAGATTTTAAATATTTAGGGCTTTCTTTGGCTTTCAAAAAGAAGGCCTTGCTATTGCTACAGTTTGGAACAGGCTTACTGTATATGAATGCAATGGTTGCATCGTATTATATGGAGCTAATTGTATTGCTGTACTAATGAATTATTCATGGTATAATCCCATGAATTCTCTCCACAGTGATGGGGGATTTTGGGGGTTGTTTTTGCACACTACTTTTAACATGGTGCGTTTTTCACATTTTGATCTAGAGATGATCTCAGATAATGACCTGTTAGTGGATATAGGGGTTAACATTGACCTCAATATGCCTCTTTTCAATAAACATTGCTTATAATGTGTATATTTTACTGGGGTACATAAGTCATGCAAAGTCAGGACCCTGCCAATAATTTATTTTAAGGCCTTCTAACTATTGCTTATTAACACATTTCCATGAGAAAAAAATTTAACATGAAGCATTGTATTTCCTAGAACTTTCCAAATAGCAGACATTTAATCCTTTGTCATGTCCTTCCTATTCACCATTCCTAAACTCACAATTCTCCTTGTGAGGTTCTGAGCCAGTCTCACCCTCGTTACCGTGTTTGAGTCATTGTTCAGGCCACTACGCCGATCCATCTCATTGAAGTTCTTCCTCTTCTCTGAAACGCGACTTGACCAACTGCGATGGCCCACCTGATAACATGACTGAAGTACGCGAAACAGAGTCTCTCCATCCTTGTTTTAAAGGAGCATTGCAGTTAGACGTACTTCTTTTAAGAAGGAGTTCCTGCTTCTTCTGGCAATTCTCCAACTGTCCTTATTCACCGCTTATTCACTGTTTTCCTTATTCATTGTTTAGCTTTCACACGTATTGGAGGTGATTGAAACTACTATAGCTTGTGTCAGTCACACTTTTTTACATGTTGGATCGATTTTGGACGAAAGAATTAGTGAAAATCTTCCATTTCTTCATCTTTGGCATTAGTACTTAGTGTGAAAATTTGAATAAAAGCTGTATTCACTGTCTTACTTGTTGGCATATAGATATGACCCTATCACCAACAGCACTGTTCTTCAGAACATACCTTCACCATTTCCTCTTCAATTTGACATTCTTGGAATAATCGACCATATGTTTGCGTGATTCCAAGAGTTATCTGCTTCAGTTCCCAAATGCTCAGGGTATCATCATCCATTTCATGCTTCACAACTTGTCATTTTCCTTGATTCAAACTCCATACAGTCCACATTCAGACTCTGAATGATGTTTTTAGTGTTTCTTCTCATTTTGAGTAATGACACATCAGCAGAGGAAGGTCCTGAATGCTTTACAACATCTGCGCCATTCAGGTGGACTCTACTTTGAATAGGAGGTTCCTATCTAGTTGAACCTTTCCGTCAGAAGCTCATCTTCTGACACCATCCATGCCGGACAATGTCCCTCCACTATTCATAAGGTTTTCACTGGGCAATGTTTTGGTGTTTTTTTTCAGAAGTAGACTCCTTGGTCTTTCTTCCTACTTTGTCCACTGATTTTCAGATCCACTAAAATCCACCCATCATGGGTGACCCAGCCTATATTTGAAATACTAGTAGCATAGTTTCCAACATCTCAACAACACACGTCACTACAGGACAACAAACTAACAGAAGAGTGGTGAATAACTCAATTCTAGTCTTACTCAAGCCTAGGACTTTTCACTCCATTACAATTTTCTTTCAACCTTATCCATTCATACCACCAAGTCATGTACAGAAATCCCATAGGTTTAAGGATAAAGGAATAACAATCTATTGACCAACGATAAGATATCCAAACTGGTCTCCCCAGCTTCTCTTTCCTTCTTCTTGTTTTTACCCAGTATTAGATAAATGCTTCTGCAGCCACAGGTTATAGCATATGCTTTCTCTGCACCCAAATGGACTAGGCGAATTACCCTCTCTCCATATGGCAACATCTCTAGTTATTTTTCAAATTCTCCATAGACCATCATCCAATCATCTTGTTATTTCATTTCAATTTATCACTGCTCAGGACACATAGCAGCTTTATACTCATAAGTACAATTGCTATACTCCACCTACAATCTCATACAGTCACTTTCCCATTCTCATCTCAGAAGAAATATAGCCAGAGAGCTTCACAGAAGTGAAGATGGTTAGACTTTGTCTTTCTTACTTTACATACACAATCAAGAAATACTAAAAATTGGGGGAAAACTTCTGTTTGGTAAACAAAACACAAAACAAAACAAAACCACTGCTATGGAGTGGATTCCTACTCATAACAGCACTGTAGGATAAAGTAGAACTACTTCTTTGGGTTTCTGGGCTGCACATCATCATGAGAACACATTACCTCATTCTTCTCCCATGCGGTAACCGAGGGATTCAAATGACAGCCTGTCATTAGTAAGACTTGTCAGTGAGCCGTCCACTGGGGCACCAGTGCTCCTTCTGTTTGGTAAAATCTCAAAAGCAAACTCACTGCCATTGAGTCAATTCGGACTCAGAGGAACCCAACACTGCAGAGTAGAACTGCCCCTGTGGGGTTCCAAAACTAACTCTTCATGAGAGTAGAACGCCTCTTTCTCCCTAGGAGTAGCTGGTGGTTTCAAACTGTTAACTTTGTGGTAAGCAGTCCAATATGTAACCACTATGCCACCAGGACGCCTTCATGTCTGGTAAAAAAACAAAAACAAACTCACTACCATTGAGCTGCTTCTGACTTATAGTGACCCAACAAAATAGAATAGAACTACCTCTGTGAGTTTACAAAACTGTAGCTCTTTAGGAGAGTAGAACGCCCCATCTTTCTCCGACAGAGATGCTGGTGATTTTGAACTGCTGAACTTGCAATTAGCAGCTCAAAAGGATCAGGAGAAATGAAGGCTGGATTGGCACAATAGCCACAGCAATGGACTCAAAGCCATACAAAAGTCCATGAAGATGGGAGGAGGCTGAGTAACATTTTGTTCTCTTAGAAGTAGAGTTGTCCACGGGAGGCACAGTGCGGGAACTGTGCCCCATCTGACCCCAACACACTGGGATGAAATGCTACGGGCAGCAAGGGGAGAACAGCAATGAAGTCCCCAGGAATACCAAAAATAGACTGTGGAGCCAGAGTATGGCCCCATCAGACTGACATAGAAAATACATCTAAAGGTCAAACAGAACTGGAACTATTTACAGGTCTTTCTTTTTTGGTTGTTGTCATTGTTGTTAGGTTTTTTGGGTTTCTTTTGTTGTTTTGTTTTGCTTTGCCTTGTTTTTGTGCTTATTATTTTCTCTGCATGTCTATCTAGATAAGATAGGTGGGAAATACAATCCGGAGGAGAAGACGACAGGACCGATGGTTCCAGGGGGACATGGTAGAAGGGGAGGCAGGAAAAGGAAGTCGGTATTCACAAACCCAGGGACAAGGGAGCAACAAGTGATCCAAAATTGGTGGCAAGGAGGGTGTTGGGGGCCTGGTAGGGCTTCACTAAGGGCAATGTAACCAAGAGAAATTACTAAAACCCAAATGAAGTCTGAACATGACAGTGGGACAAGAGGGAAGTAAAAGGAAATAGAGGAAAGAACTAGGAGGCAAAGGACATTTATAGAGGTCTAAATACAGGCATGTACATATGTAAACATATTTATATATGATGATGGGGAAATAGATCTATGTACATATATTTATATGTTAAGAATCAAGGTAGCGGATGAACATTGGGCCTCTAATCAAGTTCTCTTTCAATGTAAGAAAACTTTGTTCTAATAACTTGGCATTCCATGATGTTCACCTTCCTGACACGATTGCTGAAGAGAAATGTGTTCATAAGCAAATGTGGTAAAGAAAGCTGCTAGTCTCGGCTATCAAAAGATACAGCATCTGGGGTCTTAAAGACTTGAAGATAAATAAGTGCCTATCTAGCTGAGAAGTAAAAAAGCCCACATGGAAGAAGTACACCAGTCTCTGTGATCATGAGGTGTCAATAGGATCAGGTATCACATCAAAGAACAAAAAAATCATATCATTGTGAATGAGGGGATGCGTGGAGTGGAGACCCAAAGCCCATCTGTAGACAACTGGACATCCCCTTACAGAAGGGTTGCATGGAGGAGATGAGTCAGTCAGGGTGCAGTATAGCACCAATGAAACATACAACTTTCCTCTAATTCTTTAATGCTTCCTACCCCACCCCACCCCCAACTATCATGATCCCAATTCTACCTTACAAATCTGGCTAAACCACAGCATGTGCATGGGTACAGATCAGAGCTGGAAACAGGGAATCCAGGACAGATAAAACCCTCACGACCAATTATGAGAGTAGAGATGCCAGGGGGGTAAGGGGAAGGTGGGGGGAGAAAGAGGGAACAGATCACAATGATCTGCATATAACCTCCTCCCTGGGGGACAGACAACAGAAAAGTGGGTGAAGGGAGACATCGGTCAATGTAAGATATGAAATAATAATTTATAAATTATCAAAGGTTCGGGAGGAAGGGAGGGGGGGAAGGACAAAAAAGAAAAAAAAGAAGTAGGGTTGTCATGAATCAAAGCTGGCTCAACCACCAATACCAATACAATGGGAAATACTTGCCATTTTCTCAAGGCTAAGCTCAAATGTAGTCTAGGTAATGAAGCATTCTCTGACTACTGCCATCCTAAGTGATTTTCACTGACTTCCCCTTGCACTGGCCATATCTGCTGTATACTTCAGTATTTTATGCCTCCTTTTATTTTTAAATTTTACTCTTATTTCATGGTTTATCATTTTGTCTTACTAACTAGATTACTTATTTTTTGAAATTCAAGTGGCGTATGCCAAATATCAACTCTATGTTTCCCACTGAAGGGATGAGTAAATTCCTGTGGCACAGAAGAGCGTAACATATCATAAGTGCTAATAGCCATTTATTTCATTCGACAGATTATTAATACTTGTCACATTGGGTGTTGACATGTAGATATTTACTCTGAACAAACATATTTATCAGATTAAACTGAAATAGGAATTTTTATTTATTAGCGTCTAAAGTTAGAAAGGTCATTTGACCTTTCTTTCCTGAATGAGAAATAACCAACATCTATTTTTTTGGGTGAAGCTGATTTGCAATATTTGTTATCCATCTGACTGTTGTGGAGTTAGCTCATCTGGCAGACTGCCCTGGTCAGGAGTCCCTTTCATTCCTTTCATTCATGCTGAAGTTGTGGGAGAGTCAAGAGGATGAGGAGCTCAGAAGGAGGGAGAGGGCAATTCCGTAACTAAGTGTATAAAAGGAACTTTACTTCTTTAATCCCATATTTAGGAGAAAGTAGCAGCAATATTTAGGCAGAAGAATATTGTGTGTATACCTAGACACTTGCAAGACTTTAAATTGGGGGGGGGGAGTTTCAATGACTTATATTAATTAAAAAACAAAATACTTTCCTTGGGGATCGGCAAGAGGTAGATTAACAATTCCATCAAGGTAAATTAGAGTTAAATACTTACTTTATTCTAACTAGTTTCTTAGAGCACAGCATGGTATCTAACACCTATTAGATGCTCTACGATGGTTTCCTTGATGCATCAATGAATAAACCTGGAAGAACATAAATTTGAATGTAACTGAGATATTATAGACTCCACCCACCAGCAAGTAAAGAGATTTCAGGATTAATATTAACATGTGACATTTATTTTTTGTACCATACCCCTATTTAACTATATGAAATCTAATGTTTTACAGAGTTTTTTTCTCTATTAGTTCTGTTACACATCAAGGGCTCATGTTAATCTTTGTTGATTATTTCTAGGCTATCAAGTCATGATCCCTTAAACTATGGTCCTTGTCTCCATAGAAAAAAATTATAAGGCTATAGTTATATTGCTGTTATCATGACCATTATAATTATGTTGCTGTGTTAGTCTGGGTAAACTAGGAAAACAAATCCACAGAAACTTATATGTATAGAAGAGAGGATTTTATATAAAGGGTAAGTGTACATTAAGAAAGCATCTCAACCCAGTGCTGCCTAAACCCATAAGTCCAACATTAGCCCATATGTACAACACCAATCTACAAAGTCCTCCTCCATCTCACAAAACACACGCAATGATGCCGACTGCAGGAGGAAAGCTGAATCAGTGAGTGTGTGAGCATCTCAGTGCTGGCAGGGGTCTCCACACAGCTGCTCCAGCACCCAGGGCTGCAGCAGGGTAGGTCCACGTGGCTTCTCCTCAGGGATGTCTTGCAGGAAGTGAACCTTGCCAGCTGAAGCAGGGAACTGGCTAAGGCAGCTGCACCCGGGTCTGGCCATCAGAAAGCAAGAGACCCGAGAGAGAACTCGAAAGGAGAGGCTCACTGGCCCATTTATCTCTCCGCCCTTCAATTGACCCCACATGTGTTTATCAGCCAGGTTGCCACAATAAACATTAACTACTTCAGTTGCTGTTATCATGACCACTATAACAATCTTATTCAATGTCGGGCATTTAATAAGGAAAACTGTACAAAAATCAATGCATTTGAATTGTGGTGCTAGAGGAGAATATATCTCCACTGGGAAAGAGGCACCAGACTTCAACCCAGTGCTCCAAGATGTGAATGCAACATACTGGCATGAAGCAGGGAACCAACAGAGAGGTCTGAGGGGCCAGCCCCAATCCCCACTATGTGGACAGTATCCCCACCCTCAACCCCCAGAAGAATTTACTTCAGAGGACAGCACTGAAGCTACAGCTCAGGAAGAGGGACATGTCTGATCAGAGCACACAGAAGCAAATAAAGGGTGAGGAAGAGAGAGTGGAGCACATCCAGGCACACCAAGCCTTGAGTATGATATCCCTGCTCAGAGCAGCCAATGTGCAGAGAGGACCATATGGCTGGCCCCACTATGAGACATGACATCCCTCACTGACCCATAGTCCTATGGTGGACAACCCTGGAGAAAGAATACGAGAATTGCACCTGAACTGACCCCACCAAAGCAAAACACTAAGGGTGTGCAACAGAACAGCAAAGGGAGCAGAAAAAGGAAGTCCCGAGGGAATACCAAAAATAGATTTGGGGGCCAGGGCATGGCATCCCATCACTTTCAACCGGAGAACACTCATAAAGGTCAGCAGACAGACCATGACCTATTTACAGGCTTTTCTTTTTGTTGCTGTTGTTTTGTTTTGTTCTGTCTTGTTTTTTGTGCATATTATTATTTCCGCAGGTCCATTTAGATAGGTGGGGTAAAAAATAGGAGAAAACAAGTGGACCAACAGTTGGGAGGGGGGGAGGGGGTGGGACAACATGGAAGAAGAGGAGGCAGGGGAAAAGAAGTGGGTGTTAATAAACCCAGGGACAAGGGAGCAACAAGTGATCCAAATTGGTAGCAAGGAGGTTGTAGGAGGCCTGGTCGGGCTTGATCAAGGGCAATGTAACCGAGAGGAATTACTGAAACCAAACTGAAGGCTGAACATGATAGTGGACAAGAGGAAAGTAAAAGGAAATAGAGGAAAGAACTAGGAGGCAAATGGCATTTACAGAGGTCTAAATATAGGCATGTACATATGTAAATATAGTTATATCTGATGGTGTGGAAATAGGTCTATGTGCATATATTTATACATTTAGTATTAAGGTAGCAAATGGCAGTGGCCTCTACTCAAGTACTCCCTCAATGCAAGAACACCTTGTTCTATTAAACTGGCATTTCATGATGCTCAACTTCCCAACATGATTGCTGAAGCCAAAGCTGGGTGCATGAGCAAATGTGGTAAAGAAAGCTGATGGTGCCCAGCTATCACAAGATATAGCATCTGGGGTCTTAAAGGATTTAAGATAAACTATATTCTCAGCCATCTAGCTGAAAAACAACAAAGCCCACATGGAAGAAGCACACCAGCCTGTGGGATCATGATGTGTCATTGGGATCAGGGATCAGGTATCAAAAAACAAAAAATCATATCATTGTGAATGGGGGCAAGTGTGGAGTGGAGACCCAAAGCCCATCTGTAGGCAACTGGACATCGCCTAACAGAAGGATTGCGTGGAGGAGATGAGCGAGTCAAGGTGCAGTACAGCACCAATGAAACATACAACTTTTATCTAGTTCTTTAATGCTTCCTCCACCACCACCACCACTATCATGATCCCAATTCTACTTTACAAATCCAACTAGAACAAAGGATGTACACTGGTACAAATAAGAGGTGGAAAGACCAGGAATCCAGATAAACTTCTCAGGATCAATAATGAGAGTAGTGATACCAGGAGGGTAAGGGGTAGGTGGTGTAGAAACTGGGAACCAATCACAGGATCTACATATAACCCACTCCCTGGGAGACAGACAACAGAAACGTGGGTAAAGGGAGATGTCAGACAGTGTAAGACATGACAAAATAATAATAACTTATAAATAATAAAAATAACATATAAATTATCAAGGGTTAGTGCGGGAGGGAGACAGGGAAGAAGGGGAAAATATGAGGAGTTGATACTAAGGGCTCAAGTAGAAAGAAAATGTTTTGAGAATGATGATGGCAACAAATGTACAAATGTG
>NW_022111372.1:2222019-2298403 GCF_000313985.2 Echinops telfairi
AGGAGCTGATACCAAGGGCTCAAGTAGAAAGCAAATGTTTTGAGAATGTTATTATCAACAAATGTACAAATGTGCTTGACACATGGATGGATATATGGATGTGATAAGAGTTGTATGAGCCCCCAATAAAATGATTTTTTTTAAAGTCAAAAACAAACACAAGAACACCATAACAATCTTCTTTGAAACATGTCTATGTAACTGAGCCTGTACATTTGTTCCTAAATTTGGAGGGTCTTTAGGCATTAGGAAAATATATATGTTATAATCATGTAGTCCATTGACAATTTTTTGAGCCCCAAGATTAGGACACTCATTCTCCCAGCACTCTCACTCACCAAAAAGCTAGAGAACCAAAGTCCTGAGGGTCCAGGACCAAACAGTAACCCCATGGCCACCTCTTTCCTGAGATTTTACTCTTAGTGCCATGTCTCTACCTATATCACATGAAGGATATTGCATTCCCAGTATTAGTGAAATTAAATTGGTACAATCTAAAATGTGCTTGATAAATGGATGGATGGATTGTGATAAGAATTATATGAGCCCCTAATAAAATTATTTTTTAAAAATTGGTACAATCTAAAATATAGTGCACTCATCTATTTCAAGAGACTTGGAAGGTAGCTGATTGCAATATTGAATTGAAGAGATCCATATTTGTGCCCATTCCAAAAAGAAAGGTAACCCAACCAGATGTGGAAATTATCAAACATCACTATCATAATATCACATCAAATATCACAGTACCACTAATAACACACACAGATACATGTTTATTGATGACAATTCAAAAGTTGTCACAGCAGTCCTTTGATAGGGAACTGTCCGGAATTCAAACTGACTTCCAAAGAGAAACAAAGGTAATCATTGCTGTTATCAGATGGGCCTTGGTCGTCATCAGATGGGTCCTGGCTAAAAGTGGAATACCAGAAAGATGCTTACTTGTATTTGTTGCCTAGTCGAAGGTCTTCCACTGTGTAGATCATAATGAACAATGAATAATATTGCTAAGAAGAGAAATTCAAGAACACTTCTTTGTGTTCCTGCAGAATTTGTACACAGACCAAGAAGCAGTTATTCAAACATAACAAAGGGATACTGTGTGGTTTAAAATAAAGAACAATGTGAATAAGGGTTGTATCCTTTCACCACACTTATTCCATCCCTATGCTGAGAAAATAATCTGAGAAATGGGATTTTAGGACGACCACTGCATCAGGATTGATGGAAGGCTCAGTGAGATAGACCGATAACAGTGGCTGCAACAATGGGCTCAAAACCTAAGACCAATTGGGAGGATGGCACAGGACTGGGCACTATGGGTCCAAACTGACTCAGTGCCATCTGACAATCACAAAGTAGTCAGAGCTATTTATTTTCTCTGTCTGGAATATCTGCACCTCGAATGTGCAGAGCAAGGGCCAAATTCTTACTGCCAACCATCTAACACATAGGAGATAAACTTCCTTCTCTCGTCTAATCACCCAGGAGCCTTAAAACAATAGCATTGTAGTTCAATAATCTTTTATATAATTACCATGTGAATGACATTGGTTTGTTCCACTTCTCTGTAGCCATGCAGTAAACTAAATTTCAAATCATTCATCTCCATCCTTGTAAAAAAGATTTACAGCCTCAGAAGTCTTATATAGGGTGGTTACAGGTTGGAATCAAGTTGATATGTTTTGTTTCCGTATTGTCTAAGTAGTGCAAGGACATTTTTATATTTAAATTTTACATTAGAATCAGAAGTAGAATTCTAATCCAGGACATATTCTATAATCCATGGTAGTTTGTCCTTAAGACAATAAAATAAATTAGGATTTTAGACATGTAGTAGGAAAGAAAAAAAGCCTAAATTACCGAATTCTCAAAGAGCAATTTCTGAAAAGCAACAACATCATTGTCATTATCAGAATGAAAAGTAGGTCAATTCTCTTGATGTTGTTGGCTTATGTGAGCAATAACTGTATAAAAAATTAACATATTAATTCCCTGGACTATGGTTTTATAATAACAGTCAGTTTTTATTTTAGTTATTTTCTCCATTATTTTTGATACAGTGTTCACTATAATGCCTGAAACAATTTACGACATAAGGATTTTTTCTGTTTTATGATTTTGATGATGCATTGAAAGCGTGTCATATTGAATAGTGTCTTCCCCAAATATGTGTAAAATAAGTGTTAACCCAGGCAAACTGGAAAGGTATTTCTCTTTTAAAATCTTAATGATTGTATGCCAGATTAAGGTGAATATATATTTTCTTTGAACTCAATTTATTATTCTGAGAATAAAGCTCTATGTTTATGTTAAAGTATTTCATTTATTTGAAAGATGGTGTTAAATTATGAGTTATGCCATAGTTGGAATATTTGGACCATAGTCAAGCAGGAAATGATACAAAATCAACAGGACATTTGTGGGCAACATTGTGGGTAACAAGAAAAAAAGAAGAAAGGTTTATTTTACCTTTTTTAAATGGAAGTTAAGTTAATTCAATAATATAAATTTATAATTCACAATTAAATATGAATTTCAGATAAATTATTACTTTTTTGGTATAAGTATGATACCAAAGAAGCCTAGTGAACTATTGGGTAAGCATTGGACTACTAACTGCAAGGTCTCTAGTTCAAACCCATCAGCCACTTAATGGGAGGAAGTGAGGTTATCAGCTCCTATAAAGATTTACAGCCTCAGAAGTCTTATATAGGGTGGTTACAGGTTGGAATCAAGTTGATATGTTTTGTTTCCGTATTGTCTAAGTAGTCTACACAAGGACATTTTTATATTTAAATTTTACATTAGTTATCTGAAATTCAAATTTAACTGGGTATCCTTTATCTTGTCCAGTAATCCTAGATGAAAGTGATCACAAAACAAATATACTTAATGTTGGATTCTAGTGGCCAAATATTTCTTTCGCACAGTCTCCTCCTGGGCTAGAAGTAGGCATTTGAAATTGAGGCCACTTTTGCTCTGTAGCTAATCGTGACAAGCTATTGAGATCAGGCATTGCCAAATTCTCATTATTCTCTAAAAGTGGGAAATGGCATCTAGGAAAAATCAGCTGCCTTTGGGGAGGTCATTATAATCCAATAACCGCAAGTCCTAGGAAGACAACTGAAACCAGATGACTATAATATGTATCATCTTTTTTAATGCCTAAGGACCCTCCCAATTTAGGAATAAAAGTCCAGGCTCAGTTACATATGATGTTTCAAAGAAGATTGTTATGTGGCTCTTGTTGCTGTTAGGTGCCATCCGGTTGGCACTGCCCCATAGACACCTTATGATGGCACAGTGAAACACTGTATAGATCAAATGTTTGGCATGCAAATGCTCAGCAAATATTCACTGAGTAAATCTACTAAAATCAAAATTAGAGTGCTTCTGTGGGTGGTTGTTTAACAGAACTCCAGGAAGCCCTGCGTCGTTGCTTGCCTCAATTGACAGCCATTGCAATGTTCACTCAGTCTGTGGTTCAACTTAGAATTCAAGCTGTATTCTCTGTTTTTGTATAGCACGGAGGAGAATAACCCATTCCTATTGAAATAATTAACATCTTCTAAAGCTTTGTTTTAAGTGAATAAACATTGACCATTTTGAAAGTTTTCTTAAGCGGGACTGTTCACTTCCTATCTGTGAATTAAGGGTGCTGGTCTACAGAGATGAGACTTTTGTTTCTCAGCATCACACTATAGAGACAAAACACCATCTGCTATTGTTTGCAGAAGAAGACCATATACCACATTCTAGAAGAAGGGATACATTTCCACATGGGATGTTTTATTTGGCAGCCAAGCATGTGCAAATTTGTAAATAAATAAAGATGTGAACGTGTCAAAGCTCGGCCATCTTTGATCTGTTTATTTAAGGCGACTTCAAAATAACACTGAATAAAGTCTTAATATCTTACTTATGTTTCCTAGCTAGCCTTGGTAAATGGAATCCAAACATTTCTTTCTATTCCTAATAAGTTGTCTTAATATCTGTTTGTGCTAAAATAATGGTTATTTGACCAGAAAGAAATGTATGAGCTGTTCTGCAATGGAAATGGAGTGCTGATGGCACAGGAGGTCAAGTACTAGGCTACCAACCAAAATGTCAGTGCACGGCGCAGGTGGGGGGGCGGGGAGGGTGACAGGGAGGGAGAGATTCTGGGAGTAAATAAGGTGGGAGCAGAGAGGTAGCACTGGAACTGATTTGTGATTGCCCAACTCATTCTAAAGGTAATTTAACCATGGGGAGGGGTGGAGATGCTCTAAGATTGAGGTGGTGGTAATGGCACAATTCTTGATATGATTGAACTATTGAATTGAATAATATGTAAATGATGTGCGACTAAAACTATTGGGAGAAAAAGAAAATGTCAGTGGTTCAAACTTGCCAGGCACTTCATGGGAATAAGGTGATGTGTCTGCTCTGGTAAAGATGTAAAGCCTCAGAAATCCTGGGAACATTTCTACAATGCCTAGAGGATCACTACAAGTTGAAATTGATTTGATGACGATGGTTCTGGATGTAGATACAGTGGATAGTATAGGAGGCATATCTGACAAGAAGAGTAGGATTCAGAATCTATGATTTTTCACTTCGTAAAGTACTCTTAGTAGTGTTCAAAGAGCCCTTGATGCGAGTTACTATGTTATTCTACCACCATCACACTGTTGAGAAGCTGTTTCCCAATTGGCCTTCGAAGGCACCAATGACTTGCCCATATTAAATGACACAAAGACTATTTCACTATAATCAATACTCACATATCAGTACTTTTGAGTAATAGGGTTTGTAGGGTTAAACCAACCCATGAATATTTTTCTATTTTAGCCATTTAAATTTTTCCACTTGTTTATCTGATCTTTTTTTTCTCTCTCTTTCCTTACACTTGGTGCTAGAAAAACAGAACAATAAGTCTAAAGCAAGCAGGAAAAAGAAGGAAAGGTAATAGGCAAATGATTACTCTTTGGTGGGTCAAATAATTAAACACTTTACTATTAGCCAAAAGGTTGGCAGTTCAAACCCACCAAGACTACCTGTGAAAATAAGCCTGCCAATCTGCTTCCAAAGAAGCACATGAAAAAATACCCCATGGGCCACTTCCTCTATGGAGTAATTCCACTCTGTGCACATGGGGTTACTGTGAGTCAGAATTAACTCCACAGCAAGATTGCCAAATAAGTTCTATTTTAGCTCACAGAATGGCATTGTTCCTTCAGTCACAAACCTAAGACACAACTCTAAGAGCTGCTTAGATTGCAAAATAATAATCATGTGTATTTAGAATTTTTAAAATATATTGATTAATGTGTTTTTAAAATGTGGAACAATGCTATATATTCCTGAAGATTAAAGAAACATACCAAGGAAGATCATGAGATTTAACCATTTGTGTCACTCTTAAAAACGTATAGTGCTTTTGAATATGCACCAATTAGAGTTTGAAACAATTAGAAACAAACTAGTAGTACGACATGCACACACAGGTGAGAGAAAGGCGGAGAGGGGTGGAAGAAGAGGGAAAGGGAAAGAGAGAGAGAGAATGAGACAGTCATTGTATGGCATCTTCTCAGGCAACATTGAGGCTGGCCAATCTGAAATCTGAATCTGCATGGTAAGCCAGCAAGTTGGAAACAGGCTTGGTTTCTGTATTACAGACTTGAGGCAGAATCTGCATCCCAGAAACTTTACTTTTTTCTCTTAATGCCTTCAATTGATTAGATGAGGCGAACCGATATCACCAAGCATTATCTCCTTCACTTACGGTTATGGTGTAAATGTGAATCATATGTACAAAACACTTTTAAAGCAACATTTAGACTTGTGTTTGACCAAACAATTGAGCAATGTAGACTAACCAAGCTGACACACAAATTAGCTATAACAGTATATCACTTTAAAATTGTTACATGTAATAAATGTATAATATATTATATTAGGAATAAGTATATGAGTTAAGTTTGGTTAATAATAAAGTCTTTTAAAAACACTTGAGAAGAATATAATTGAAAAGCAAAAACATATATATATATATATACATATGTGTATATGTACATATGGGGGTACCCAAAAAGAACCATACATTTTTTTCAAAAGCTATGTATTTAAATTTTTTCTTTTACAAAACAACTTTATCACTCTCCATTATCCTTAATACATTTGTCAAAACTGCGATTCCATTCTTGGAGACATTTTTAAAACTCATCTATTTGAATAGCTAATAACACCTCCCTGTTTTTTTGCTTCACTTTGTTTATGTCATCAAATAGCTGTCCTTGCATGTCCCTCTTCATTTGTGGAAACAAAAAGAAGTCCCGTTGACTGAGGTCAGGTTAGTAAGGTGCATGGGACAAGAGAGACATGCTGTTTTTTGCCAAAAACTGGCGCACTGAGATGGCTGCGTGAACAGGTCTTTCTTGTGGTGGCAAAACCAGGCCTATTTTTGTCACACAGTGTTAGGCAATCTTTTTAAAACCTCTAAATAGAAAGCTTAAATAACAGTCTGATCTGGTGGGATGAACTCCAAATGCACCACCCCTTCACATCACAAAAACAAATGAGCATCATCTTGATCTTTGATTTCACTTGCGTTTGTTTTAGCCAAGGTGATGATGGCAGCTTCCACTGGCTTGGTTGATGTTTGGTTTCGGGGTCAGAAGAATAGCACCACGCGTAGTCACAGTAATGACCTTGGAGGAAACTGTCTGGGTTGCTTTGGAGAGGTTCTTTCAAAGCACCACATGTTTCCAGTCCACATCCATTTCCCTTCTCAGTCAGAACCCGAGGCACACATTTTGCAGCAACCTTTCTCATTGCCAAATCTCTTGTTAAAATTCACTGACCTGAGCTCCAAGATAGTCCAGATAACTTCCCCATCTCTTCAATGGTTCTCCATCAGTCTTCAAGCACAAGTGCATGAATTTTGTCGACATTTTCATCCATTCAGGAAGTTGACAGACATCCAGAACAAGGTTTGTCATCAATCAACATTTCACCTCTTTTGAAACGAGAAAACCACTTGTACACTTGAGTTTTTCCCATAGCACTAAGCTGTGTTCAACATCACAACAGCTTCTGCCACATTTTTCCCAAGGAGGAAACAAAATTTCAAAGCCACATGCTGTTCTCTTAAATTGACCATAACAATAAAAGTGGTTCAAGCGGTATTGCTTTTATGAAAAAATTTGCTATGACCAAATAGAACCTACCCAGGGATACCACTGGGTTCACTAACTCAGAGCGAGTTGCTCAATGCTCGCCTAGTGGGAAAAATGCATACTATGAAAGTTCAGCCCAGCAGAGCTTTCTTTACGTATTTTTGGGGGGTGGGTTGGGGTAGGGTGGGGAAGGGCTCTCATATAAGTCTTCAGCCATTTTATTTAAACATTATCAAAGAAATTTTACTCCAGAGGAAATGGGGTGGGGGCACTATCATATTTCCATAGATCTAGGAGGCAAAGGCCATTTATAGAGGTCTAAATAAAGGCATGTACATATGTAAATTTGTTTAAATATGAGAATGGAGAAATATATTTATGTGCATATATTTATAGGTTTAGTATTAAGGTAGCAGATGAACATTGGGCCTTCACTCAAGTACTCCCTTAATGCAAGAATACTTTGTTCTATTAAACTGGAAATCCATGATGCTCACCTTCCTGACACAACTGCTGAAGACAAAGCAGGTGCATAAACAAATGTGGTGAAGAAAGCTGATGGAGCCCAGCTATCAAAAGACATAGCGTCTAGGATCTTAAAGACTTGAAGGTAAATAAGCGGCCATCTAGCTCAGAAGCAACAAAGCCCACATGGAAGAAGCACAACTAGCCTGTGTGATCAAGAGGTGCCGATGAGATCATTTATCAGACATCAAAGAACAAAAAATCATATCATTATGAATGAGGGGGAGTGTGGAGTGGGGACCCAAAGTCCATCCGTAGGCACTGCACATCTACCTATGGAAGGATCGTGGTGAGAAGATGAACCAGTGAGGGTGCAGTGTAGCAACATGGAACATACAACTTTCCTCTAGTCCCTAAATGCTTCTTCTCCACCCACTATCTAATTCTACCTTACAAATCTGGCTAGACCAGAGGATGTACACTGGTGCAGATAGGAACTGGAAACACAGGGAATCCAGGATGGATAATCCCTTCAGGACCAGTGGTGAGAGTGGTGATAACAGTAGGGTGGGAGGGTGGGATGGAGAGGGGGAGCTGATGACCGGGTTCTACATATAACCTCCTCCCTGGGGGATGGACAACAGAAAAGTGGGTGAAGGAAGATGTCAGGCAGTATAAGATATGACAAAAAAATAATTTATAAATTATCAAGGGTTCGTGAAAGTGGGGGAGCAAAGGGGGGGGGGAGAGGAGCTGATGCCAGGGGCTTAAGTGGAGAGCATATGTTTTGAGAATGATGAGCGCAATGAATGTACATATGTGCTTTATACATTTGATGTATGTATGGATTGTGATGAGTTGTATGAGCCCCCAATAAAATGATTAAGAAAGGAGAAAGTTTAGTAAACTCTATGGAACTCACATTAAAGACTTTTGGATCAGACACTATCCACAAACCCATTTGACCTTTTCAACGGCTAGAGCTAAAGAACCCACCATCAAGGTTCCGTGGACAGATGTCTATAATAACAGCTACAAGAACATTTCCTGAATTAATGAATGCTGAATTTAGCAGGCTTTGCATGCTGGAGTCATGAGTCTGGTGAGAAGGAAGAGATAAGATTAAGAAATAATCTTTAAAGAATTATCTGTTAACTACCCCCCATCTAGATATGAGATATATATATATAGTGTGTGTGTGTACATATTAGTTCTTCATTTTCACAATGAAACAAATGCCATGAGATAAATATCCTAACAAATTTCACTTTTCTAGCTTTGACCTTTTAGATGCATTACAATTCTGGTATTGGCTTTTGGATACGTGTCCACATAAAGTTCATTCCTCATGTCCACTTCAATCTGGCAGGACATAATAACCAGTAGAGGACTCCCTGGGAGACCGATTTGGCTCAGAAGTCCTTTTGGCCCAATATGTTGGCAAGATTAAGGAATTCAGCTAGGTCTACCCTGACCTTTCCAAAAAAGTCCAGATCTCCGGGTCTCAGAAGAATTCTTTGGATCTGGGAAAATGAAGAGTGATTTGAAATGAGCTGTTCCACTGCATCTCACATAAATCTTGAAAGTAGAAAAGGAAGAAATTTGTAGCATAATATTTGAGACTCTAACATTTTATTGATATTAATTTGTTTACCTCATGAGAGGATGTTTTCTCAGAAGATTATATTTTTTAAACTTTTTATGCTCTTCTTTAACAGTTCATTTGCACAGGGATTTTCAGCTTCGCCAACATTGATATAATAGAATATTCACCAGCATCTCCTGTCTCTACTTCACAGATCCCAAGTTATGACAATGAAGTAGGTCTCCAGACATTGTCAAATGGCCTCCGGGGATGGGATGGAAGGAATGAGATCACCTTTAATTCTGAACCACTGACCTACTCCACACATTGTTACATGGGATGAATCAAAATTGTAGTGAGTAACAAAATTTACCAAATTCATGCCTGTGATCCCTTAGACTGGCAATGTTGTGGTTAGGTGCCACTCCATTGGTTCTGATTCACAGCGAGCCTGGGTACCACACAAGGAAACACCGTCCGGGCCCGCACCATCTTCACAATGTTGTTCTGTTGGATGCTGTTCAGAGCCACTCTGTCAATCCATGTCCTTGAGGGTTGTCCTCTTTTTCACAGACCCTCTACTTTACCAAGCACGAGGTCTTCTTCTGGGAACCGGTCTCTTCTAACACTGTGTTCAAAGTACACGAGGCAAGGTCTTGCTGTTCTCATTTCTTTCTCTTTTAAAAAAAAAATCATTTTATTAGGGGCTCGTACAGCTCATCACACTCCAAACATCCATCCATGGTGTCAAGCACATTTGTACATTTGTTGCCATCATCATGCTCAAAACATTTTCTTTCTACTTGAGCCCTTGGTATAAGATCCTCATTTTTCCCCTCCCTCCCTCATGAACTCTTGATAATTTATAACATTGTTTTTTCATGTCTTATGCTGACCGGTCTCCCTTCACCCATTTCTGATGTCCATCCACCAGGAGGGGATTATATGTGGATCCTTGTGATCAGTTTCCCCTTTCTCTCCCACCTTCCCCTTCCCCTCCTGGTATCACTACTCTCATAATTGGTCCTGGGGGGGGTGGGTTATTTGTCCTGGATTCCCTGTCTTTCCACCTCTTATCTGTACCAGTGTACATCCTCTGGTCAAGCCAGATTTGTAAGGTAGAATTGGGATCATGATAGTGGTGGTGGTGGTGCGGGCGGGGGCGGGGGCGGGGTGCAGGAAGCATTAAAGAACTAGAGGAAAACATGTTTCATTGGTACTATACTGTGCCCTGACTGACTTGTCTCCTCCCGGCAACCTTTCTGTAAGAGGATGTCCAGTTGCCTACAGAATGGCTTTGGGTCATCACTCTGCATTCCCCCTCATTCGCAATTATATGATTTTTTTGTTCTTTGAGACCTGATACCTGATCCTATGGATACCTCATGATCACACAGGCTGCTGTGCTTTGTTGCTTCTCAGCTAGATAGCAGCTTTTTTTTTAACTTCAAGCCCTTAATACCCCAGATGCTATATCTTTTGATAGCCAGCCTCCATCAGCTTTCTTCACCACACTATGCACCTGCTTTGTCTTCAGCAATTGTGTCAGAAGGTGAGCATCATGGAATGCCAGTTTAATAGAACAAAGTGAAAAAAAAAATAGAACAAAGTGTTCTTGCATTGAAGGAGTACTTGAGAAGAGGCCCACTGTCCATTTGCTACCTTAATACTAAATGTATAAATATATGCACACAGATCTATTTCCCCATCGTCATATATAAATATATTTACATATGTGCATGCCTGTATTTAAACCTCTATAAATGCCCTTTGCCCTCTAGTTGTATTTCCTTTTACTTTCCTCTTTTCCCACTATCATAGTCAGCCTTACTTTGGGTTTTAGTAATTCCTCTCGGTTACATTACCTTTGATCAAGCCTGACCAGGCCTCCTATACCCTCCTCACCATTGATTTTGGATCACTGTTGTTCCCTTGTACCTGAGTTTGTTAACAACCACTACCTTTCCCCAACCTCCCTCTCTCCCATGTCCCCCTGCAACTGTCGGTGCTGTTGTTTTCTCTTCCAAATAGTTTATCCCACTTATCTTATCTGGGTAGACCTGCAGAGATAATAATATGCACAAAAAACAAGACAGAGCAAAAAAAAAAAAAAAAGCAACAAAAGAAAAACAAAACAACAAAAAATAAAAAAAGCCTGTAAATAGTTCAGGGTCTGTTTGTTGACCTTCAGGAGTGTTTTCAGGTAGAGCCTAATGGGGTGCCATGCCCTGGCCCCAGAGTCTATTTTTGGTATTCCCTGGGGAATTCTTTGCTCTGTTCCCCTTGCTGTTCTGTTGCACACCCTTAGTGTTTTGCCTCAGTGTGATGGGATTGGGGGCAATTCCCGCACTGAGTCTTCAGTGTTGTCCCCGTAGCGGTATGGGTCATTGACGGATGTCGTGTTTCAGTGGGACCTGCCCTATGGTCCTCTCTGTGCATTGGCTTCTCTGAGCAGGAATATCATCCATAGGACATGGTGGGCCAGGATGTGCTCCGCTCTCCTTTCCTCGCCCTTCATTTGCTCCTGTATGCGCTGATCAGACATTTCCCTCTCTCTGAGCTTTAGCTTCACTGTTGTCCTTTGAAGTGAATTCTTCTGCGGGGAGAGGGGGTGTCCACATAGTTGGGTTTGGTGCTGGCCCCTCAGGCTGTCCTCATTTCTAAGGATCATTCAGGCTGCACTGCCTCAAAGGCAGATTTGTTAGTTCTTTTGGCAGTCCAAAGTACTTTTAATATTTTTTTCAGCACCAAATTTCAAATGCATTGATTCTTCTTCTGTCTTCCTTATTCATTGTCCAGATTTCACACGCATGTGAGAGAATTGACAGTACCATGGCTTGGGTCAGGCACAACGTAGTCCTCAAAGTGACATCCTTGTTCTTCAGCACTTTCAAGAGGTCTTGTGCAACAGATTTGTCCAGTGTAATCCAACATTTATTTCTTGACTGCTGCTTCTTAAACATTGACTATGGGCCTAAGTAAAATGAAAACCTTGGCTACTTCAATCTTCTCTTTATCATGATGTTGTCTGTTGGTCCAGTTGAACAGGGTTTTTTTCCTTTATATTGAGTTACAATTACACTGAAGGCTTCTGTTCTTATCAGTAACTGATTGAATGCATTCTCACTTTTAGCAAGCAAGGTTGTGTCATCTGAGTATTACAGCTGTTAATACTCTTCCCTCCAACCATGAAGCTGCAGTCTTTCATATAATACACCTTTTCTCATATTATTTGCTCAGCATATGTATTTAATAATTATGGTGAAAAGATCCAACCCTGACACTAGTAACCTGTAAATATTATTAAAATGTCTGATCCCACTAAGGAATAAGATGGAACATTTTCCTGGTTTGCTTGTTTTAGATGGCCCACTCTGTATTATAATACCAAAGGACAAGAAAAGAAGCAAAATAAAAATATTTCTCACTTTACTTAACTGTTGTTTGAAAATGGGCAAAATTTGTTTGTAACAAGGTTTGCCAGAAAACATTTATTGTACATAAAGGAAGCTAAATTACAGTAAATTTTATTTGATTCAAAGGACTATAAGTGCCAGTTATTAATTCTTAGTAATGTTAGGTTGAAATATTACATTTTCAGGGATCATTTTACTTGAATCCACCATTATACCTCATGGAAGTAAGAGTCAAGCAATCCAACCTTTGAAGTGCTAACCAAAATAGGTGTCACTTTGAAGACTAAGGTACGACTGACCCAAACTATATGATCTCACTTACCTTTATGTGCATTTTTAAAAAAAACTCGACAATGAATAAGGAAGGCCAAGGAGGACTGGTGCCTTGGAATTATGGTAGTGGTGAAGAATAGTTCATCAACCTTGAACTGCCAGAAGAATGAAAACATCTGTCTCGAAAGAAATATAACCCAACTTTCCTTCGAATAGAGGACAAAATACCTCTAACCTACACTGACTATGTCATTAAGAGAGCTCACTCCTTGGAGAAGGACAACATGTATGGTCAGCAAAAAAGAGGAAGAGCCTCAAACAGATGATTGACACAGTGACTTTACCAATGAACTCAAGCATAACAATTGTGAACATGGCACAAGATGAGTCATTTGTTCTGTTTTACAAAGGGTTGCTACGTATGATTCATAGTCCTATGATTCAACACCAACTCAATGGTATCAGACAGCAACAGTATTTAGGTAAAATGTGTAACACTCAAACAACAACTCTGCTATTAATTTGGAAACATTTATTATTTATGAGTTAAAGCAAGATATTATGTGCAGACCCATGTGCTTTCAATATATCTGTTTGAATAAAACCTATCAGAATGTACATTACCAGAAAAGGCTACCTTCGATGTTGCAAGTTGCACACCTTAGTTAAGTTATAAAACTGGCATGACCCCCATACCCCAAACATTTTAGACTTGACATAACTAGTAACTTGAGTCAGTCAGAAATCCTTCTTACTTAGATTTCCATATTATTTTCACCAACTGGATTTTTATCTGTCAGAATTATTTCCAGGATTTAAATCCATATATTTTTTAAATGTCTACCATGAAAATTCAAAATGATAATCCAAGACAGTTGAGATAGTTAGTTTATTGTGCCAACCTGGTCGATAGACACATGTGGGGTTAATTGATGGGTAGAGGGATAAATGGCTCAGTGAGCCTCGCCTTTCTAGTTGTTGGGTCTCTTGCTTTGTGATGGTCAGACCAGGGTGCAGCTGCCTTAGCCAGTTCCCTGCTTCAGCTGGCAAGGTTTACATCCTGCAAGACACCCTGAGGAGAGGCCACATGAACCTATCCCAATGCAGCCCTAGGGGCTGGAGCAGCCGTATGGAGATCCCTGCCAGCACTGAGATGCTTACATGTTCACTGACTCAGCTTTCCTCCTGCAGTTGGAGTCATTGCATCTGTTTTGTGAGATAGAGGAGGACTTTGTGGATTGGTATCAAACATATGGGCTAATGTTGGACTTGTGGGCTTGGGCTGCACTGAGTTGGGATGTTTTCTTGATGTGCACTTAAACTTTATATAAAACTCTCTCTTATACATGAGTTTCTGTGGATTTGTTTCTCTAAAATACCCAGACTAACACAACAGTGCAACCTTGCAATACATTTAAGATCCTCTTAGTGAACTATTCTGAAGAGATAATATGCATTTTAATTTATGAATTATGTTTATTTAAATATATTAAATTAAACAGTAATTCAGTAATATAGTTAGTTACTCATTTGCTGAAAGATCTCTGGAAACCTAAAGCTGCTTCTTTCTAAACTCTTAGCTAATAGTACTAAGTACAAGCAATAGTAATGGTAATATAGTAAATTATTATGATCTTTTTGAGTTACTACCTAATTTAATTGAGAGGAAACATAGAATATTCCAATATAGCCCCAGTCTCAAATAGGTAGCTCAACTGGCAGAGAGCAATTCTATGTGACCTTAATTTCCTAATATCTGAAATGAATATAATAATAATGTCAGCTTCACTGTGTTGCTTTAAGGATTAAATGAGGTAATATGTATAAATATTCAAATGTACAATTAGACCTGCCATAATTACACAGCAAATGTTTTATTATCATTGCTTTATTTTCTTTATGTTCCTTTTGATTTTATTTAATCAAATCTTAAATATAAACAAACAACAACAACAAAAATCCAAACCATGGATCATTTCTTTCACTCAAACAAAAAAAAAAAAATTAAAAATCTGAATGACAGATTCACTGTAAACAATGCCTTATATGTCTCCATTTGTCTATTGCCTTTTTGTCATCAGACATTTTCCCTGTATCTTATAAGGTATATTCGCGTCAATATTCCCTTTCATTGTACATAAAATCATATTAGCAATACAAGGAAATAAAGAGTTTAAACATATTGCATAGATAGTAGAAGGGGAAGGGTCTTCTCTTATGGAACATGAGGCAAGCAGCATGAAAGGCTGTAATGTTGTTTCACGGAAGCCACTTCCAGTAAAAAGAATGAAAATATGTGAGCTCCATTAAGACCCCTTTCCTTGGATCCACTTAACCACACAGTCATTGTTTACAGTGCTCTTCTGAGTGCATTGCTTGTAGAATGGAGTTCCAGGTTCCTTGTTCTTGATTAATCTATTAATTTTACTTATCAGCTCCAATGGAGGAAAACCTTTTAAATTGCTCCCAGTCCAGCAATAATAAATACATTGCAATAGTGATGCTGTAAACATTATCAATGGCATTAAAATGAAAATTTGTTGAGTTCACCTCTCCACAATTCAAGAGATACTGAGAAAAATTGTGTATATTACATGAAAATTGTGAAGTAATAGATATCCTTGGACAACTAGTTATTTATCATCGATAGCTAATAATTTTAAAACAGAAATAGGCCTTGTTAAAAAACGAAGAAGACTTATGTAGGATACAAGCACAGCAAAAATTTAAAGAAGAGTTTAAAACATATTCTTGAAAAGGAAACAATGTTGGACAATTCTGCTTTCTCAATACTATAAGTTATTTCAGTCATAAAATTAAAAAAAATAACAAATTTATATTCTTTTTCAGACAAAATTTCTAGAATATTAGAAAATGTTTTCGGTTATTGGAATTTTATTCAAACATCTATTTCAATCACATGTTGTTTCCTCACTTCATCTGTGAGTAAACTGAGATGCTACAATGAAAGAAAATGCTCAAATCTTTAAACCAGGCATCTGCACAGGGCTTGCTGGTCACTGTTGAGTATACTTTAGCTCGTGGTGGCACTAAGTACAACAAAATACAATGTCACTCAGTCCTGTGCCATTTTCATGGTTGTTAGTGTTGTTTACTCCATTGTTGTAGCCATGCCTTCCAATCTAAGGGCCTCATCTTCTAGCACTGCATTTGCTAATGCTCTGTTGTGATATAGAGGTTATCATTGTTTTAACAGATGGCCTTGTCTTCCTAGTCTGTCTGAGTCTGCATGCTCTGCTGAAACCTATCCACCATGTCCATCACCCTGCTGCCATTGGAAATACTAATGGTGTGTCTTCCAGTCTCTCAGGACATGCAAACCACCACAATACATCTAGCTGACAAATGATGTGTAAAAGAGTAATTATCAAAACAACCTTTAGGACATTCTAAATTAGAACAAAGCTTTGAAGGATTTGAGACTGTGATTGACTGCTGCCTTATAAAGGTTAAAGAAATTAGAAAATGATTGAGAATGTCCATCCTTCATACATAAGAAGGTATAAGACTATACATATTGTACTTATGTATTGTTTTCCCCAAAGCTTTGGAAAGGTAGAAAGATAAAATATAAGATTTTTTCCTCAGATCTGTACTCCACCACTAACCTTTAATGTTCTTATCCCTTTATAACAACGTTTATAATCATGGTTTTACATGACTAAGAAATACAGTAAACATATATAAGGTAAAGACCATGAATAGGCAATCTAGAACATTAAAACTGAATAATAAAAGACAATCAAATAAAAATGAACAAAAATTCGAACAGACAACATATCTTCAAGTTGGAGACTCAGATCGCAAATAAGTATATGAAATGAAGTTAAATGCCATTAGTCATCAGAGAACTGGCAAGTAAAAAGCAAAATGAGATATGCCACATACATACTAGAGTGGATAATTGTTGGAAGCCCAGCAATGTCAAGTACGTACTGAAGAGAATGGGGAGTACCTGGAACTCTCATGCAGTTCTGTTGTGAAATCCCATGCACAGCAACGGAATCATGCCCAATATATTGCTGGAAGATGAGTATCCTACAGTGAAAACTTTGAAACATTCTTCAGTAAGATAACATAACATAAACCTACCATATAACCAAGCAATACCTCTTCTAAGCATTTACCTATGAGAAATGAAAGCCCATGTCCACACAAAGACATGTACATTCATTTTATAGTAAATTTATTCATGATTGCCCCAAACTGAAGAAATCTAAGTGTCTGTGAGTTAAACAAATAGATCATCACATTGGGATACTTCCACACAGTGAAGTACTACTGTGAAATTTAAAAAAAAATCACCTATAGATAAGCAGTAGGCATTGGTCTCGAAAGTATTGAACTATCTCAGCGAAGTCCAGCACAAAGGGCTACTTGCTGCATGAGTCCATCTTGTTACTATCTGGAAGGAATATGTGAACTGGACATATAGCAGAGCAGTGGTATTGAGGACCAGGAGGTGGAAGAAGGACACTGATTACAAAAGGGATCTAAGGAAATTTCTGGATTGATACAAATACCATCTTAATGGTGGTGGTGGTCACATGAATGCATACAATCTCTAACAGTAACTTAAAAAACTACACATCCCAAAAGAATGGATCTTAATGTGAATTATACATTAATGTGAATTGTATTTCAATACACTTGACTTTTAAAAAATAATGTAGTATATTTGATTTTATCTCCAAGCATGGCATAGTTCATTCCAAACCCAAATTCACCTAGGCAGGGCCAAGCTACAACCAGGAAAATCAATGTGCACTGTCATTATTTCGGTTTCCAACAATTACTTGGTTTTGGATGCAAGCATCCAAAATGTGGCAGCACAACTTCTACAATTCCCTATGGTCCCTTCATTAATCAAGAGAGATCAGGTTATGCTATGGAAGCAAATTCTAATCTCAGTAATTGAATACAGTAAAAATTTATTTCTTGCTCGGATAAATTTGGCTGCAAGTGTCTGATGAGTCTCTAAGCCAGCTGTCGCCACCCCCTGTGGTTTCTCTGAGCAAGACTCTACTGTACTGTAGATGGATCTTCTTAGTATGGAACCACTACTGCTTTCTTTGCCAATGTTTTTAAATCACCTCCATTATCATTGTTTAGTACTTGACTCTCATATGAGAAACATGCACTGTACTAATTATCTGACCTTCGTACCTGATCCAATAGATGTAGCACTTCAGATCTCGTTCAGCTCAGCAAGAAAAGAGTGCTCAGACTAGCCATTAACTGCGCTAGCCTGGATAAGACAAGACACAGCACCTTGCCTTGCAAGGAACTGATCACATAGCCCAAACCTAACTTCAAGAATGGAGAATTACAACCCTTTTGTGAGAAGAAGCAGCAGAAATCCAGATGGAGGTAAGCTCCACAAGTCACTAAAATAGCCCTTTTTAAATTTTACTTCATTATGTACACTCTGCTTCTTATTTACCAGATAACTATTCACGTATTGTTATTCTTCTAGAGTTTGAAATAGTATTACTAGGCAGAAAAAGTAGAGTGGCAACCTCTGGCCCTGAATGTCTTTATTTGACTCTAGACACTGTTGTACTAGAGCAAATAAAGCCTGCCAAGGACTCAATGCTTTCTCCTGGGATTTCCTGTTGAGTTTTATTATCTAAAGGCTGATGAGGATTAGCTTTGCATGCTCCTGCTTAGTCTTCTTGCATTTGGGAATTTGGAAACAATTAATGTCAGCGTTTAATGACAGGGAATTAATTTTGTGAGTTAGCTATGCTAATAGAACATACTCAAGTATGCTCTGAACAGTCGTCTGAACTTCTGAACTTTGGGAGGTGAAGTACACATTCAATTCTGTAGAGATTCTTGAAGACACAAAATGAAGGGAGACAATATTCTCTTAAAACATAAAATTTCCTACACTCCTAGAAAAAGCTTTTAGATCACATGGAATAAGGTTAAGAATCAATGTTCTCTAGAGAGAGAAGGTAAGATAAGATGATTAGTAAAATGAATGTTTCTCACTTAGGATGTGATATGGAGGTGATTTTTTAAAAAATGGGAGGAAGGACGCAGTAGATCTATCGTGGGGGATGTTGTGGATAAACATTAACCTCAATCTTAAAATGGTTCTTATGAGAACAAGGAAAGTCTGGAGGTTCTTGACTTTGTCCAAATTTCTCCTCTTTCCAAGGCAAGAAAAATGAACTAACCATGGAGAGTTCAATCCATTCAAAAAGAGGAGTACAACCAATAATGTGTCAAAAGGAAGGACCATTGATGTAGATTAAATTATTAGGATCTTATTTACAGTGATAATTATAGTTAAGATAAGGAAAACAATATCAAGAAAATATGTACGTGTGTATAAAATGAGCATATATTACATAAGCATAAATGTAAAGCCCAAGCACTGTCTGACCCATAATGACCCTACATGTGGTTTCCAGCATTGTAAATTGTTTTAAAATATGATCTTATTGGTATATACTTGACATATCATATAACTTAATCATTTGTTCATATTAAGAAAAATCAAACCCCTTGTTAGCTCATCATTTCCCTCCAACTTCCCCTGGCATACCTCTGGCAATTGTCAATCCATTCACTGTATCCATAGATCCACCTATCATGTAATCTTTATGACATTTCAACTTATCTTTCTCCATCAGAGTGGCTGATGGGTTGAACTCCCTACTTTCTGGTTAGCAGTGGAATGAATACTTGATATCAACACCAGAACTCCTTAACATAAGTATAAGTAGGCACAAAACGTGAAAACATTAAAAAAAAACTTTCAGAGACTATAGATATAAACAACAAAGCCCACATGAAGAAGCACATTCAATGAACCAACATGATCGCTGAAGACAAAGCAGGTGCATAAGCAAACATGCTGAAGAAAGCTGATGGTGCCTGGCTATCAAAAGATATAGAGTCTGGGGTCTTAAAGGCTTGAAGATAAACAAGTGGTCATCTAGCTGAGAAACAACGAAGCCCACATAGAAGAAGCACACCAGCCTGTGAGATCACAAAGTATCAAAGGGATCAGGTATCAGTCATCAAAGAACAAAAATTCGTATCATTGTGAATGAGGAGGAGTGCAGAGTGAGGACACAAAGCCCATCTGTAGGCAACTGGACATCCCCTTACAGAAGGGTCGCGGATAGGAGACAGGCCAGTCAGGGTGCAGTGTAGCAATGATGAAACATACAACTTTCCTCTAGTTCTTAAATGCTTCCCCCATCCCCCACTATCATGACCCCAATTCTACCTTACAAATCCGGCTGGACCAGAGGATATACACTGGTACAGATAGGGAATTTGTACACTGGTACATATAGGGAATCCAGGACAGATGAACCCCTCAGGACCAGTGGTGAAAATGGCAATACCAGGAGGGTGGAGGGAAGGTGAGGGAGAAGTGGGTTGGAACAGGTTACAAGGATCTACATATGACCTCCTCCCTGCGGGATGGACAGTGGAGAAGTGGGTGAAGAGGGATGTTGGACAGTGTAAGATATGACAAAAGGGGAGGGAGGGAGTGGAAAAAATGAGGAGCGGATACCAGGGGCTCAAGTCGAAAGCAAATGTTTTGAGAATGATGATGACAACAAATGTACAAATGTGCTTGACACAATGGATGTATGTGTGGCTTGTGATAAGAGTTGTAGGAGTCCCCAATAAAATGATTTCATAAATGAAATTTTTATAAAAAAAGTAACAACAAAGCAAGTGAACTCACTGTCATCAAGTCAATGCTGACTCATAGTGATTCCCTTGTGTGTTTCTGAGACTTGGTTTACAGGAGTAGAAAGCTTAGTCTTTCTCCCAAGGAGTTGGTAGTGGTTTTGAACTACCGACCATACAGATTGTAGCCCAGCTCATAACCACTACACAACCAGGGTTCCAAGACATCACACAGGGAGCTGTGCTTAGCTGCCTGCCATGAATTCGGCCCTTGACTCATGGTGACGTTGTGTATGATGAGATTAGATTGTGGTAGTTCGTCGGGTTTTCACTGGTGGATTTTTCAGAGCAGATCACCAGCTTTTCTTCCTGGTCTTTTTAGTGTAGATGAAATTCTGTTGGAACCGCTTCAGGATATTGTTGTTATTAGGTGCCACCAGTTGGTTCCCACTCTAGTGACCCTATGTGCAACAGAACAAAACATCACCCAGTCCTGCTCCATCCTGACAATATTCACAAATACTTGATCCTATTGTTGAGCCTCTGGGTCAGTCCAGCTTACTTGGGTCTTCCTTGTTTCACTGCCCTTCCACTTTACCAAGCATGATGTCCTTCTCCAGGGACTGGTCTTTCCTGATCACCATCTTTGCCTCTAGGGAACATTCTTGTTGTACTTCTTCCAAGACAGAGCTGCATGATTTTTTGGAAGTCCATGGTACTTTTAATATTTTTCATATATATGTATATAGGTATGTGCACATATATATGAAAAAAAATTACAGCAAGAAAGATATTGATATAAAGAGATCAGCCCACACAGAGACAGAGTAAGCAAGCCCCAGTAAGCTCATGTCTCTAGGTCAAAAGCTAAGCTGGATACCCTCTCCAGCACATGCAGCTTTTGGGCTGAAGAACTAGAGAGCAGGAAGACATGAGAGGCAGGAGGGCCACAGGCCATTGGAGGCAGAGTGTAGTAGATCCAAGGTAAGTAGCCTGGCAGGCTGCAGATAGCTCCCAGGCTCAGCAGTCACAAGGCAGGCCACTGGTCCAAGTCCCAAGGAGCAAGAGGCAGGATCCAGATGAGCAGGAGGAAAAAGAGAGTTCTCCAGACCTGTTTTTAGGTGTGACCAAGCCAAAACTCTCCAGAAGACATCATTAGGCTGTGACCTGCTCCTTAAGAAGGAGGTCTTACTGCTGAATGACTGAGGATCCTGACGCAGCCAAGTTGACACAAAACCTGACACATATACATATTAAACCTTTACATTCAATTTGAAAGCTATTTTCTATTAAAATTAGCAAAGGACTTATGAATTTTGCATGATGGATAAAAGTTACTCTACGAATTTTATCTTTCATCATATGAAAGCTTGGTAAAATTATTAACTTCCTTTTTCATTCTTTCTTTTTTGTGAGCACACATACATGTGTTATATGTAAAGTATATGTGTATGTGTATCTATACATATGAAATATATGGAGGGAAAAAAGGAAAGGATCAAGTAAACAACTCTCACTAGCTTTCAGATGAGAATTGCAATCCACATCCTTAAAAACAATCCAGATGATCCAGAACCTTCCAGAAGTGGAGTCATTACCTTATCCAACAAATACCAATGCCCCTAACTCATCTTTGTCATTGGAGTAAATGTTTAAAATTTGTGTATTATATACATAGTACTTACCCTGTGACCAGCATTTTTTTTAGATTCTAGAGACACAATAGTGGCCAGTGACCAGGACCATGACACCAGGTCAGATCTTTCTGAAAAGATTTTTTTGCTTAGCTGAAAACCACACAGACATATTTTCATCCCCCCATTTAGTTATACCTAATTGATCTATGCTACCTCTGTTCCAGCCCAAGCTACAGATTTGTACTTCTGTCAGGATTCTGTGCCAATGATTCCAATGTAAGTTAGTTCTGAATTTTCAAAATGTTTTCATTATGATTGCCTTTTGTTATCAATATCTTGGTAAATTCATAGTTTATTTTCCTCTGGGAGTTGGAAATACTGTATATAAACTTAGATACATATTTATTTGGTGGGGCTCCACTTAGCTAGAAATATTAAGAATGTTATTTTTGTTATATATTTTCCCTCAGTTGTTCAGGATCCCTCTATTGTGGCCCTGAAGAGGTAGCTGTGCACCGCTAACAAATATATTTCAATAAATATATACATACATAAAAATACACAAATCATAAAGATATATTCCAATGACAAAAATAAGTTAGAGGACATTGGCATTTGTCAGTTGTGGTAATGACTCCACTTCTGGAAGGTTGTGGATTATCTAAATTTGGGGGGGATGTGAGTTGCAATTCTTCTCAGAAAATTAGGGTGAGTTGTCTACATAGTCCTCTTTCATTTCTTCATGTTTCATAATAACATCGCAACTTCGTAACATAATACTTCTTCCCGTATCTCATCAATTTTAGCAGAGTATCAGCATTTGGACACAGGTTTTCAGACAAGTGAAGCCTTCTTTGTTTAATTTAGAAAATTAAATCTGTACAGCAGTGTTTTATACAGTACATTATTAAATCCAACAACTGCTTGTGAGTGAACATCTAGGAATGATGCCGTTTTCGTTAGGTGTTGTTAAGTTAGTTACAACTCGTAGTGACCCGATGTATAATAGAACAACAGTGCCAGGTCTTGCTCCGTCCTTACAATCTGTGTTTCAGCCCATTGTTTCAGTTACTATCAATGTATCTCATTTTTTTTCTAAGGCTGTTTTAATTTTTTTAACTTTTAACTTTTAATTAGTTGGGGATTCACATTTCCAATAATACTTTTTGTATTTAACAATTTATTTAACCTCAAATCGTTTACCCTGCTCACCCCCCCCCCATGCTTTATTTCTCTTGTATCTTTTATATAGTATTATCTTCTGCTTCACTGAAATTAACCCCTATCTATACTGTAGGTGTCTATGAGTCAGAATCTACTTATGGTAGTGAGCTGTCTTTTTTTTTTTTTACCCTCTAGCCTCTTATTCCCCTTCCCTTCCTTATCCTCCCATCTCTAGTAACTATCAAAGCCTATTGTTTTGTGATCAACTAATTTTACTCAGCATAATGTCCTTTAACTCCATTGGAGTATGGATAAATATGTTTCTGTTGTTACATACTATTGTGCCAGTTCTGACCCATAGCAACCCTATGCACATCAGAGGGAAAGACTGTCCCATCCTGCATCATCCCACAATTATTCTCATGCTCGAGTCCAGGTGGTGGTCACTGTGTGAATCCATTACCTTGAGGGTCTTCCTCTTTTTCACTGGTCCTCCTCCACGTTACCAATCATGATGTTGTTCCCCAGGGACTTGTCTCTTCTGATAATATGTCTAAAGTATGTTAACACAAAGTCTTATCACCCTTGTCTCTAAGGAGGACTCTGGTCACACTTCTTCTGAGACAGATTTGTTTGTCCTTTAATCAGTTAATGGTAGTTTAAATATTCTACTCCAGGATGACAATCTAAATGAATCAATTCTTCAGTCTTTTTTATTCAATGTCCAACTTTCACATGCATATGAGGCAATAGAAAATACCATGGCTTGGGTCAGGCATACCTTAGTCCGCAAAGTAATATCTTTGATGTTCAATGCTCTACAGAGGTCTTGGATAGCATATCACCCAGTGCAATGTGTCTTTGTATCTGTTGGTTGTTGCCTCCAGGAGCATGATTGTGGATCCATACAAGACAAAATCCTGGAAAACTACAAACTTTTCTCCACTTACCAAGCCATTCAGGGTTGAGGAGTTGGGTCTTTGCATTGATTTGTAATCCGTAGTGAAGGCGGTAATATTCATCAGCAAGTGCTTTGACTCCTCCTCATTTTCAGCAATCCAGGGGTTTCATCTGCACATCGAAGTTTGTTAATAAGCCTTCCTCCAATTCTGATGCTGCAATATTCTTCATATAAGCCAGTTTTTCTGACTATTTGCTCCATATACAGATTGGTAGTATGGTAAGAGGTTACATCCCTGGTGCTCAACTTCCATGATATTAAATCTTGCAGTATGCCCTGTTCTGTTTTCTCAGCTGCCTCTTGATCCATGTTCATACTCTGCATGAGTACAATGACATGTTCTGAAATTATCATTGTTCTTGACTTTATCCATACTTTGTTATGATCCACAGAGTCAAATGTCTTCATACAGTCAATAAAACACAAGTAAGCATCTTTCTCATCTGCTCTGCTTTAAGCCAAGATCCATGGGTAATATATATATACTATAACATATAATAGATACATACAATAGCCCTGGTGATGTAATTAATGCATTATGAGAGGGATTGATAACCACAATGTCGGAAGCTTGAACTCACCAGCCGCTCTTCAGGAGAAAGATAATTTCTCTGCTCCCATGAAGATTTACAGCCTCAGAAACCCACGGATCAGTTCTACTCCATCCTATAGGGTGACTAAGGGTCAGAATTGACACAATGTCAGTCTGGTTTTTGTTTTTGTTTTTATATAACTTATGCATAATAGAATACAACACATTGCTAAAGAATATTGAGGAAACTATTAAATCTATCTAATTTTAATATGCTGCAACATTGAATGCAGTACATATTACAAACAATAAGATGTAGAAAAAGAGAAAGAAAGATCATATATGTAGTTCATTGTAAATCCAGTAGCTTATAAATCGGGCACTACTTGTCTAGGTTACTGCTGGTTAAGTAAATCTCCGCAATCACTTTGCTCCTATGTGATCTCCACTCAACATGAGAACCAAAGCAATGTCAAATGGTTGCGCCAGATCCAGTGGACCTCCTGTTGGGGACTCTCCATGGCGTTTCCTTTACTCTTCAGACAGGCGCTCACTCCCTGAAATGGGTTCGATAGCCCCACACCCTTTGGTCAGTGTCTGTTCATCTAACTCCGTCTATGGCTGCTTCTCTTCCCATCATGTCCTGTGATTCAGCCACCCTGCTTTCTCAGTCCTCAAACTTACCCTTTTCCTTTCTGCCTTGTGCCCTTTCATCATGTTGTTGCCTAGCCGGGCCTGTCATTTTCTCATTGCTCCCCCCTACTTAAGATGACTCCTTAGTCACCTTTCAGATATCAATCCCAGAGTCATTTTCTCAGAGAATTCTGGGAACACCTGCCCCACCAACAAACCAAATTTATTTCTTCCAACAGTATTTTTCTTTCATTATATTTTAGAGTTATATACTTTATACATTGGATTGTATAATTAATATTTGTTTGGTCCATTAGCTTATAGAATCAATGATTAAATTATGATTGCAGGAAAAATTCTGCTTTGATTTGATGTGTGTATTTGTATAATCTATCACATAGTAGATGCTCAACAAATAGGTAAGCTATGAACAAATGAGAAAATAATTAATTGACTGATTTTGTGAAGGAACAATGAAAATCAGTACTGTTCCTGCCTTTGGAGCTTATAACTAGGCAAACGAGTAGGATCTAGTGTGACAAATGGTATGAAAGAAGCACCGTGTGAACACTGGGTGAACACACATGAGCAGTTACTGTAGTTCTGATCATATAATCAAGTGTTACCTATAGAATTGGAGCAGCTTCCCATTTCCAGCACCTGCAATCTATCTTTGTGCTGTAGTCAACAAGAACAGAAAGGCAGGCCATGTAAATTCAGGGGAAAGGGCAAAATTTGTAAGTCTGAACTCTAAGTGATGACCAAAAGAATCTTAGAATTCTCGTATTAGCACATCCATCTTGATTCAAGGAAGTAACTACACAGGAGTCAGTTGACATAAAAGAGACATCCCAGGGGTAAATTAACCAATAAGCCCATACAATGGTAGCATTAGAGAACTAGACTCAGAACTGGCACTTTTTAATTATTCATTTACAAGGGTCATAGGTAGAACGGTTGGCAGAAACGCCAAGGATTTCGTTTTACTGGCACTTGACCCCAGATCTAACTCCTAACCAAATCCCTTGCTATCCAATTGATTCCTACTCATAACAACTACTCATAAGAACTAATGCATAAGGTATTCAAGACTATAAAACTTGAAGGGAGCAGACAAACTCATCTTTCTCCTATGGAATATTTGTTAGGTTTGACACACTAGTCTTGTAGTTAGCATCCCAATGCTTAAACCACCACTCCATCAGGGCTTACTAACCACTATCTAGACATCTCATATATCTATTTATATATACACTTTATAAACATGACAATCTATGTAAATATAAACCTAAACTGAACTCACTACCATCAAGGCAATTTCAATGCACAGCAACCCTATTTTAGGATTTTCAATACTAGCGATCTTTATGGGAGCTGACAGCCTCAATTTTCCTCTGAGCAGTAGCTGTGGGGTTTGGACTTTGAACTACTGACCCAGCAGTTAGAAGCCCAAAACCTAAGCCAAAGTGCCAAGGGGGACTTTTTTCTCTAAATATAGTTCATTCTATCCATGGAATTTAGTCATGCTCAAGTAATCTCTGTTGTCCTGAAAACTCCTTTTTAAAAATTAAGGTACATAACACATACATTTGGACACAAACTAATTCAAACCACATTTGCAGTTGAGCTCCTGATAATGGAACTGAGCAGCCCACCTGTTAGGCTAATTGTGCTTGAACAAGATCCATTTTTGGTGGAGAATGGACCATAGGTCCTTCCTGAGTAAATATACATTAAATAGCTTCTCGGTGAAGTTGCTATGTAACTGCCAGGGCCAGGGCATGGGGCCAGGGGGCTCATGAGAATCTCATTGATGATCAGGCTCAGCTCAGTATCACTAAGGCAGAGTGTAAATGGGAAGTCACAGACCCCCTTGTCCCCACGGCTGTGAACCTCGAGATTTTGCTGTAAACCAGCAAATGATGACGGCCTCAGTGAAAGGCCAAACCATTGTCACTACCCTGAAGGGGACTCAGAGAAAGCAGTCAAGCAATGCAACCCTGTCCCAGACATGTTAGGAGCTACCTCAGAGACTCCATCTCCTTCACCCCCAGCAAAAGAAAGTAAGTTTTCTTAATGAGCACAGAACGTCCCTGATTTCCACATTATCTTCTTATTTCCAAAGATTCATTGTGTCCTTCCTTAAAGGATAGATCGGTAGATAGTCTTTCTCTGTTGTGTAAATATTTTTTTCCCTGCTCTTTGGAAAAAAGAGCTGTACTCATTTTTTTTTCCTAATTAACATTTTCAGGGCACTTTGACATTTTTTTAAACAGAAATGATATTTGCTAGGAAGTTACTCAGGTGAAATTATCTTAATGCTTACAAGAAATGTGTGTCTTCAGCTAGAGTGTAATACTAAATACTAATAAATATAACCTACCAGCATTATCATTAAACTGATTGTGACTCGTGGCAACCTTAGAGGACAGAATAAAATTGCCCCTTTGGGTTCCCGACACTGTAATTCCTTATGGGAGCAGACAGCTTCATCTTTCTCCCCTAAAGGGCTGGTGGGTTCAAACTACTGACCTTGTGGTTAGCAGCTCAGTGCCTAGCCCACTGCACTACCAGGGATTCTTATAGTAAATAGAAGGTGCTACTGAATTGAAATAAATGATAATGATGTATTAATATGATCATATATAATATATAATACAATTATAATAATAAATATGAGGTGCTATTGAGAACTCTTATATTCAGAACAGCTGGCTCTCCTATGTGTACTTAAAAAAACAATCCCGTAACCACTCTGTGCCATCGAAGTCTTATTTGCAAAGCAGAAACAATAGTCAAAAGCCTAGCCACATTAGCAGGCTGACATACGTAAAATAATGTGATGATATGTTTTAAGAAATGCTAAGGTACTGGGCATATTAGATATTACTTTGTTTTTATTAATAGTATTCTCAAAATAATAATACTGTTAACTATTATATAATTGGTTCTTTTGTCTAGTAATATATCATTGATATTATTAATATTCAAATAATTGGAACGTTAATCATTAGACAATACGATTACCTAAGAGTGATGCTGGGAGAAAGCTGCGGCTTTCTGCTGTAAACAGTCAGTCTCAGAAACACACGGGGACGGCTCTACTCATGGGGTGACCATGAGTCAGCATCGACTCAGTGGCCGCGAGTAAGTTGAAGGGACATCTTTAGGTAGTGCAAATTCAACTTTCCCTTGGTTTTTGAGTATTTTGCTGTTTTTAAAATAAGCTTTGTAGTATATGAGTCCTTAGAACTCCTGTTTTGTTTTACACTGAAGTAACATTTGGAGATTTCATACATGTCTTGGGCTCCCCACTGGGCAGTCACATATTCACTGTTAATGCTTTATGCACCAGGCATTATACGTGTGCCACGTGGTCTCTGTGCTCTCCTACATGGACCATTTCTCTGTTGTTCTTACTGTTCAGCACTCACTGGCCGGCTGCCTCTCTAGCACATCAATGTGACTCGTCTTTATGCAGGTGCGCGACGTCCTCTGCTGGACAGAACACAGCAGCCAGCCCTAGGGTCCCTTCCCACGTGCGAACTTTCAGCAACTGTGATCCTCCTCCGACATTAAATGTGAGGATGGTGTACGGTTTTCACCAACGATCTAATTAAGCTGATAAGTACAAAAGATGTATTAAGTAAAATGGGAAACAAGCATCTGCCTTTTAAATTTGGTTGTAAGCTTCCACTAATAACGTAAAAACAGATTCATTACGAACCAACTCACCTTCACAGTATAGAACACTCCCATTCCTTTCGACTCCTTCAGTACGTTTGGCTGCTGGTAGCTCTCCCCCGGTGCCTCACACAGGGCTCTGACATGGGCTCCTATGGACAGCAGAAGGAAACAGTCTTCGAGCTTCCTCATCACTACCCTTGTGGTTGACGCCCTTGGTGCAGCCTCCATGTCCAACCTCCGGAGGCTGGGGAATTCTTAGGTCAAAGAATCATTCTATCTCACAAAGTTTAAGACGGTCTCCCAGAGAAATGCAGCTTCTTTTGAACAAAATGCTAGAAGGCCCAATGCTCAGTTATTCTCTCAGCCAGTATCTATTATGGACCCACTATGTGTCCAGAGTATTGTAAGTGCTGGAAATACAGCTGGGGCTGAGATACTTTTATGAAACTATTTTTAATAAAGTTGTATACCAATAACTTTTTAAATCTTTATCTATTTGAGCTCTTTTGAGATAGACTTGCTAATAAGAACACAATTAGCGTGAGCAATGGTCCTTTTTGCCCAAGTCTAATGGTTTTCCTGAGATGTGGGGTCTTTCAGTGGTAAAACCCACCCAAACCAAACAAGGGTGAATTATGGTCTCTAAAAAGATTACAACTTTATGGAAAAGTAACCTCTCAGCATTATTCTGAATGCTACAATTCTGAACCCTTTTTTCCCAGTTAAAAACTTGTAATTTATGCACTTGATACTTATGACTTAATGTATTAAATGATCATATCCAAAGCATTTTCTTAGATACCCAAAGTGCTGAGCAATGTAAAATATAAATGCAAATTTAGTTGTTAGTACCAAGGAATATAAACCCTAAAAAAGTGCAGTGCAAACTTGTAAGATGCAAAAAGAACTATATTATCCTCGATGAAAGGCTTTAGGAAAAAAATTGAAAATTAAAACCATGAAAAATGTTATTTTTAATGGAATGTGTGGCAAAGAGAAATAAAATTAATCAATCTAATGATAAGTAATGGTAGAAGTTTAGAACTGAATATATCTAAAATGAATCCAGGTTTTTCTAGCCAAACAAAACATTGCTAGATTTTGATATCATTATCAAATATTTAATAGATCTCTGGTACATATATATAAATATAAATAAATCTACATTACTCACTGCTAAAAACTTTCCAAATTTTATTCAGATCTGATCCTCTTCCTGTCATTTTACTTTAGGGGGAGAAAAATCACATGCACAAAAAGCCTCATTTGTCCACATGTGTAATAAAATTCTCCCAGTCTTTTCTTTTCCAGTGGTTCCCCTGGATCCCACAAAAATCACAGAATGGATCAAACCAGAAAATGATGCAATGATAATAAGACAATGGCATTGACATTGTCATTTGATTTGTTACAAGTGACCCTCTCAGGATCACAGTCAAAAGATGTATAAGATTTTAAGAAGCTGGATGCAAACTAGCTGAATGCAGAGTACTGAGAAATTATAATCATTAGACAATAAAAGTATGTGCTATCCCAGCAAAGATCTTATAATAAAATTACAGTTCTAAATTTCTTTAAAAAATATGAAGATACATAAATCCACAGATAACCCCCTTCTCTACTTTCATTAATGGTTTCATTACTTTTCAGCCTTATGCCAGAAGTTTAACAAAATAACAACACCCCTGTATTTCTATAGCATTGCCTTGCTCCGGCACGCTCCGAAATAACAAAATTGATAAGTAATGTTCTAGGTAATAGATGGAGAGGAAGGACAAATGTTAGCAGTGGAAAGCACCTGAAGAACTCCCCAGTGTAACCATCCTTCTGGCACCGCATTAATGGATGTGAAAATGAGGTGCGGGAAACTGCGGGGAGGGTCAGATCTCAGTGGCAGACTGTCTAACTCTCAGCCCGGTTCTGCGTCCATCACATCAGCTGCCTCCACCTCCCACCAAAAAAAAAAAAAAAATTAATTGAAAATTGACTCAGTAGCTTGGCCAGACTCCTAATGTGGTAGGTTAGCATATTCATTGAATGGCAATATAATACATTAAAAAAGCACCGATTCCTTGTTACTCCAGTCCAGGCAACATTTCTCTGGAATCTGAAGAAGAAAATAATATATATATATATAAATTATAATATGAAGAAGACTCTAAAGATCATTACATTTATGGGTTAGCTGATCAATAATGCTATTTGGTAACTTTGGAATTAAACAAAATATATATTAATGTGTAGTTAAATATCAATGAGGCCTCATTGGCACACATTGTCAAATGTCTTAGGATCAGCCTCGACCCCTATTTTACCTGTGTGCTTATTCCCTGCACATACATGGCAGTGCAAGTGACAGAGAAGAAGAACATCACCCTTAGAAGTTGAAAATGCAAGCCCAAAGCAAAATCAGACCTCAAAAATAAGAAGCCTTCCAGCAGAGTCTTCCACAATTGAGCAGGGGATTCTCCTCAAGACCAGAGCAAGCCAGCTCCTTCAAATGAGCTGCAAATAGATAGAAATTCAAAACCACAATTTAAAAATCACAAGAAACAAACAAAAAATCTCTTTTAGAAATATAGAGAGCAAAAAAATGCATCTTCAGCATAAGTTACAACAAGAAGGAAGGAAACCGACCCTGGTTTTTGTGTTAACTAGCTGTGTCTCTAAGGAGGCCTGGTGACTCAATAGGTAAGTGTTAGGCTGTTAGCTCAAAGATGAGAGAGAGGTCCAAATTTACCAGTGGCTCAGCGGGCGAAAGCCCTGGAAAACCATTTCTGTGTTAGACAGGGTTCTCCAGAGAAACAAAACCAGAATGCTAGTAATTTTATATATATTTATACAGATAGATAGATGCATAACATAAGAAATAAACAGTTAATTAATCTAGAAAGCAGTACAAATGGCTCAGTGCAACTCACTCCCATGAGACAGTTGTGAGACACTGGCAGTCCTCCAAGTCTTGAGGGCCACCAGGTAGTCCTCTGTAGAGCAATTCAGGCTATCAGGGCATAGGCAGCAAATAGCAAGGCAGGTCACCAACAGTCAGCCAGATGACAGAGTCTGACAGACCCCAGCTCAAGAGGTGTACATTCCAATGGGCTTGAAGGAACCTCAAATTACAGTGACACAGTCCATGGGTCAGGTGTCTCACAGGTAGTGTAGCTTGCAAGTGGAGGCACAGAACAAGCAAGGCAGCCGCACACTGGTCCGATGATCAAAGAGCAAGAGACAAGAAAGGCGAGGCTCGCCGAGCCATTTATCTCTCCACCCTTCAATTAATCCCACATGTGTTTATCGGCCAGGCTGGCACGATAATCTCACTACCTCAGTTCCTATGATGAGTTCCTGCTGATTTCAGCTCATAACAGTGCTCTGCACAACTCGATGAAACACAGCCTGGTCCTGGGACATCCACACAACTGTGTGTGCCCACTGTGGCAGCTGGGGACAGGAGACCCCATGGGGTTGTCCTCCTCTGAGTCGGAATCAACTTGGTGGCACCACACCACAGCAAAACTCACCTCCTCTGACAAAAGGCTGAAAACAGAAAATTGAGAGGTCCAGTGACTTCCAACCGAATGACTTTCCTTTTTCAAAATCTAAGTTATTTCACAAACGGACACTCTTTAGAGGATGGGGACAGATGACATCTCACCTTGAAAAACTAAGACCAGTAAAGAAAATGATCAGGCAGACAGGCCTCCACAAGTAGAAGGCTTTCTGACCCCAATTTCAGTGACAGCCAAAAAACCTACTAGGCCATTTCCAAAAAAACGAACTTGAGAATTAATGGTGATTCTTTACTCAGGGATCTGACATTAATTAAAGCAAATTTAGCAGTATCCTTGTCACTTCAAGCTGATGCTATTATAGTTGGCTGAAAAGAGAGTACAAATTACTCAGGCAAGAGCCGCCAGTCGATCAGGTCTCCTAAAATGCCATTCTATCTCAGCAGAGAGGTTGCTGGGACTCCAGAACTTCAAGTCGCATTATGTTAAAGGGACCAGAGCTCAGCTGTCCTCTTCCATTGGACCATCTATACTTCTCTCAGGTGCAGGACTTAGCTCTTCGTAAAACTCCACAGGAGGATGCATGATGAAACGAGACATGGTCGGACGCAGATTTGATCTTATAAATCTTACAGCTTGTGTACAAAAATGCACATATCATAAACTTGACATAATATATACAGAATAATAATTAAAGATAAACATTTTAAATAATTCCTATTTGAGTTGATATAGTAGAGGACAATGATGATCTTAAAAATAAAATACACTTATTTACTTTGCTTTTGAAACGAACAGACATCAATGATAATTGACAACTCCGGGAAGCTTACAGTGTGAAACTAGCAGTCAGGGAGAATATTAAGTTCCTTTCTATACATTGTGTAATGATCACCGACTCAAGCAACTTCAAAACAAGATGCCTATACTTGGGAAAGGAGACCTGGTGATTTTGTTGGGTAAGCACTAGACTGCTGGACCCAAGATGGACAGTTCACAACCACCAGCAGCTCTGAGGGAGAAAGATGAGGCTGTCTTCTGTGAGATTTGCAACCTTGGAAACCAATCTAGGGTAATGATGTGGCAGTGGAGTTGGCACACTTGGGAAGGAGCCTGCCTGGCACAGTGAGTTAAGTGTTGCATAGCTAACTGAAAGTTTAGCAATTCAAATGTACCATTGGCTCCCTGGAAGAAAAAGGAGGCTTCCAAAGATTTACAGTCTGGGAAACCCATGAAGTAATTCTATCCTGTCCTAAAGTGGTGCCTGAACTTGGAATCAACTTAATAGCAGTGAGTTTCTCCGGGGTTTGACTGAGAATCTGTCAGCTTTCTCAGAATGATAAACTATGAAATTTGTGGATAATGTGAGTAAAACGTAAGTCATTGTATTTCACAACCTAGTATCAAAAGTGGCATTCCTTAGAAGCAAATCATGATGTCCAGGCTGCACTCAGAGGGAGGAAATTCTATACAGACAGGAATGGCCATCAGCCATCAATGGGAATCATGTTAGGAGCAATCTACCATAATCGGCATGATTTCTCTCTATGATTGCATCATGCTGAGTAAAATCAGACCATCAAAACAGGACACACGTTGTATGCTAGAATTAAAGTAAAAACAGACAAATCTTTTATATGAAAGGGAATGGACTTTGAAGGTAGATATCCATGTGGCAAAAAGAAGTATGAATCTAACAAAATGTTAAATCTTCGAAAATGATTGGAACACATGAAGATCAACATCCAAAGCACAAGTGAATTGAAATGATATTGCCCATTAGAATAAAAAATCATATGGTTGGCTATGCCGCATCGAATAGTAAATTGAAGTAGCATGTTCAGGTTGAAGTGGAAGAGAAGGAAACAAGTCCCCTAGAGCCAACATACTGCCTTGAGTATATCTCACCTGGATTTAGAGGATGCTGGCTGCACAGACTTAGTCAAGGAGAAAGGGATCCATTGTACAGGCACGGTGTTAGCTGCTTTATGTACAAAATCTCCTTCCTTTCTTGTTCGCCAGCTCTTCCTTATGTGTTGTTGAAAAGGGTATTTGCTATGAACAAGTCATGGGTCTTGCTAAATTCTCTCATGCAATCTCCAACTTCATTTCTATCATCAAGACTATATTTTACAAGTACTGTTGCTTTGTCTGTTTGCAGCTTTTGCATTCCAATCACCAATAGTTATCAATAATTATCTATCTTGATTGTATGTTTGATCGATTTCAGACTGGAGAGATTGGTACACTTCTTCAATTTCTTCCTCACTAGTTTTAGTGGTTGGTGCATAAATTTGAATAATAGTTGTATTGATTGGATTTCTTGTATGAGGATAGACTTTATCCTGTCAAAGATGGTGTGTACTTCTAGACAGATCTTGACAAGTGCAATGTCATTCCTCTTTATTGTGACACCCCCAGCATAATACATCATATGATTTTCTGATTCAAAATAGCCAGTCTATTTCCCTTCACTAATGCCTGGAATATTGATCTATAAGCATTCCATTCCATTTTTTTTAAATCAATTTATTGGGGCTCATACAATTCATCACAATACATAGATCAATTGTGTAAAGCACATCCATTTTTGACAATATCCAATTTTCCTAAATCCTTACTTTGTAAATTCCCCATGACAATTATTAATTGATGTGTGTTGTTTCCTCTCTTCTCTCTCTTTCTTTCTCTCTGCCTCATCAGCAAATGAAAGTTCTGAAGGTTTGACTGCGTCCAGTCATGAGGGTTGACTCTACTTTGTGAAAGCTTCTCTTCTTCCGCCATAATTTGACTGCCTTGTGACCTGAGGGCACTCATCTTCTGACACGCTCCTTGACAATACTCCGTTTCTGTTCATTGGATGTTCTGGAACTAACAAGGTTTGGATGCCATCCGTAGGGTTTTCAGTGGCTAATTCCTCTGAAGTAGAAAGCCTATTCCTTCTTTGTAGCCTGTCCTTAGTCCGAACACTCTCTGAAATATTATCCCTTTGGCCGAGCCCTCTGGTTTTTGAAATACCAGGGACATAGCATTCAGCATCACAACAGCTCACAAGCCACACAATACGACACACTGACAGACAAATGATGGGAGAATATGATAGCTACTTTGAGAAAAAGAAAACTTCATGAGAATATTCTCTTATAAATAAGTCATCAAATAAAATCACTGCCACTGATTTGATTCTGCTTCTTTGGTACGGTGTATAGGGCTTATGAGACGGAATCTTTATGGAAGAGAGTGGCTGGTGGGTTAGAACTGCCCGACTTGCAGTCAACAGCTCAACCCAAACCACAGTACCACAAGGACTATGGTAAAATAAGCCATGGACAACTATTACTCATTATTAAAAAATAGGATATCATGCTTAACCTTTCTCCCTCCCCATGAGTAAAACCCTAGATTAGTGTCTCATAGTGTCTCAATATCCCAATATCTTTGGGATATTGCCAAATATTCCATCAACCCTCATCTTTCCAAGATCTGCCTTTGCTCTAGCTGGCATCTCCATAAAAGAATCTGGGCACCTGACCTATCTTTTCCACACATGAATGTGCAGACTTGAGTTATTTGAATGCTTGTCTTTCTTTCCCAAGGTATGGCACTGAGCACGCTTCTGAACAAAAATTCCCCTCTCACTATCTTCCAATTGTACCTCAGTCTCTTCTGGATGGTGCTATAAAGGTTGTCACTGTAGGTGACAATTGGTAGCTGTATGTCCTACTTTCCCTCAGGCATATTTTCAGCCTCCACAATCATGTCCAGTTGTCCACAGAACCAGTTTCTTGGATGCTTTGTTAGGAAGTTCACTTGAAAGGTGATTCCAGGCAAAAAAGCAGGTGGTAAAAAAGCAGGTAGTATGAAATGGAGGAGAAAATCCAACATTAAAGTGTATCTTAATATCACTGCTATGTACCATTCTGCATTAAGACTTCCTGAGAAGTTCACAGAAAGCCTTCCAGAATTGAAATTCTGAGCATAGATCAGTAAACATTGATCCATATTATATCTCCATTGATCAAGCATCTGTTGTTGTTGTTGCTGCTGCTGCTGCTGCTGCTGCTCTATTGTTAGGTGCCATCGAGTTGGCTCAGACACATAGGGACCTTATGCACAACAGAACAAAACACTGCATGACCCTGTGCCATCTGCACAATCATTCCTATGCCTGAGCCCATTGACGCAGCCACTGGGTCAATCCATCTGATTGAGGCCCTTCCTCTTTTTTGCTGCCCTTCCACTTTAGGAAGCATGATGTCCTTCTCCTGGGACTGGTCTCTCCTGAGAGTAAGTCCAAAGTGTTATAATCCTTGCCTCTAAAGATCACTCTGGCCTTCTTCAAAGACAGACTGGTGGGTCCCATTAACAGTCCGTGGTACTTTCAATATTCTCCTGTGCCACAAGCATTACCCTACTGGAACTCCTTCTATCCAGCCTTTGGCACTGAGGAGGCCTGAAAAGAAGTCCAAAGCATTGTTGTTCATGAATCAGAATGCTCTGTTTATACTAGACATGGCTAGAGCTACATGCTAGAGCTATATTTCCTACCCAATGATTACAGTGTAGCTGTATCACATGGAGTGGTAAAAATAAAAAAGCTCACAGAGACCCAGGCTTGCTGGAAAGAGATAGAAAGTTCCTTGGGTGATACAAATACAGCAATTTGGGTATACTTATGGTGAATATTGGTACCCCACAGAACAAGGAACTTTCACTAGGAATTGGTTTCCAGTTAGCTTTGCCTCTATTTCCTGGCACACCTGGCAAGTGCAGAGTGGTTTGGGGCTCTTTCAGGCTCCAGAGCACAGGCCTCCTGCTCCCTCCCATGTGGCTTCATCCCAAGTAGTACTCTGACACTCTCCCCAGCTTTTGTTCCCTCTGGCTCAGAGGGGGAAAAAGTGGCATTGATTGAACACTTGCTATGAACTAGCTGACATTGACATTTTACAGACACGACTTCTGCTGACTGTCATGACAACCCTGTGAAGTAGGTGGTGTTATTCCTGTTTCTCAGATGATAAAATTAAAAATCAGTGGGATCTGAAATCCCATATCTACTGTAGACCAGAGGGGGAAAGGTATCCTTGGCTACGAAGGCCTCTCCAGTGTACCACGATGTTATCCTTGCAGAGAAAGTGCCACCCCAGCCTGCATTAGTTTCACTGGAACATGTCTTTGTTTTATTTTGTCACTTTGAAGAAGAAAATACTGAGCCAGCTTTGCAAATATTTTAGGTTGCAGACATGTGATCGATGATGCTATAGGAAAAACAGCACTTGATCAAATGCTAGCTGGACAGATTTATTCAAGGAGAAAGGGATCCATTGCACAGACATAGTGTTGGCTGCTTTGTACACAAAATCTCCTTCCTTTCTTGCTCACCGTATTCATCCTTTTCTTATACAAGCGCATCCGCAACATCCTGTAACAAATACTACCAGCAGCTTCAGTGCTAATAACAAACAGAAACTAAAGCCACATCACCACAAAAGAGAGGACTGGCAGGGAGGTGAGAAAATGGAGTGAGTTTCATTCCAATTTCTGGCTGGATCTCCTGCGAGCTATTCGAAAATCTTCTAGAGCCCAGAATGAGACAGAGCTTAAATTAGAAGCCTGAGAATTGGGCCAGAAGTACACGGATTTGATTCACTGGTTGGTTTGAAAAGAGTGAAGTGCTAAGTTCATTTTAAAATGTTTGGAGAATTTAAGTATGCCTTACTATTTGCTGAGAATTTAAGGGATCTCTTCCAATATTTATTTGCATTCTGTGCAAGTCTATTCTGAGTTGTTCTCTTTCATGCGCCATTAACTCACAATTGTCAGGGGTGGGGGTGGGAGAACAGTCCAGTAATATGGAATATGTCCACATTTAATGCTCCCTGTGTAAAAACAAATTTCTCTTCACTCCAGCACTCATATGTCCATGCTTAATTGTTCGTCCCTTTCAGAGTTTCTCTAAACATTCTTCAAGTTTATTCTTCAAAGTGTATTACTTTGTATTCTTTGGACAGACAGACACATATGTTTTGACGGCTTATTTTCATCCTAAGCAAGAAGACATTGTAAAGCAGCCTCTAGGCATTTTGTCTGGTGTTAATGATCTGTTTTGACTCTTTCTTGTCTAGAGTGATGTTTCTGCTTCAGCTTCTGCTGCTGAAGATAAGATGACATTTGATACTTGAGTTCACCCCGTGGAAAGTTTAATTTAATTACAGAAGGGTCTGATTTGCTAGATAAAAAGGTCAACTGTTATAAAATTAATTTGTGGGGCAGAGATCAGAGGAGTCACAGTGCAAAGTTCATAGAGTGAGAGCAAACACTGTAGAAGGGAGGCAAAGCTAAAAACCAGTGGCTATTCTCGTCGGACAAGGAGAGACATTCAAACATAGACAAAGAGTTGAACAGAACCATTAACATCCTATATAAATATTGTTTTTTAGTTCTGGGAGAGTTCTGCATCAGGGTAGTTTGAAACCCCCAAGTGGGTGATTGTCCCGAAGTAGGCTAGAACTGCAGTTGTTCGTGGTAGAAATTGTACCTTGCATACAAGAGACCCAGGTTTGATTCCTAATGTCCCTAATACAAAGCCACCACTGCCTACATGGGATTACTCGTAGTCCGAGCCTAGACTGCTCTGAACAATAACAGGCCAGGTTTGCTTTTTCTTCAAAAGAGCAAAAGACGCTGGCACTATGAAATTGAAAGAGGAGGCAAGAGAACATAGGCGAGAATTTCAGGAGCCTCCACCACCCACATTTCACCTACGCCACCACAAACAAGAGCCACATAATTTTTATTCATATTCAGTGTTGTAACATGGTAAAAAAAGATTTTAAGGCAATGATATAGACTGGAATCTTAAAGACTAGTCTTAAAACAAGCAGCCATCTAAGTGAAGTGTCTGCTGCTAAGCCACCCTGAAGAAGCCCACCAGCCCATATGATCCAAGAATTACGAATAATAGAACCCAAGACCAGAGAAAGGACTGTATTAGACCTTAAATTCCAGGTTTGCTGAGAGCTATGGATGACAGTAAAAATCCCAAACCCATTCGCACGGTCCCCACGTGTATTACATCTTTGACGAATTATCTCGGATCATTGGCCAGGGATGCAAACAGCCTCACTGTGAGGCAGAGACTGATGTGAAGTGCATTCATGTAGATGTAGGTAGGCCCAAACTTAATACCCTTATCATTTACTCTCCCTTTTGACTCATTTTAAATTCATTCCAGTTTTTATTTTTTAAATAGTTTCTGCTTTCTTTTGGATTGAGGCTTTTCCGTTTTATTTTGTTACTGTTATTGGGGCTGTGTTTTTATATGATTTTCTTTTTATCAAATCCAGGATAAGTAAATCTATACAGACAGTGCCTGGATGAGTAGTGTCTTAGAGTTACGGCAGGGAATGTTGGGGAAAAAATTGTAGCTTGTAATAGTAATTACCAGAATGAAGAAAATGCTCTAAAGTTGATTGTGGGGATGATTGCATAACTCTTTCAAATAAGATTAAACTGTCAAATTGTTTGGTGTGATAATTATATGTCAACAGAACTGTTAAATTATTTATATTACATAATTTACATTACGTATGTGGATTGTGATCATCAAATTTACAACGAAGGTACATTTATATTTTAATAAAAAATGTATGCAGTAAAAAAATTAAAGTTCTTGATAAAGACTGACTCATAGTCTGATTTTTAAGAATATTTATAACTTAAAATAATATCATTCTATCTTTTTCTTTAAAATGTGAACACATTGATTGAATTATGTTATTTGGAGGGAAAAAAGCCCAGGCTATATTAGTAGGGGGTGGCAAGAGGGCAAGGAATTCCAGGGAGCTGGTCTGCGTTGGATCTCATGTTTCTGTCTTCTATGGAAGCACAATTTGCACCAACAGGAGTAAGGAGGTGTGCGCCCTGTCGCACCGTGTCATTGTGAGCAGCCTACTTCCTAACAACCAGGAAGATCCCACTGAAGCCCTGAGAGCAAGGGATGAAGGATTGGGAAGTCGGGCCCGGTGGGGAAAGGCATTCACAGAGACGGAGAGAATTTCTCACTGAGAGAGCGTAGGCTGGTGGCCTCTTAGGCGTGGATGCCCTTCCAGAGAGCAGCTGTCCATGAAAGAGGGTTGAAATGATCCAACATTACTGGCCCCAGCTGCTGGCGAGGGGGTGTTTCCTTGGACAACATGGTGGGGAGGAAAGCGAGAGCAGCTGGCCACCCAGTCTCCTTTAAAAATCAAACAAAACCCCTGCGAATCCCTGCCTGCGTCCGTGCGTCCGTCAACTCCTGAATTGTCACCAGCAGCCGCGGACAGCACGCCCACCCCACGGTCCGTCATCTGATGACAATGTTGCTGGACGCAGGAGACTGGCAGATGCCATAGGCCTGGCGCGCTGTAATGCATTGGAGGCAGTGCCTTGCGAAATCCTACTTGAAAAATTAATACAAATTGATTTGGACATGAGTGCTGTCCATGGATGGGAAGCTGGCTCTACACCTGTAGATACAGAGCCATGACAAATGGCAGGGCAATCAAGGAACAAGAGTTGGTTGAGCTTTCCATTGGAGAGGTGGCCGCGGAGAGCACCCCGAGACAGGGCTGGAGTTCATTTTCAGTCGATGTGAACAATCAACAAAGGAATGAAGAGTATATGAATAAAATCACAGTAGGTGCTCAAGGGGAGCCAGGGTAAGCATCAATAAAAGGAAAATCAGCTCACTCTGGGTCAAAGGAATGCTGGGAATCTAGAAAGGGGAAGCACATGAATAAATTATTGACATAATACAAGACATCAGCAAGAAGCTATTCTTCCCAAAGTCCACAGATTTACAGCACACTTGTAGATAAATTGACCTGGTTTGCTAGTTTAACTAGCATGTGACCAGCCCCCAAGCATTTTGTTGATGCTCTCCTACATATAGAATGATGTACTTCAGAGAAATGAATATTCTGACATGTTAAAATCTTAGAAAAAAGGGCAGTATTTATTCTGCTTCCGCCTGCTGTCAGAATAGCGCTCTTGGATATAGGTTCATTTGCAGGCTGATTTACCAGCTGGAAAAAAGAAAGAATAGAACTTGGAAACATTTTGTAGTCAGGCAACCAACAAAAATAGAAAAAACCGTAACGCAAACATGATTTGTATGCTTTGTTCGCAAAGATTTGACTTAGTGTGAAGAATAAAAATTTTCTGCAAATCCGATAGGAATCAATCATTTACATATTGATTGCGCAGCGTCCGGGTAAAGTAAACAGTTCAACAACCTGCTGAAAACTTGGTAATTCACATCCACCCAAAGGCTCCTGAGAAGAAAGATCTGAGATCTACTTCGCAAAGATTACATCCATTGACAAGCTTGGGGAACACAGGTCTAATCTGAACCACAAGGAATCATCTCAATCATGAGTGTGCTAATCGATGCAACAGCACCAATGCACCCATTATTTGTTGAGCTCATTGGTGTAAAAGGGGTGTGGGTTCTGTTCTATTTTTTACCATAAGGAGGGTGTGACAAAGCAAACCTACAGGACTGAAACAAGGAGTGTGCACTTATTGATCTCAAGAAATGTTGCTAACAAAAGCAGTCTTAGAATTTAATTTCTAAGGAGTACCTAAGGACGCCTCGATTAGAAACACCTTCATTGTGGACAAGGTCTAGTACCCCGTGGGGGAATCCAGACTCCTCTCTTCGGGGTGTGGCCTGGGAGGACCTGTCACATGACTGTGGATCCGTGAGACTGGCGGCACGTCTCTCTTTCCATATGCTTCCGTCATGACCGAGGTCGAACTTCACCACTCTCTTTCCAGTCAGGCTGCTGCCAAGCCTCACAGAAGCCCGGAGTACATTCCCCAAGCATCTGTTTTGGAGCCCTGACCACTATACTGACTGTGCGAGGTCCCAGACTGCACTCCCCGACTTTGCTTGTCTTTGTGACAGGATGCACAGGAGTCCAAGGCAGGATCTTCCAGAACCTTGGGGCCACTTAATCCCACAGAGCTTTTCATTCCTGCCATCCTTGGCCTCTACCCCAAATGCACAGTCTTCTGTTCTCTCACACGTCCTCGTCCTCCAGTTAGTCTCTGCTTCCTTTCGTGTGACTCATGTTCCCGTTCCTGCACACTTTGCTGCCACCTCCCTGGCCTTTGTTCACATGGCTCCGTCTGTCTGCCCTGCCCGCCCCGACATGATCTACCTGATGAACACCCCATTTTCCAAGACGTCTCAATCATCACCCCTTTCTCTGTGAGTGAGAATCACCTCCTTCTAGCTGTCTTGCCCAATTGTTGTTAGATGTCCTAGGGTCAGTTCAGACTCGGAGCTGCCCAATGTACAAGAAACACCAAATTGGTATCTGATCCTATCCTTCCAACTGTTGCTATGTTTGAGCTCATTGCTGCTACTGCCAGCAGATTAATCCATTTCATTGAGATTCTTCTTTTTCACTGACCCTCTGCCTAAGGTCCTTCTCTAGAAACTGGCCTTCCTGATGGCATGCTAGAGTAGAGGAGATAATCCCATCATGCTTAACCAGTGTTGGAACACTCAGCAAGCATATTAAGCACAGGTTAACTTCTGTGTGTTTACTAATTTGTAGTGAAATGTTTCATGTTTCTTCACTATATGAAAGACTCTGCTACCAGGTATGGATGACATCCACCATTCTCCAACATTCACCTCCCAACAGAAACAAAGATTCTTTTCAAATTCACAATCTCTGGTATGTACATGTAGAATATCCACCCCCCTCCCCCCCAAAAAAATAAGATAGGGATGGGCTTGCTTGTGCTTACTTAGTAATCTATTGTGAATCATTTCATCTGTGTTTCACCACCAATGTCAAGGTTCCACATGAGCAATGGCTTCATAAAGTGCTCGATGTGCTGGAATTTTTATTCTTTATACACATTCACACACACACACACACACACACACACACACACACGCGCCCTGTTGTTTCCCGATGATTCTAATTCACAGTAACACTGAAGCACAGAACTCAACTGCTGTTAGTTTTCCATGACTCACTGTGGATGGAACTGTTGACATTAAACTAGCAGCTCACTGTGTGACCCATGATGCCACCAGGGCCCCTTCACGCTTCACAGTGTTATCTCTAACTTGATAGGATCCACACAGTCAAATGTCTTTGCACTCTCAATAAATGTAGGTATTCTGAAATTCTCTCTGCTTTCAGCCAAGCGCCATCATTTACTATGGAATGATATCCATCATTCCACATTCTCTTCTATATCTGGCTAGAATGTCTGACATATCAATGGAAAGAGAGTTGCAACTATTTCTGAATTCAAGAAAATTTATTTCCATGTGGTATTAATGATAACTACAAAAAACAAACTCGCTGCCATTGGGTAGACATATACTCACAGTGACCTGTAGGGCATAGTAGAATTGCCCCTGTGTGAGTTTCTGAGGCTGAACTCCCTGGGAAAGTAAAAAGCTCTGAATTTGTCCCATGGAGTGGTTGGTGGTTTGGGACTTTGACTGACATCCCCAACCTTCTGCAAACCTAATGCTCAGAACTTAAGCAAGTCACAGTTCCCTCCTTTGATCTTGGATTTTATCATTTACAATCATTGGATCACATGAGCTGATGTTTACCTAGCTGACACCTCATTTAATGACTCCTTGTTTAATATAAACTTTCAAGATTCCACTATTCTTTCTAATAAGTGGGCACCATCTGATTTCTTCACCACACTTTGCAATAGGACCCATATCCTCAGTGATTCCTTTATGAGGGTAAGAATTGAACAGAGTCACATCATAAGAACTGATTCTGCTTGGGTTAGGACTTTCAGTTAAATGCAAACTCAAAATCCAGTGATATATCTATGGTTTATATATATTCCTGTTCCACTTTAGTGTCAACATTATCAGCTTTTTGAAAGATAATGTAAGTGACCTCCATGGAACCTTCAGTAATTCTAACAATAATAGCATTAAACTAGCCCATTATATAGAATCTAAAATGTTATTAAGATTAAAAGATATTCATATATTGGAAAGCGTTTCTGACTAAAATACATGGGGTGTTCACTTGTACATCTTAACAGACTTAAGTGATTTAATTCAGCTTGAAAGAAAACAATGAGGGCACAGAATTCAATAACATTCATTCACTACAGCAGGACTATGTCTGTAGAAATAAGAAATGTCATAAAAAGTTAAAGAAATGTGAAAGTAGCAAAGGTATGGTAATCTCAAAAGCAAGAGGTTTGAGCCCAAATTTAAGGACTTCCAGATTCACAACCTTGGGGTAGCAGTCCTTTCTTCCTCTTTCACTGGGCTGTTAAAGCTTTAAGGACATGGGAGTATTATCAGCTCCTTTAAAATGCAACAGGTTTGTTTAGGGTAAGGTCTGGGTTTTCTGATTCAGATCATTCTGATATGGCCTATGCAATATTCTATGCACCTTGAGAAGACAAAATCTAAAATCCAGGTAGTCTATATTATGGGCCCTGGGTCATAATTTAGAACAGAAACTTGGTGCATGATTAGCTGCATATCAATCTGATTCTTCCCTTGGGGATCCATAAAAGCAGTGCCATGCCCCCTACCCCCCACCCCCCTACCCCCGCCCCGAGGATCAGCCTGACTGTCCTAGCCACCAATGTAGAAGTGCCCACCCACTCAGAGTGACTGTAGGGTATTGCCACATGAAATGAACTATTCAATCGTCTTCCACCATCCCCCAAATTGGAAATTGTTCCCAGCTGAGATCTCCCTTCAAGAAGCAGTCTTTATGATGCACACATAAGGGAGTGACAAATGTGCTACACGTGTTAGACAAACTTACCACCCCATTGCCTGGGAGGCTGGGTTGAAGGACCAGAAAGTTACTGTCTGCTTTATCTTGGTGCTTATACTTATAGAAATGGTCTCATACAATTTATCTGTGTGTGTATGCAAGTTTTTATCCATTCTTCTACTGATGGGCTTTTTTGCTGTTTCCAACTTCTTGCTATTATTAATAGTGCTGCAATGAATATGGGAATATATGTGTCTATTTATGTTATGTCTTTTACTTCTTTAGGGTATTTACACAACAAAGGGATTGCTGGATCATATGGGATTTCCATTAACAGTTGTTTAAGATATGCACAATAGTTTCACATGTTTACAGACCCATCAGTAGTGCATGGGATCTCCAATCTCTTGGTATACTCTCCGGAATTTTGTTGCTTTGTTTTCTTTTGAAATTGGGCTGTCATTGTTGATTTAAGTTGCTATCTCGTAGTTGTTTTGATTTGCAGGTCAGGGATTGCTGGTGACTGTGAGCATATATTCCTGTGTTAATCATTTAAATATCTGTGTGTGTGAACTGTCTGGTATTCATGTCCTTCGCCCATGTTTTCATTGGATTTTTTTCCCCTTGTTGAGGTTAAGCAGTATTCTATAGATTTTGGGCTTATGAAAGGAGCAGTCAAGAGATCAAAAGATGCCCTGCATCAGATTACTTTACTGTACACGACCTCTTGAGAGTATTGAAGTGACTTTGAGGACTAAGGTGTATTTTCAATGGCCTCAAATGAATGTGAACATTGGACATTGAATAAGGAAGACTGAAGAAGGAAAATGCATTAGAATGACAGTCATGACAAGAATATTGGAAGCACCATGGATTTCCAAGAGAACAAACAAATCTGTCATGGACGAAGAATGCTCCTTAAAGGCGAGGAGGGAGAGACCTGTCTCCCACACTTTAGACATGCTGTCAGGAGAGACCAATCCCTGTAGAAGGACAGTAGTGTGGTAAAATAGCGGGGCACTGAAAAAGAAGAAGACCTTCGGCAAGATGGATTAACACAACGGCTGCACTAATAGTCTCAATCATAAGGAAAATTGTGAGGACGGCATTGGACTGCGCAGTGCTTCATTCCGTAGTCCACTGGGTCACTATGGGTCAGTACTGGGCCATCACCACCTGACAACAACATAGATGGAAGAGATTAGTCCTTTTCCACTGTGTAATTGCAGAAAACAAATTTTTCTCAGTGTGTGGGCTCTCTTTTTACTCTTGATGAAGTCTTTTGATGCACATAAGTGTCATTTTTTGTCGGTCCAGTCATCTATTTTGTCTTGTACTGTGTGGGTTTCCTTCCTTGTATTTGGTCTTATGTCTTTGCCCTGAACTAGGCCCTCAAGTCTGTCTGTATTTTCTCATTGATGATCGTTATTGGTCTGGAAGTTACATTCAGATCTTTGATCTTTCCTAAATTCATTTTTGAAATGGAATGAAATGGGTCCTGCTTCATTTTTCTGTAGATGGAGATCCAACCAATTTATCTCTGAATCTTAACCAACTGTAATGGACATTTCTTAAGCCGATTTCTGATTACTAATTTTTAATGCTTAGCTCCTATATTTATAAACTTCTTCATTATATCTGACATGACACATAAACCAAAAATTTTCATTGGATGCTTAGTTTTATGGTCTGTTTGGCAGATTATTTTTCAATCTTCCTGTTTTCAATATCATTCTTGAGTGGTAACGTTACCTACATCATTTGCTTAGGCTTCTTTGCCCTGGTCTCTAATCCAATTACTACCTTTACAAGGATGAAGTTTAAGTTCAATCCTCTCCTAAGACTCAATCTTATTTATCAAGATGCCTGAAATGCTCCACATGATAATATAAAACACTTCAGAACCATTGCTTCCAAAGCCGAATTTATTATCTTTCCCATATTTATTCTCCTCCTTGTGACATTATTTTGCTTAGTTATTGTCTCCAATTATTCTGTTACATAAGCCAGAAACCTGGAGGTTACTTTTAGATAATTTCCACTTTTTCACCTTTATGTCCTAATCTCGGTCATTCTTCACCTAAGGTCTACTGTCTGTCATTCCATTTCCAGTATCATTTTACACCCATTCTATTTTCTCTGTTCTTATGACCACCATGTTGAAAGTGGTTTTGATTCCATTTGTTTTCTTTAACAAAGATAAAATTTGGTTGAATATGGGCACATACAATGTTTCCTCTCATTGGCAAGATTTATTTAAGAATCATGCGCTATATTCATGGTGAGACGGTAAAGAAAAGATAACTAGAAGTTGTCAGAAACTGGCTTAAGGGATATTTTTAAAAAGCTAGTGGTGAGAAAATACATGTGCAGAAATATAAGGGGAGTAAAAAAAAAAGTATCCTGTAGCCCAGACAAGAAGAGAAAGAGGTTTAGGGATAGAACTTAGCTTTGAGGGAGATAGAAATATTGGTGAATAAAAAGGATTTTAGCATGATTCCTGAAATTCTGATGAAAGCCTTGTATTTCATTTAAATACTTTGGGCAAACATGTTCCTTTGACTGTGCCATTAAAGAGCCCTGGTCACGTGAGGAGAAAGGCTTATGACTACACTTGCATTCCTGCAGCAGCCTCTTCCTTTTCCTCCCAGCTCTTTCCTCTATTTCCCTTGATTCTCCTCCTGTCCCGCTATCATGCTCAGTCCCCACCAGGATTTCAGCACTTCCTCTTTGTTACGTTCCCCTTGATCCTGCCCTAGGTTTTTACCTCACAATAAATACAAAATTAATTCCAGATGAATTAAGCCCTAGAATATAAAAGCCAAACCATTAAAGTATATGGTTTATATAAATATATATTTTTATCTTTTATTACATTATAAAAATATAAATATATATTTATCTTTTATTACATTAAAGCAAAGAAAACCCTTCTTAGATTAGATTCTTTAATGCAAAAGACTGAATAGAAGTACTAACTTTAAAAAATTGTATATGTACCCACACCCCACATTTATACATAGGTGATAACAGGCATAATCTGTACATAAAGTATTGTTTTAAAGAGTAAAAGGTCATACTAGATAGTTAAAACTATATATTTCATGGTTGTTGTTTCTTTGAAACCTTGTGAATTATGACTTTTCTGCCTTGACTCTGACCATTTCCCAGTAAAAATGACAGACCAACTATGGTTTCAGTCTTAGAGTTTGAAGAAATCTTTACAGGTCATTGAAATTGCTCCCTGATTTTAGGCCATGATGACTCCCTAACTATCCCAAAAGATAGGCATGTGTCTGTTTATGGAATTTTTCAACCTGGTAACATTGTGATGCTTGGAATTTTCCCCTTCTCCTCAACTCAGTCCTCATGTTTCCCCCCAAACTTCCCCCACAGCCCCTTTCTGTAAACAGACTGAACAGACCCTGTCCCCACATGGAACGTGGGGGTGGAATTTAGAGATGGGGCAGATCCTATTTTTTGTTAACCCTCTCTCCTTAAAATAAAGTAACTCTAACTCTTGTCCTCTTTCATCAAATGACCCATTAAACATATCAAAATGCTATCTACATTCTTCATCACTCACTTACTCCTGTTTGATCAAGAAACCGAATAGAGAGGGCAGCCTGAGATGGGAATGTAATGATCCGAAATTGGAGACTGTTAATGAAATGGAAGACTTGGGAATGAAGACCAGGAGCCACACCCCAGCCACTCCAGAACAGAAGGCTGCCAGTTAGAGAAGGCTGCCAGGCCAGCACCAGGGAGTGGGGCACCCAACTGCGCCCCAAAGAGAGAAGATCAGCTTAAGAAAGGAGGTAGGACCCAAAGTCAGAGTAGGCAAGGTAAAGTGTTTCTGTTAACAGGAAGGACCTCAGGCTGACTGATGGGCCTCAGACTCCCAGACTCACTTATGAGAGGGTTGTTTTCTGGCAAAACAACGTGGCCACAAGAGAGGTCAAGTGTGCCAGTAGTTCTTTCTGTCTTTTCCTGGTCAGTTCCTACTAACGGCCCAAACCAAGAGAACTCTGAATGTGTCCAAGTCCTCCCTTACTCTTAAGTGATAGAGGTGAACATTGTAGTTAACTGCAGGGAAATACAATATGAAGAACTGCCCCAATTTTTTATTTGTCTAGAACAAAGGTCAGCAAAATTTTTCTATGAAGGGCCAGACAGTAAATATTTCCTATTTTGCAGCCCACACAACCTCTGTCACAATTATTTAATTCTGCTGTTATAGCACAAAAGCAACTACAGACAATACGCAAAAAAAAAAAATAGCCATGGCTGTGTTCCAATAAAACTTTATTTATAAAAAGAGTCAGCAATTTCTTTACTCTTGGACTAGAATTGTTTTGTAATCAGATAATATTACTTCCAGTTATTAAACCTTAAGCTACTTTTTGAGAATATTTTCTTATGTCTTCAGTATTATTTGATCTGTATTATTTTCATAATATCACTCCTAATTTTATGTACAAAGGAGTTTAGTCTTAATTTTCTTTATTTGCTTTTTCATTTAAATATTAGACAGCAACATTTTCAAGAACTAAGAATATTAACTGGACTGCCTGTGTTGTTTTTTTCTATTTCTCCTGCGATTTGATATTAATGCTGATATGAACAGCAAAAGGAAAAAGTGAGTTGAAAAGCATTTTCCTCCTGAGACAATGAAAACCAGTGAAATATATATTTTTTAAAGTGATGTTGGAAAGTCCCTTTTGCTGGTCATCTGCCTCATCTTGCACTGTGGCCAAAGTAAGAGGCACTTAATCTCTTCTTGCATGGTTTCCAGTAAGAAATCATTCCCTAATTCCATCACTCCGCTCAGAATGCTAAGTAAACCTGTAGAGACACAGTGTCCATGGAGGGGTTCAAAAGGCCAAGTGATCCATTTTTGCCAAAGGAGCAGAATATTGCTTACTTGCCTACAGTTCTTTAGAGCAAACTAGAAAAATTAACAAGGGAAGAACAGTGAAGAAATTGAAAAGGTCCCAGAGTGTATCAAGCATCTACAAAACAATTTAATTTTCTCAGTCAAGATGTTTCGAGTGGTAATGAATAAATCATGTCCTTATTTGTTAATATGCTCCATCAGCTCAGTTATTTAGAGAGAAAATAAGGACACTGATGCTAGCCTGTTTCCCTTCTTTGGTCGTTACCCACGTAAGCATTTCAACTTACTTATCATTAATACTTTGTTACTACTTTCCACATTTCAAGAGTTAATTGAGCAAATCAATTAAAATCTGTACATAGTTTAGTTCGATGAATGTATATTGAATGTATTTTGATACTGATCTAGGTGTCCCTATATCATTAAACAAATCAGATAAAAAATTATCTTCTAATGGATCTTAGATCCCAGTAAAGGAAGACTGACAATAAAGCAAAAATGTAGCAAATAATTAGATTATTTCTTATGTGCAACAGAGTGAAACACTGCCCAGTACTGCATGACCCTTGAAATTGTTCCTATGCATGACCCCATTGTTGCACCCGCACTGTCTTGATGGCCTTCCTCTTGTTCGCTACACCTCCGCTTTACCAAAAATGGTGTCCCTCTCTAGGGACTGATCTCTCCTGACAACATGTCCAAAGTGTGTAAGATGAAGTCTTACTACCCTTGCTTCAAGGAGCATTTGAGTCATACTTCTTCCAAGATTCATCTGTTTGTCCTTGCAGCATTACATGATACTTCCAATATTCTCCTCCAGCACCACAATTCAAAGCCATGGATTATTCTTCGGTCTTCTTTATACAATATCCAGTCTTCACATGCACAGGAAGCAATTGAAAATCGTATGGCTTGGTTCGGGCTCAACCTAGTCTTCAAAGTAACCACCATGTTTTTCAACACTCTAAAGAGGTTTGTGCAGCATATTTACCAAATGCAATGTGTCATTTTATCTCTTGACTGGTGCTTCCATGAGCACTGATTTTATAAGCAAGACTAAATTCTATTCTTCTAGTTTTTAGCAAGCAAGAAAAATTGCATGCAAAAGCATAACAGGGGTTTTTAGTTAACAAAGAGCATATCTGTGAGGATAATATAGGTAGAGCAAATATCTAGAGCTTAAGTTCCCTAATTTATTTGGCCTACCACCTGCTTGCTTGCAGAAAATGAGAAAGGGTTTGAAGCACTTGTTGATGAAAATCAATTATTTCAGCCTCCAGTATTGATTACAATTCAGTGTAAAGAAAACCAAAATCCTCACAATAGTCCAATAGGTGACATCATGGTAAATGGAGAAAACATTGAAGTTATCAAGGATTTCATCTTGCTTGGATCCACAATCAATGTTCATGGAAGCAACAGTCAAGTGATTAAAGATTTCATTGGGTAAGTCTATTGCAAAAGACTTCTTTAAAGTTTTGAAAAGAAAGGATGTTTTTACTTTAAGGACAAAGTAGTGCCCGACTCAAGCTTTGGCATTTTCTATTGCTGATATGGATGGGAAAGTTGGACACTGAATAAGGGACACTGAAGAAAAGTCAATGCATTTTAATAGTGGTGCTGGAAAAGACTATTGAAAGTACCATGGACTGCTAAAAGGACAAACAGATCTGTCTTGAAAGAAGTATGACACAAGGGCTCCTTAGAAGGACAGATGGCAAGACTTCATCCCAGATACTTTGGACATTGTGTTAGACAGGGTTCTCTAGAGAAACAAAACCAGAATGCTAATAATTTTATATATATCTATACTTAGATAGATATGTAACATAAGAAATAAACAGTTAATTAATGGCTCAGTACAACTCCCGTGAGACAATGGCAGTCCTTCAAGTCTTGAGAGCCACCAGGTAGTCCTCTGTAGAGCAATTCAGGTTATCCAGGCACAGGCAGCAAATAGCAAGGCAGATCACCAACAGTCAGCCAGATGACAGGGTCCAACAGTCCCCAGCTCAAGAGATGTACATTCCAATGGTGTGGCAAAGCAGGTCTTGAAGGAACCTCAAATTACAGCAACACAGTCCATGGATTAGGTGTCCCACGGGTAGTGTAGCTTACAAATTGAGGCAAGAACAAGCAAGGCAGCTGCACACCGGTCCGATGATCAAAGAGCAAGAGACAAGAAAGGTGAGGCTCGCTGAGCCATTTCTCTCTCTGCCCTTCAATTAATCCCACATGTGTTTATCGGCCAGGTTGGCATGATAAACTAACTATCTCAGACATGTTATCATGAGAAACCAGTCCTTGGAAAGGGACATCGTATTTGGTAAAGTTGAGGGGCAGCATAAAGGAGGAAGATCCCGAGGAGATGAATTGACACTGTGGCTGCAACAATGGCGTAAGCCTAAGAACACTTGTGAGGATGGAGCGGGACGAGGCAGTGTACATAAGGTGGCAATAGGTATGAACCAACTTGATGGCACTTAACAACTACAAAAATCTCAGAAGCTATATATTATTGTGGCTACTGTATTCTATTGTTTAGAAGCCCACCCACATTCAAGGGGAAGGTATTACATAAGTACATGAACTGTTGGAAATCAACATCAGTGGAAACATCTCTCAGGCCGCCCTATACAGCACACTCTACAACATTGATCTCAAAGTGATTGGCACCTACACTGTAGCTACAGGAGCCTAATTGGTTCATCAGTGTTCACCAACAAAGAACTGAATCTTAAATTTGTATTCTACCATATAGTCAACTAATCAATCCACAGCAATTGTCCTGTATTCACTTATTTACTAGTTCATTCATTGCTAAAGTTCTAATACAATAAAATGTCACAGGTTCAAGAATTCCAAACAATTGGAGTACCTAAGGTTATGATCCTAAAATTTTTTACATGATTGTAGCCCAAATGATATTCTACAATCTTTTCTGAAAATCCTAATTTCTGCTGAAACACTGAGAAAACATTGATTGACAGTCATTTCGGTAACACACCCTCTAACGTGGTCACTTATTGCAGTTCACACCCCCATACTCCTCTGGCTCTCTCAGTGCTCCCACAAGGACCCCAAACTGACCAATCCTCTCTGTAGACTGCCAACTCCAAACAAAACTCACCACCATTGATTGGGTCAATATTGCCTCAGAGAAATCCTGTAGGACAGGATAGAACTACCCCCGTCAGTAGAACTACCCCCGTCAGTAGGGAGGAGAAAGTTTTGTCTTTCCCCCTTAGAGCTGGCCAGTGGCTTCAAACTGCCAATCTTCTCCGGTTAGCAGCCCAATGCAAACACTATGCCACCAGAGCTCTTCTGTATACTATAATCACTGAATTGTTATCATAATTGACCAATTCTTATTAGGAAGTTCTATTGAGGGCTTTTATTTGTATCATAGATAAACCAATCCGTTACAAGACTCTGGCCTAGCCAATCATTGTTGACAGACTTATAAACCCACACGTAGAAAGGCCATATAGAGAAAACCTGGGAAAGCCGGCACCTCTGTAAAGCAGAAATCTTCCAGAAAAGGAAAACTCAAATACTTTTCCCTAATAGGGAACACAGCATAGTAAGACTGTCCCTGGTTAAAAGAGGAAAACTGAAGATACTCAGAAACAAGGCAGTCCTGTCAAGTTCCATCTCTCACAAATCTCACTGTCTAGAAGAAACATTGCACTGGAGACAGAAAGACAGTGCTGTGCTGTGGATACAAAAGGATGGTCAGCAGTATCAAGGGGAGGAGTGGGGACCATCTAAGAGAAGATTTCATTCATTTAGCTACAAGCAAGGTTTTGCTGGCCTTGGTAAGAATAGTATCTATGGATGCTGTCCTTAGGTGCTATCAGGTCAGTTCGGATCCATAACGACCCTATGCACAACAAAGCAAACACTGCCTGGTCTGGCACCACGCTTGCAATTGTTCCTGTGCCTGAGCCCATTGTTGAAACTATGATGGCAATCCCTCTCCTTGAGGATCTTTCTCTCCTTTGCTACCCTTCTCCTGAACCAGGCACGATGTCTTTCTACAGAGAGGGGACTTGTCTCTGCTGGCAATGTATCCAAAGCACATAAGACAAACTCTTGCCATCCTTGCCTCTAGGTACATGAACATTAGGAGATTAGCTAGCTGTACTTCTTCCAAGACAGATCTGTTTGTGCTTTTACACCCCATGGAACTTTAAATATTCTTCTCCAGCATCACAATGCAAATGCATCATTTCTTTTTCAGTCTTTCTTGTTCAGCGTCCAACCCTCACATGCATATGAGGCAGTGGAAAAGTTCGCAGCTTGGGTCAGGTGCACCTTAGTCTTCAAAGTAACATCCTGACTTTTCTATACACTAAAGAGATCATGTATAGCAGATTTACCTAATGTAAGGTGTCTTGTGCTCTCTTGACTTCTGCTTCCATGAGCATTGATTGTGGATCCAAACACGACAAATGCATTTCTCCATTCATCATGATGTCACCTACTGGTCCAGTTCTGAAGATTTCAGTCTTTTTTATATTGAGTTGTAATTCATACTGAAGGCTGTAATCCTTGAATTTCATCATTAGGTGCATCAAGTCCTCCTCATTTTCAAGAAGAAAGGTTATGTTGCCTGAATATTTCAGGTTGTTAAAAAGCCTTCCTCCAATCCTGTTGCCACAGTCTTCTTTATATAACCCAGCTTCTCTAACGCTTGTCTCAGATACAGGTTGAACCACTATGGAGAGAGGATACCACCCTGTTGCACAGCTTCCCTAATGTCAAACCATCAGTATTCCCATTTCTGTTCACACCCCTGCCGCTCATCCATGGATCTGTGAAGGGTGAAATCAAAAGCCAATTTTGGGGGGTTAAATATGTTTTTATTTTTATTGACTTATTTTTAAATAATTTTATTGGGGGCTCATATAGCTCTTATCACAATCCACACCTACATCCATTGTGTCAAGCACATTTTTATATTTGTTGTCATCATCATTTTCAAAACATTTGCTTTCTACTTGAGCCCTTGGTATAAGCTCCTCATCGCCTCCCCCCACCCTTTCCTCACTCCCTCATGAACCCTTGATAATTTGTCTTACACTGACCTATATCTGCCTTCACCCACTTTTCTATTGCCCATCCCCCAAGAGGGGGTTATATGTAGATCATTATGATCAGTTCCCCCACTCTCCTACCACCTTCCCCTTCCTCTCCTGGTATCGCTACTCTCACTATTGGTCCTGAGGGGTTTATCTGTCCTGGATTTCCTGTGTTTCCAGCTCTTATCTGTACCCCTGTACATGCTCTGGTCTAGACAGATTTGTAAGGTAAAAAGATGATAGTGGGGGGGGCTGGCATTAAAGAACTAGAGGAGAGTTGTATGTTTTATCGGTGCTATACTACACCCTGACTGGCTCGTCTCTTTCTTGTGACCCTTCTATAAGGGGATGTCCAATTGCCTACAGATGGGCTTTGGGTCTCAAATTTGTGCTCCCCCTCATTCACATTGATATGATTTTTTGTTCTGGGTTTTTGATGCCTGATACCTGATCCCTTCAACACCTCAGGATCACACAGGCTGGTGTGCTTCTTCCATGTGGACTTTGTTCCTTTTCAGCTAAATAGCCTCTTGTTTGTCTTCATGCCTTTAAGACGCCAGATGCTCTATCTTTTGATAGCCAAGCACCATCAGCTTTCTTCACCACTTTTGTTTATGCATCCATTTGGTCTTCAGCGATCGAGCCAGGAAGCTGGAATGCCAGGTTATTAGAAGAAAGTGTTCTTGCATTGAGGGAGTACTTGAGTAGAGGCCCAGTGTTCATCTGCTACCTTAATACTTAACATATAAATATATACATAGATCTATTTCCCTATCACTATATAAAAATAAATTTATATATGTAACTATAAGTATATTTATATATGTACATGCCTGATTTTAGACCTCAATTAATGTCCTTTGCCTCCCAGTTCTTTCCTCTATTTGCTTTTACTCTCCTCTTGTCCCATTATCACGTTCGGCCTTCATTCAGGTTTCAGTAATTCCTCTCAGTTACATTGCCCTTGATCAAGTCTTACTAGGCATCATACACCTTTCTTGCCATCATTTTTAGATCACCTGTTGCTCTGTTGTCTCTGGGTTTGCTAACACCCACTTCCCAAAATCCAAATTATAAAAGGTAAAGGGTGAATAAAATTGAGACTCAGGGGTAGTAAACACAGACAACTCTTCCAAAAGGTTTATTTGAGGAAGAGAGATCAGAAAGAAAGGTAGCTTTGGAATTTGTGAGGTTGAAGTATGGGCTTTTGATATATGAGAACAATGAGTATATTTACTGCATGATAGAAATGAGAGAGAAGGAAAATAATGATTGAAGGTGAAGAAAAATATGTCTTGGTAAAATTGGGCATAGAATCACGAGCACAGAAGCAGGAATTCATCTCTACCCAGAAAAATAACTCTCTCTTTTTTGGGAGGCTTGTTTGTAGATTTGGTAGTAAGCAAGTTTATTGGCCAAGAGGAAGAAGAGCAGAATGAGAGATTTGAGATCAAAGTGGAAATTGCTCAGTGGGAAAATGTAAAATATATTAAAGTCCTAGTATAGATTGGGTACTGATAATTTACAGTGCTATCAACATTATTATCAAACATACAATTGCAGCAGCCTTGCTTTGTTAGATGCAGAGAAACAGGGATGGAAATTTGACACAAAGAATTGGAAGCAATGAGATGGGGTGTAATACTATTACCAGGAGAGTAATTTAAATGGGGGTATATAAGATTTTTGCAAGACCCCAAACACAAACATAACAAAACAAACTCCCTGCCATGGAGTCTGTCTGGGTCAACTAGAGAAACAAATCCAGAAAATGCATGTGAGTAAGAGAACGCTTTATATCAAAGTGAAATTGTATATTAAGAAAACATCCTGGCCCAGTCCAGATCAAGTCCCTAAGTCCTATCTTAGCCCATATGTCTGATACCATACCATAAATTCCTCTTCAGACTCACGCAACTTGTACAATGATGAATTCAAGAATATCACAGGCCTGTTGGTGGAAAGTCTTGTGGATCCTGTGGCAGAGAAAGCATCTCCAGGATTCTGGCTGGCAGCAGCATGGCTCCATGTAGCTTGTCAATGGGAAGGTGAAGCAGAGAAACTATGTGTCTGCCTCCAGGGAGGAAGACAGAATTCACAGAATTCTAAGGAGAAGGCCATTCCCACACAGAGGTCTCATTGGCTATGACCTGATTGACAGGCTAGACTCCACCCCTTTGCTCAGGTTGACTGAAGATTATATAATTGCCACAGAGTCCATTCCAACTCATAGGGACCTTATAGGACAGGGAGAAACTGCCCTTGTTGTTTTCTGAGACTGTGCGTCTTTATGGGGGTAGAAAGTCTCATCTTTCTCACTCAGAACAGTTAGTGGATTTGAACTACTAACTTTGAGGTTAGCAACCTAATGTGAACTCAATAGGCCACATCTATGTAGACAGAAAGGGCATTGATGACAAGATGGAGTGAACTAAGAAAGAATGATGGATCAATGATCGCCAATTGTATGATGTCTATATAGTAAAAATAACTAATGAAATAATTTGAAGAAATAAGACTATGATCAGAATGGGAATTTCAGATTAATGTTTCAGAAGTGAGACAATTCTTAATTATGACAAGATCTGGTTATGACCATCATTGTGGGTTTCTAAGGGTGGGGTATAGATGAACATTACTAGAAATTAAGTACTCAAAGAATAGAGCAGCTAAAGGTATAAAGTTGAAAGAGTAGAAAATTAGATGCTAAATTGTCCCAGGCATTAGGTCAGTAGATAACACAAACAAGGAAAGCAAGGGAGTAATATATTGTATAACTTGCAAATAGTGCACAAATATAAATAACAAGCACACATGAGGCAGTTTCAACAAGTTTGTAGAAACATGGAAGTAAACAATAATGGGATTTTCTTCACAAATGTTTACAGTACCTTCATATAAAAGGCAGAAATTATAAAATTTTATAAAGAAGTAAATTGGGCATTGTTTGAAATCTTATTAGAGTTGTAAGCATTATTTATATGAAGAGTCTCGAAAAAGCTTATGGGGGAAAAAAATCCATTATCTTCCAATTACATTTTCTGACAAACTTTCTGAAGCCTCCTTTTATATAGTGAATGCAAGTCCTTTGTTAGATATCTGATTCGAAGGCTACAGTTTGCCTTTCATTTTCCTACTGATATTTTTGAAGAGCAGACTTATTTAATATAAACCAAATGTGATGCATAATTTGCTTTCATTTTTGTGTGAGCCATTAAAAATAAATAGCTCAGCTACCACAACCACCCCATATCCCCCAGAAAAAGATAAAATTACATGCATATGATACAAAAACATATGATACAGATGTTATTTGTGTGAAAAGATGGTAACCTAATGGGATAATATCAAAGTAGGAAGAAGTTTTGCACAAGGTTAAAAGCTAATGCATTAATACTCTGGAAGCAGCAGCACTGGAGGGAGAGGTTGGTGGCTGAGGAAGGTGGAGTGGAGAAGAAAGCAGACCCTACAAAGTTGTATTTTTTGAGACGGGCCAGACTTCTGTCAAGGCGTGGAAAGGGGGCTCAGTGGAGAATTTGTGGCTGAAGATGAGGGGAGATCCCCATGGTTGGAATGGATATTTGCTGAGGCATTTTGACGGCAAGGAAAAGTGAGTAGTTTGGGTCAAAAAAAAGGACAAATAAAATAAAGGGAAAAGAGAAAATGTTCTGGAAGGAGAGTGACGGAGGATAGCAAAACTGGCCAGCAGGATGAAAGTTTAGCAGGAAGCAAGGTTTTCACTAATCATCCCCTAGTGAATCATGGTAGTCTGCTGCCTGATCTTTAGAGACAGAAGCTTGGCAGAATTATTGGCTTTGGCCAATTGATTTCTAGATACTGAGAATAACCCAGGAGAGTTGAAGGAAATATGTTCTTTCCCCACTCCCTATAACATGATTGTGAAATGCTCAGGTGCCTATATTGATCTTCAACCTGATAAGGTGAACTTAGGTGAAAACATCTGAAAATTATTTGGAGTTTTTTTTTTTCACATGACAAAATATTCATGCTCTTGATTCAGCACACACAAATTCTCCCCCACATACACAGCTGATAATTTGTCAATGGTGCCATCTATAACCAAGATATTTCCTAAGAGTAGTCTAGATGGTCTCCAGGCTTCTACTATAATTTCTATGATCATCATCACCTGTGTTATTATTATTACAAAAGCAAGATGTTCCCTGAGGGCTTGATTTCAATTCTGAATTTCATAAGACTGAATTTTTTAAAGCTCTTCCAAAATATATTACAGAATTCTGGACATAAGATGATTTTCTTTTCTTTTTACTTCCCCCAAGGAGGTACACCATTTCTGGAAGTACTGCAATACCAGGTGGAAGCATGGAGCGGACGGAGCAAGCTCCTATTCCATCTCTCTGCTTCAAAAATCCATTTACTATATTGTCCTTGGATAGAGGACCTAACAGATATTAAACTGATAAGAACAGATACTACACTTGATCTTAGCCAAAAGGCCGACAAGAGATATGATGCATTTTATTTCTGAAAATAGTGGAGAAAACACACCAAAAAAACTAAATTTGTAGTACTCAAAGTCTTAGATATTTAAGAGTATGCCAGAAAAGGTCCAAAAGCATTTTTCAAAGTAGGATAGTCCAGAATCTATTGAACTACCAGTCATGGCAGATTTTTCTGAGACTAGTACATTTATTTTAATTTATTTGAAAATGAAAGAAAAGATATACAAAAATAAGTCTGATTAGTTTACTATTAAGCTCAATAGACCAAAAAAATGTACTGTGTTAAATGGTACAACATTTTAACTATTTATTCTCACTTTCTGTACTTTTCTTGTGAACCAGTAGTTTAGAGCACCTTGCTCTTGAATGTTACATCAGGAGTTTTTCCAAGAACAACCCCCCCCCCCCATGACTCTGGTCCCTTGCAGCTCCGTTTTGCTGATAGGATGATGACATGGTCACACTGGGGTAGACACGACTTGCCTGTCACCACTGCACCCAAGGACGGAAGACAGCACAGGTACCTGTCCACAGGGTCCCCACCCTTGAGCTGCAGACTGAGAGGGTACAGGGGCACCAGCTTAGCAATGCCTTATGATGATGCAAAAAAATGAGAAAAAGTAAAAAAGTATTAAGTTTCACAAGCTGTTTGTACTCAGATCTATTTTCTCAGTTTCAGATCTTTGGCTATTGTATGGAGTGGAAAGTCTTGAACTGAGCCAGTTCAAGAAGAAGAATGTTGCATTTCCTTATGTCTCAGGAAACCCTTTTTTATGGTAACTTGTCAGATTGTCTATGAACAAACCCACTTTTTTAGACATTGATACATTTTTCTTTTCTTCAGGTGATATTTTATATAAGAACACTTCAGATGTGTTACTAGATGTGACTAATTTTAACAATTCCTCTTAGATTTATATTAACTAGCTACATGCTATATTCATAGTCTTTGAGACACATCACCTTTTTTGTTGGAAAGATGGCCTATTTTGAGCCTGTGTATAGGTACATTCCTGTTTTGTGACAAAAAAATAATTTAAACTGTCCCAAACAGAAAAATAATGGCTATTCGAAGTATGTTTTGTTTTAGTGTGTGTTCCTGTTCCTGTATTTGTTTATTGTAAAGGTGAACATTTAGCGTTCAGGGCAGTTTTCAATAAAAAGTAATAAAACCTAAAGTTTTTAGGTGAAAAAAAAAGGGTGGGGGGATGTCCAATTGTCTACAGATGGGCTTTGGGTCTCCACTTTCCATTCCTTCTCATTTACAATGATATGATTTTTTTGTTCTCGGTCTTTGGTGCCTGATACCTGATCCTATCTACACCTCATGATCACACAGGCTGATGTGCTTCTCCTATGTGGGCTTTGTTTCTTCTCAGCTAGATAACCACTTGTTTATTTTCAAGCTTTTGAGACCCCAGACGCTATATTTTTTGATAGCCAGGCACCATCAGCTTTCTTCGCCACATTTGCTTATGCACCTGTTTTGTCTTCAGTGATCATGTTGGGAAGGTGAGCATCATGGAATGCCAGTTTAATAGAACAAAGTGTTCTTGCATTGAGGGAGTACTTGAGTAGAGGCCCAATGTCCATCTGCTACCTTAATACTAAATGTACAAATATATGTACATAGATCTATTCCCATATTGTATATAAATGTATTGACATATGTGCATGCCTGCATTTAGACCTCTATAAATGCTCTTTGCCTCCTGGTTCTTTCCTCTAGTTCCTTTCACTTTCCTCTTTGTCCCACTATCATGCTCAGCCTTCATTTTGATTTCAGTAATTCCTCTTGGTTACACGGCCCTTGATTAAGCCCTACTAGGCCTCCTACACCCTCCTCACCATTGATTTTGGATCACTTGTTGTTCCCTTGTCCCTGGGTTTGTCAACACCCACTTCCTTTCCCCCAGGTCCTCCCTCTCCATGTCCCCTAAACTGTCAGTCCCATTGTTTTAGGTGGGAGAAACACTGCGGAGGCAAAATTTCTTATTCTGACTTTTTATCCGTGTGTCTGTCACTCCCATGGAATGATTGGGTGGGACTATGCAAAGAGGGCATGTTTAACACTAATAGAGGGGACTGGTCAGTTTCAGTTGCCACTTACATGGCTATAAGGATGAGCCATTTTTGGAGCCAGAGCAGAGAAAGGAATCCCGGAACCATTAAAAGTATAGCCCATTCGAGATCTCTGTCTGAAGTAGCACAGGCAAAGGCCAGAGGCACAAGAGGCTGAGGAAGGAGACAGAAACAGAGAAGCAGCACTGAGACTATGAGCCTGTGCAGTAGAACAGGAAGCTGGCTTCCTTGTCTACAGAGAAGCTAACTGGCCATTTGACTGAGAGTCTGAGAACTGGGGAAAGTCTTTGCTACTTGCTGAAAAGAGGTGTAGTGTAAACCAATGACTGTGTCCTTACTGTTGGCGAATCGTGGCTTGTGGTAACGTATTAACTCCCCTAATAAATCTCCTTAATTGTGAATATTGTCTGTGAGTTCTGTGAAGGCATTGGAATGAATTTTGAAACCCAGCAAAAAGGTAGAAGGCTGTGGAAGAAACAGTTGATGTCAGAAAAAAGAAAGATGGAGTAGAGGCATGTCTGACCCGTCTAGTAGCAATAGAGAAGTCAGCAGGGACGTGCTGTTTTACTACAGAGTCTTAAGAACAGTATGAGGTCACAAATACATAGTGATATGTTCATCCCACATTCTAAGCAAGCTCGTGTCTTACGAGTAATTACCACCCTGATAGTCAATGATCAGCGATATTTTGCAAAATGCCTTTTTTCACCTTTTTCAAATGATAGACCATTGATTTTTAGCTCATATGGGATTGGGCCAGGGTCAGGGTAACTCCATGAACAAAATGAAATTTTGCATGATTCTGTGTCATTTACTTAGTCAATTGCAGATTGGACCATTTTGATTCGTGGGGTTTTCATTGGCTGATTCTCAGAATTAGATCACCAGATCTTTCTTCGTCGTTCATCTTGGACGAGACCATCTGTTAAACCATGTCTAGTGTCACAGCAACATTCAAGTCTCAACTGACAGACATGAGTTGCATTGGTCAGGAATCAAGCATGCATCCACCACAGGGAAGGCATGATTTCTACCATTAAAGTTAGCACAAATGGCCCCATGTTGATTCCCTAATAAACATCAAAAACTGCTACAGATATTAGGACTAAACTTAAAATGTTGACAATAAATGTAAGATTAGTGATTCATCCCAAAATTTATCATAATCTGCTTTTCTTCTGAAAACTAAAGATGTTCAATTAATGTATATTATGTCTCACTGTAAAGGTCCAGGATGGTTCTGTGACAACTTAACACGTTGTTGGATGCTTCCACATTGAAGCAACTCCCACCTCCCTTTGTGAACAGTTAGTTACTTGATCTCAACCCTGTTCTACAAGCAGGCTTCTCCCTTGATAGCTGTCCTTCCATGAGTATAGCTTTGATGGTTTGCAATCCAATCACCTGACCTTGCTCCGTGCTAGCTATTTTTGCTTCTGCAAATCCAGAGGGACATGAAAGGACAGGGATTTGATGACATAGCAGAGAGGAAGAAAAAAAACAAAACGAGGGAGTTGCTGTCAGCCATCCAAACAGATGAGTTTGAAAAATGTTTCCAAGAATGGAATTACAGATTTGACAAATGTATTAAGTGTAATGGCAAGTACTTTGAAGGTGATAAGGTTGTTTTTTAAAAAAAATTTAAATACATAGCTTTGAAAAAAAATCCAGTATTTTGGGGTACCTCTTTTTATGCTATCTAGCTTACCATTGGGGAAAAATGAAAATTTACTAATATTATGGTTGATATTTTTTATTTCATATTCTCTTTAATTCTATCAACGTACTTCTAAACATTTGAACTATTAATCATGTATCGTATTATTTTAATATGCCTGTTAGACCGTAAGAGCACCAACAGAACTATTTCACCAATAGAAATACATATAATATTATGTAAGTGGAAATCCTACTTTTGTTCATGTATATATCTGGAGCAGCCAAAGTTTTATATCAGAAATTATATTCATTTTGCCAACTGGAGAAATAAGCAGCCAAGAAAATCTGGCTTGGGCTGGCAGGAGGCAAATGCACTAATATTTATTTATGAAAGCATCATATAGTCTGCTCTTCCAGGAGTGATTAGCGTTAAGAGTTTCTTTTTTTATTATTTAATCATTTTATTGGGGCTCATAAAATTCATCACAATATATAGATCAATTGTGTAAAGCACACCTATACATTTATTGCCCTCAGCATTCCCAAAATTAGCTTTTCTCTTGGGTTCCCGGAATCAGCTCATTTTCCTTTTTCCCCCTTCCCCTCCCTTCCCCCTCCCCCTCCCCCATGAACCCTTAATAATTTATAAATTATTATTATATCTTATCTTACACTGCCCTGCATCTCCCTTCACCCACCCCTCTGCTGCCCATCCCCCAGAGAGGAGGTTATTTGTAGATCCCTGTGATCAATTCCCCCTTTCTACACACCCCCCCCTTCTCTCCTGGTATCACCACTGTCACCCCTGGTCCTGAGGGGTTCATCTGTCCTAGATTCCCTGCGTTTACAATTCCCATCTGTACCGCTGTGCATCCCCTGGTCTAACCAGGTCTGCAAGGCAGAATTGGGGTCCTGGTAGTTGGGGGGAGGAAGCGTTTAAGAACTGGAGGAAGGTTGTGGGTTTCATTATTGCTATACTGAACCCTAAGTGACTCATCTCCTCCCCACTACCCCTCTGCAAGATATGTCCAGTTGTCTACAGGTGGGCATTGAGTCCCCATCACACGCCACCCTCATTGACGAGGATATGATCCTCCCTCTCCCCACCCCGCCTTTGGTTTTTGAAGCCTGGTCCCTTCAGCCCTTCATGAGTTTCACTGCAGTGTACATAAGGGGGAAAGAGAAGCAAGAAGACTTAACTACACGGAAATGCCACCATCTACCATGGAAGAAAAGGGAAGTGTTTTTCTCTGATTTAAAAAGTCATTAAAGACAGATTGTTATAATCTTTTTTTCAGATGAGACAGAGGCAAGGTAATATGTTTTTACATAAGTGGAAAGAATACAAGGGTTTTTTTTAGTTTAATCAGGAATCTGGATAGACAGTAGATTAACAATGTCCATATCTGCAAGAAAGAGAAGGGCTCAAGTAGTTTAATGTAACATTTTTCCTCTTCCAAAGTAGATTGTTCACATTAATATCCTTGGGGCACTTACTGCTCTCCGCAAGGGAAGGCCTTCGTTTTCCTTTAGTGCAGTATAATCAAGTGACCCATCAAATTAATTAATAGAACTCTATCTAGTGCAGCTAGCATGCTAATTAACTTTCCAGAATATGCACAAAGTTGCCATGCCAGTGATGCTTTAAAATCTGGCAAATGTGAATATATGCTTGTAAATGGATGGAATATCACTGCACCGATACGCAAGAACTTTAGAGTACTGGCTGGTTCCACCGGACTACTGGGAAAAGAGCTGCAGCCAGAGCGATATTTCATATCACATCTCTCTTGTAGTTTAAGTCCTGGCCAAAAACATGTACTAAATATCAAAAATATAAGTTTTTAAATCAAATCTCTAAATAACATAAGGAAAGACTGAAAATGGAAAGGAATCGAAGGATGGGGAAGAAAAGAGAGAAGAGAGGCAGGGAAAGGGAAGCTTTCCGTGAGGCTTCCTATTGGAGCCACGTTACCTGATCCGAAACACACTCTTCTTCCAACTTTTCCTTCCACAAGATCAGTATCCTGTTCTCATCCGCAACAGCTCTCTCCTGATTGACTGTCCCAGACTCCTGCCTTTCCTGGCCCCGATCTTCTCTACTCAAGCCTATCCTGCACGCAGATGTTGTCATTAGTAGCCAACTCACGGTGACCTTGTGCATAACAGTGGAATGTGACTGAGACCTGTGCCAGCTTCATGATCATTGATATGTTTGAGAGCCTTGTGATGGCTTCCTTGTTCGCATTCTTTACCAAACATGATGGTTCCTTTTTCGTCTGTTGTTCTTTCTTGATAATATGTTGAAAATAAGGAAGTTAAAGTCTATGGATCACAACAGAATATTGCCCCTAGCTTCTACTTCCTCCTACTTTACACTTTGAAGCACTTGATTTCTTGTCTTCTTGTGTTAGTCTGGGTAGACTAGAGAAACCAATTCATAGAGACACTCATATGTGTATAAGAAAGAGCTTTTTATAAAGAGTAATTGTATATTCAAACATCCCAACCCAGTCCAGATCAAGTCCATAAGTCCGACATTAGCCCATATATCTGATGCCAATCGATAAAGTCCTTTTCAAACTCATGAAACACATGCAATGATACTGAATACAGGAAGATCACAGGCCAGTAAGTGGAAGTCTTGTGGATCCAGTGGTATTGTAAACATCTCAGCACTGTCAGGTATCTCCACAGGATCTCCACAGGGCTCCTCCAGCTCAGGGCACTAGCATAGTTCCAGGTGTCTTGTCAGCTGCAATGTCTCCCAGAGAATGAGCCTGTGTCCCACCTCCAGCAAGCTATTTAATCTCCTTAGCACCTTCAAATGAGGTCATCAAGCTGCTACCTGATTGACAGGCTAAACTCCACCCCTTCATTCTTCAGTCTAGAATCGACAACAGTTATGTAACTACCACTCTTCCCTTCATGTGGAAAATACATGGCATATTATGTATCTAATTGAACATACAATGTCTCATTTTGTTTACATTACCTAAAAATATCCATGGCAATTAATGATACTGTTTGTTACATTTCCTTCAGACTTTCAATTATGCTTATATACATTAATATGATCAGAGCGCACCTATGACCTGCCACGTTGAAGATGCTCAATACATACTGACTCATGCGGAAACATAGTGCCCCTAAGGCACTTTAGCTGCTTTTTGTTAAATGTAAATAGTACAATATGCCTAAAAATATTTACGTCCTATAAAATTATCTATTTGTTAATATCTGCATTATACCTGAGCATCAGTCACAGGGCAGTACAGTTAATATGCTCAGCAGAAGGTTGGGGGTTCAAGTCCATCCAAAGATGCCTTGAAAGAAAGACCTCAGGGCCTACTTCTGAAACTTAGTCATTGAAAATGCTGTGCTCTTCTACTCGGATACACATGACGGCACCATTAGCAGAGGGCCCCAGGAGTCAGCTTTGGCAGGATGACACATTTTTTTATTTTGTACACGGAACCCATGTTTTCTATTTTCTATACCATGTGCCTTTATTTCCTCATGTTTTATTGCAGAGATTTTCAAACATACTCAAAAGTAAAACAATTTAATATACCACATATGTCAAAATTTTATCTTAAAGGAAACCTCAGGCTGATGCCTCCACCATCGGATACCTAAGGGTTATGTTATTCTTCTCTAGCTCCGAAAAAGCCTTAACGCAATGAGCACTTTAGTTGATATGCATTTTCATATCTTTAAATAATCCAGAGGAAGTCAAAATTCCAAAATCATTTTTGATTATGTCTAATCGACTGGACATCAACCTACTTTGTGGATCTTTCTGTTGACAATAACTAGCAAGTGTTTAGTAAAAATTAACTGTCTGCATCCTTGGAGAAGGCCACGGAGTGTATGTTTAGGTCAGGGCCAAACATAAACATTAGGAAGGGTTTTACAATAACTGAGGATGATGTTTTAAACACCCTAACTATGCCTCTGAACTATGACTATTTTTCAAAATTTGCTAGTCTTTTCCCCTGAATTGCCAGAGATAATGCTCGAACAATGAGACTGTCCAGTGTCAAAACAGACTATCATACTCACTACAATCACTGAAACTATAATTCTTTCTACAGGTATAAATTGTTTTAGCCCAGAACATCCAAAGTCAATATTTTAGGGCAAATTAGGAATGTAAAAATAGAAAGGAAAATTGAAGTCAATTAATTTGATCCCGGGCAATCTATTCCCCATGTTGAGCTAAAGAAATGGTCATTCTATCCTTTCAGTGATCTTCTGCTCGTTGGAGGAATTTTTGTGTGTGAATTGCCTATAAATATTAGTTGAAGCCACCAAATTGGTGAAAGTCTGTTGACGTTAAAGGAATAATTTCCTTTAAAGAGATAGGGAAGAATATACAGTATAGTAAAAGAAGAGATTCTTAATTCATTACTATAATAAATAATACATTTTAAAATACCAATGATAATTCACTTCTAAAAACTAAAGTTAGTTGTATGAAAGACTGAGTATATTTGAGAATAAAATAATTGCTGGTAATCCAACTAAATTACTCACCAAAAAAGACTGTATAGCTTTCTGGGATTTCAAACTTGGTGATGTGTCCTGTTTACTCATGTTCTCTTCAGACTCTATAAACAAAAATTTGTTAGTACTGATGGTGAACCTTAGGAACAAAACTTAGACTCAAAAATACTGTTGTAATATGTCGCTAATTCCTAATGAAGGTTTGTTTAAACAGTGATTTATTTTCCTTGCTATATCTGCTTTATTATTATTTTAAAATGAGAATGTAAATACTAACCATTCAAGTCTACTGCCTGGGTTTTCATCCCTAGATTTTAATATTTTCCATACTTTAGCAATCGTGTTTATAGGCACATACAAGCATGCCTACAATTTAGCATGAGAAGAGGTTCTAGTTAAATAATTTGGAAATTTAAGTATAGGTGGACTATTTATTAAAGAACCATGCCTATGGGAATTCATTTGACAAACGTCCTTTTCAAAAAAAAAATTTTAAGCTTTGAAATATTTCATCTACTTAAACATTTCTTTTAATCTAATTAAGAATCATCGGATTTTGCAAATTGGTATAAAATGATGATCTCTAGTTTGGGGAGTTTTCAAAATAACTATTACTTCTGTGACTACAAACCTTTAATTTTTGGCAGGGATTTATAGTTCTCTATAACATTTAAGTTTATTTTATGTGATTTCCCAATGTGAGTTTGGAAATGCTCACCATAACTGAATATTTTCTGAAGTCCAGAAGATGGTAAAATGAGTCATTTTTCTTGGGTGCTAGAATTATTATACTCCTGGTTCTGAGCTGCAGCTACACTGCTGTAGGTTGCCTTTTACCACCAAGTCTGCTGTGTTTCCTGGAGACCTTCTGTATAATGGAACAGAACGTTGTCTGATCTGTCTTCATGATCACTGGTACACCTGCGTCCATTGTTGGAGCCCTGGTGTCCATCCATCACATTGAGGGTTTCCTTGTTCTCATTGGCCATCTACTTGTCCTCACTTGAAGCATGCCTGTAGAATTTCTATAACCTTCCTGAAATCTTTCAATCTATTATCAACTTATTTAATATTTAACAAAATTGTGATATTTAACCTGAGCACTATATTTTCTTTCTAGAGATTTCAATTGAGTGCTCTATATATTCTGTCTGCTTCCTAAAGCCACTGACAAATCCACATTGAAAGGTCTGTCAGCCTTCTCCGCTATTCATTTAGCTCTCTAGAGTTGCAGATACCTCACTAAACAGCAATGTAAACCATCCTCCACATTCCCTCAGGATAATTCTGAATAACTGAAGCTAAATTTATACAATTTAAATAGCCCAAATAATTAAATGTTGATTCATAACAACACTTTTTGGTCTATTTAGACAAGTACTAAAATGGCCAATGTTATCCCTTTTTGTATCATCTATTGTTAAGATGGATGTGAACATTGATTACTATACTATGACATTATTTTGCATCTTGTGCTATAAATGGTAGTCAGTAAAAAAGTGAAAATCAATTCACTTACTCTTAATTATATTTGAAATCCAAACCAGACCCTTCGATATAATGTTGATCATACCTCATAGGGATCCTAAGGAGGGTTTCTAAGACTATAAATCTTTACAGGAGAAAACAACCCCATCTTTCTCTGTTGGATTAGCTAGTAGATTTGAACTGACAACCACCGAGTTAGCGGACCAATTCCTAACCAACAGGGCCAGTATGACTCTTTAAAAGAATAGCCATGCTGTTTAAGGAAGAAGCTTTTACTGATCATCTCCTTAGTAAGACTTAGACCTTATTTTACTTTAATATATATTAGTTTTATTTAAAGTAATCTTAATGCAACAAATCATTGCGTCATGTACCAATAAACATATATAATAAAAAGATTTAGTCGTCATCCATTTTTAGAACCTCTAAGATAGTAAAAGGCAAAGAAAGGGTTTTGTGCCAGAGAGAAGAAGCAGAGTAGGCCGAAAATCACATATAGAGTTATAAGCCGTTGTTGGTGCCACAGTCACATGACTACCTCGATTTAGAATAATAGATTCATTATCTAGATCTGTTTCCCTTTTCCTTATCATTTGAGTATCTAATTTATTACATGTTGTACATGTGTATGTTTGCAGTATATCTTGGTTATGGCACATGTATTTGATATCCTACCAAATATCCTCTTTGGAGGCAAAATGAATTTGTGAGTCAACATGCATAGAAATCTGCAACACCCAAGAGGAATATATGACAATCCGGAATCGATTAAATGTGGGTTCCATATAACTGGGCCTCTAAATTAACTCGCTTCATGCCTACTTTTCATGCACTTTTTGTACCATGGGAACTTTGCTTATTTTTTCATTTCAAATACGCTTTGTAATCTTTACCATTTCAGTGCGGGCTTCTAAACAAGAGCATACAGCAGACGCAATAGGAAAGGGGTTTGGAAAGTTTAGCAAGACTAGACAATAGTTTCTAAGATTAATAAAAACTAGACTATGCAGCTAGAAATATTCTTTCCAAAGCAAAGAAATGCTTTGGCACAAGCACAAAGGCTGCACTTCTTCGGCTTTTGCCTTAAAACAGTACTGACAACATGAATTAAGGCAACAATTCCAGGAAAAGATGCAGAGGAATATAAACCCAAAGAGAAAATAGATGCAGTGTCTATGATTCACAACATTATATGCTTAGCATTTTATTTGTAGAGATAGTCTACCAGTACTTAAAAATTATTATCAAAAAATTGACATATAAAAATATTTACAAGTTACTGGTCAGATGCAAGTTCTTATTTATGTGTGATATTTATTATCCCTATCACTGCACAATTGAGGCACTTAAAGGAAATTGAAAGCAAAAAATAGTCTGAGCTGTACCTGTAATAAATTTAATTTCATCAAAAGATTAATCATATATAAGACATGTAATTTTGGTAATTGACTTGTTTTTCACTAATGAATTAAAGGAATCACTGACATATCATTTACAAATTTTCAGGTAAAATTGATGGATTAAACAGCATCATAGAATGTCCCTGTCAAAATATTCTAACAAAATGAGAAAAATATATAATAAAACCCAATCAGAAAATAGCTACCAGCAAAAACCAGAGAATAACTAAGCACAATTTTCCAAACCTGCTCAACTGAAGAAAAAAAAAAGGATATTTCTGGAAGGGAGAAGTGCACACTAACACCTCAGAATCCCATCATGTTCTCTTCCTCAGAAATGAGCCAGCCATCAAAATAACCCCCTCCCAGAGGGACCAACAACAGAAAAGTAGGTGAAGGGTGACAGAGAACAGATGTAAGATATGAAAATAATAATCTATAATTTATGAAGAGTTCATGAGGGAGGGAGTATGGGGGAGTACGGGTGGAAAATGGGCTGATACCGAGGGCTCAAGTCGAAAGAAAATGCTTTGAAAATGATGATGGCAATGTATATACAATTGCACTTGACACTTGCACTTGAATGTATGGATTGTGATAACAGATGTAAGAGCCCCCCAATAAAAATATTTTTTTTTAAAGGAAGAAGAAATGAACTGGACAGTACCATATAATCTGGTGTGATGCCAATGTAATCGTGACCTTTAAGGACTAACACCATGATGGGACTCAGCAGCTTCGTGCAGGTTGGGCAGAACTGATATCTAATTTTTTGTTGAGTTGGGAACCGGCTGTTCAAACGGCGCTTGTCACGGGGTTCCTCTCTCTGAAGTGAGCAGCTGAGAGAAAATCTGGAGTGAGCACTAGGATTGCAAAAACGTTTCCAAACATAATAACATGGCCCTGTTTAAACCATTGCCTCCATCTTGTTTTGGATGAGTTGAGAAAGGAAACTAAGCAAGCAAGTCTTTTAAAAAATATTTATTGATAAGATAGACACATACACTTATTTTCATCAATTCAATAAGAACCAAATTGTACTTTCCAGAATATCTGAACAACTTGGAATTGAAATTATAAAAATTGGTAACATTTGGGAACCAAGATGCGCTACCTGTACTTAAGGTCCAGCCTAGCTGTGGGGCGTACCTAACCAGCACAGTGCCGCGTCACTATTTTTATTCAAATATAAAATACCTTGGGATGACTGCCCATCTTGAAAACATATATTGTATATCTCATTTGCCAGTGATGATTGATAGTTCAAATGAAATTTATCTTCTTTCAAATGCACTGCAAGTGAGAAATATAGACATAATAAAGTCTAAAAAACTTGTGATAAGGTCTATCAAAGCATTTCAAATTCTTGTATAGGAAACCGGTCCATGTGATAAAAAAATATTGATGAATTAATTAATTCAGAAACCTTCCAACAAGTGTAGATAATCATCAATTGGTCGGACATCCTCCAGAAATTTTTCTAGAAAACATCTTAAGGAATTTGAAAAAAAGACGAGTGAAACTGGCAAGTTATAGTCAATTTCAAGATAGGACTAAATTGCAATACCTCACCTTTGTGGAGCCAGATGACTGGACTATTAAATAAAGCCTAGTTGCATGGAAGGCAGCTGAAGAACAATTGCTCTTATTTAATGACATTTTAAATTACCAAATTGATATTAAGGATTATCAAGATTTCGTGGAAAACATTATAAAAATTTTCCAGAATGATACAATTCATGAAAGTGTTCAAGGAGCTAAAAGTATTGCTGTAACAATCGCTAAAAGTTTAGCAGAAGCAGAAAAGGCTTTTTCAAAGATGAACATATTACGTTCATAAAAGAGAAGTCGCCTGTTTCTAATCTATCAAATACAATGACTATTTATAAATACAAGGTCTAATTAGCCTACCTCTAACGGCATAGTATACTACTCTTACCCTGTTTCCCCAAAAATAATACAGTGTCTTATGTTCATTTTTGCTCCCAAAGATGCGCTAGGTCTTATTTTCAGGGGATATCTTATTTTTCCATGAAGAAGAATATGGTACACATTTATTGTTGAACAACAAAAAAGGAAATTTATTACCTGTATACGGTACGGTAGTAGTTGTCATCACAAACCAGCATAACCAGACAAACTGTGAATCCTACAATATCAAGAATTCTTGATACTACCATCATTTCCATGTACAAAAATCTATGGTCCATTTACTCGCACTTCCTGTCTGCTCTGGCTGCGCAGTGTCTAACAGTGAGCTGCGCAGCAGCGCCCGCCATTACAGTCCAGAGTCCAGAGTTATGGTAGCTTTGGGGTGCCTTATTATCAGGGAGGCCTTATGTTCAGGGAGGTCTTATTTTCGGGGAATGCCTTATATATCAGCGAGAGGCAAAACTGTAAGTAGGTCTTATTTTCGGGTGATGTCTTACTTTCGGGGAAAAACAGTACAGCGAAAAGAGGGTTAAGGAACAAATCACAGAGCCGCTGATGGTCAGAGGAAAGCAAAGAATGCTGCAAGTGAAGACGCCAGTGAAGAAGCAATATGGAAATACCTTCCATAAGAATTTTTTCAGGTATTATTCAATATTTTAAAACTATTTCTTATAACATAATCTAGTTTTGCGTACTTCTTTTACTGCTCATACTTATTAACTATGAAACAATAAACAACCTTAGGGATATATATATATCTTTTACACTTAAAATGGTCATTTGGGCCACAAAGGAGTGCTAAATTAATTGAATCCTACCACTTGACTAAAGAGTTAGATAATGAAAGTATCAGTCCGTATCATCCATGAGGTAGAATGACTTTGGGAATAGGGCTTCTACAAAGTCCGGAGTTGGAGTAAAAACTGTCTACCACTTTATTAGATCTTTCCCTACCCGACCCTCATTGGCATTTATTTATTGGAAATATTTTGAGAATGATGAGGGCAATGAATGTACAAATGTGCTATACACAATGGATGTATGTATGGATTGTTGATAAGAGTTGTATGAGCCCCCAATAAAATGATTTAAAAAAACAAACAAAACATTGGCATTTTCTCTGGGTACGAAACATTGCTTCTAACCTATTTATATGTTGTATTGTAACTTGCAGCTTCAAATGGATGGCTCTCACAAATTCAATATAGTATCACCCACACTAAAATTAAAGAAATTGCATTATCAAATACAGACATTCACATATGAGCAAAATAAAATGATATAGAGTTCATGTTAGTAGAAACTATGAATATAAAGCTAAAAACCAAAGAAAATTCCCCACAATTACTACACTCTGTAAAACAACTTAATAATAACACACGTTCCATGCAGCAAATCTCCCTTTCACCCACAAGACACCATGTACTGCAGGACCTTGGGGCACATGTGGAAGACCTCGTGGTCTTTCATTTTGCATCTATCTTTTTTATTTTGGTATAATTGAAGTATGTTTATATTTACAATTTTAAATGTATGTTCATTAACTTTTTTCCTTTTTGATTAATTAAATTTTGATGAAATTCTATTGCTATGCTTCTAAAATGACAGTCGGTGGAACCCTTCCCTACTTTAATTACACAAAGAAAATTTGTTTTATGTACAGCTTACCTGACATATTAGCAATGTTGATTTAGGGATAAATCGTTTTGAAATCCTGATATAGAGTAGCTGAAGAAGTAACGTGTGCCACTTCAGGGGTTTTTTGTTTGTTTTTTTAAATCACTTTATTGGGGGCTCATACAACTCTTATCAACAATCCATACATACATCCATTGTGTATAGCACATTTGTACATTCATTGCCCTCATCATTCTCAAAATGTTTCCTCTCCACCTAAGGCCCTGGCATGAGCTGCTAATTTTTCACCCTCCCTACTCACGCTCCCCTCCCTCATGAACCCTGGATAATTGAAAAATTATTATTATTTTGTCAAATTTTACACTGTCTAACATCTCCCTTCACCCACTTTTCTGTTGTCTGTCCCCCAGGGAGGAGGTTATATGTAGATCCCTGTAACATCAGGATTTTTTAAATGGCTTCCATGCATCATGCTTCTTCCCAAATAAAAACCAAGAAAGCAAGGTCATTTTAATCTCTACAGGCATCTTACATTCCTGACTTACCCCTACTAGTTCATGGTGCTCTGCATAATGGAGGGAGGAGATGAGGATATCTGAGAACCCGCTTTAAAAAACATCTACTGAATGCTGCATTTCCAAAAGCTCCTAATGGATTAAACAATCAGAACACCCTACATCGTTTGCATTTTAATATATAACAATAAGAGCTGAAACATTTCCTTACAGTTTAACTACCTTGACAAAGCTTGTGTAGTTGATGGGGCTGAAGTGGTGGAGAGGGGGTGGGGTGAAGGGAATTCTGTAACATTTAAGACAGATTATTCCTGTCCTTTACACAATTGGAGCTGGGCTGATTCAGTCAAGGTGTCTGACACTGCAAGAGACACATTTCCCTAATGAAAAGTACTGTAACTTCAGACCTTTCACATTTTCCATGAAGAGATGGCATTACTCATTATCACATCTATCAGTACTTGTGGCAGCATGGGGCACAAGACTAAAATAGATCAGAAAAATGTTGATACTAACTTGGGTAATTTCAATGAAGGGATTTTGCAAAAGCAAAGACCATCTCCAACATTACTTTGTCTTATCTTTGGAGAACTGGGGGAAGGAAGGGATTCACTTCTGTGAAAAGAGCACTCACTACAGTTTCTGTTCATCCTTTCCTCCTTCTGAATAAGAAATGATAAAGACCTTGACTCTGGTAAAATGTTGATAATGAGTTGTTTGGGTGATAATTATTGAAACCTTCTCGTTTTATAAATCTATTAACAGGTATCTTTCCTGTCATAGAAAAAAATACATAACGAGTTGATCTATCACATCTGCAAGTTTATTTTTTTTAAATCATTTTATTAGGGGCTCATACAACTCTTATCATAATCCATACTTACATCAATTGTGTAAAGTGCATTTGTAATTCATTGCCCTCATCATTCTCAAAACATTTTCTCTTCACTTAAATCCCCGGCATTAGGTCCTCATTTTACCCCTCCCTCCCCGCTCCCCACTCCCTCATAAGCCCTTGATAGTTTATAAATTGTTATTTTGTCTATCTTGCCCTGTCCAATGTCTCCCTTCACCCACTTTTCTGTTGTCTGTCCCCCAGGGAGGAGGTCACATATAGTTCCTTGTAACCGGTTCCCTCTTTCCTACCCACTCTCCCTCTACCCTCCCTGGTTCGCCACTCACACCACTGGTCCTGTAGGGATC
>NW_022111372.1:2299382-2346036 GCF_000313985.2 Echinops telfairi
CCACACCCACCTCCCCACCAATTTGGATCGCTTGTTGTTCCCTTGTCCCTGGGTTTGTTAACACCTCTTCCCTTCCCCCCACATCCCCCTCTCCCATGTTCCCCCCGGAACTGTCAGTCCCGTTGTTTTCTCCTCCAGATTGTTCATTTCAAGTTTCTTTCAAATGATGGAACCTGACAGATTTCACAGACGCTCTTTGCTATGAATTGGCTTTTTAAGAGTTATTCAGGCAAACATAAGTGTATCATTTGTTCATTCTAGTTGGAAAAGTTGGGGGGGGGGGATCTGACTTTATTATCTTGAGTCAAACCCCTTCAAATGTACATGTAAGTTAGAAACTGTATCAAAGGGGGAAAAAGTGTTCTTGTGACTCATGAATTTCTCCACCAATTTAAAAACCAAATAAACAGGAAGCTGTAGCAAGCTTTAGAGAAAAGACTGCTGTCTTAGTATAATGAAAAGGATTTGACTAGGCTTGTGAAAATGGCATAATCACCATTTGTCTAAGTCATCATTAATCTACTAGGTAGGAAGAGGGAAGTTGAGTCTAGATTATAGCTATTGTCAAGTAGCTCAATATTTCCAACTAGCAAATAATGATTGTGTTTTTCTAGTTGCAAGCATTGGGCAAATGATGAGAAGGCTCTGATGTATATAATCTTGAAAGGTACTGAGGAATGGGAGAGTCTTGGAGAGTAGGAAGTCCCATAACTGACTAGCTGATGGCTGCTCTTTAAGCTCATTATGAACTGACTTCTGTACTTGATCCTGTTTTCCTTTTTCAATTGTTAACTGTCAGAAGGAGGTGAAATTGTACCTAAATGCATTGACATATAGTATTTGTTTATTGATCCTGTTAGTACATAAAATTTGTAATCAATGAAGGCTTCTAGTCAAATAAACTAGCAACGCAACTTTAATTGCTTCTAAAATTGGAAATTATTATCTTCATAATATGCTAATTACTTTAAACCAGTTCATACTATAAGCCAATTCAACGTTTTTAAGCCAAAACAAAATGGGATATATCTGGAAAAGTTGCAACTAGCTTTGAATATAAATTTGATTTTAAGAAATAAAATATTGTTACATTCTGTAAAATCACCAATAAATAACTATTCACATAAAGTTATTTTTATTTTACCTATTCACTTATATAATTAACATTTTATTTTTATTTTCTTCTTTAGTACCACAATATGACGACTATTTGATTTTGTTACCAAAAAGAGATTAAATTTTAAAAAAAATAAGTGAAACAAATTCTTTATATATCAAAAATAGCCTGTACAATGCACTGGAATTTTTACAAACATGCCTTTTTCACTTTAATAGAGCCCAAGATGTAAGGACTAACAGTTTCTAAAAAATTGTACTTATGTCTCACATATCCAGAAACATGACCCATTATTATCTCATAAGAGATTTGTAGAAGACTTTCAGCAAAAAACAACCAACAAGTAGCCAAGCAATAAAAAAGATAAGTAACTTGTAAAAATTTCAATATGGAAAAAATATCGTTATTTACTTAACAGTATCATAGGAGTAGTTAACAGTACACGTATCTGCCTGCACTGTGTGTCGTAGTCTTAAAAAAACTGTATTGGCTCATGAGTTTCTGCCATTATTAAAATTTTCCCTCTCGATAATGCATGTTACTTTAAGGCTTATCAGATTTGTTACATGACCCCTTGACATGCTATCGCTTTCTGTTGTATTTAGCTGGTATTACATTATTTAGAACTAGAAGCTAATTCTGTTGTAATTGCTCGCAATTGCTTTGCTGTAAATATTTGGCCTCCTAGAAAAACTGCTCCGTAGAAGCAAGGATGGCAAACTTAATTTTGCATACTTTGTATGTGGGCCGGGAAGGACTAGACCCTGAAGAACATCGTGCCTGATAAAGTAAAGGGTCAGCAAAAGAGGGGAAGACCTACAACAAGATGAACTGGCATAACAGCTGGACCATGGGTTCACACATAACCATTATAAGGATGGCACCAAACCTTGAAGTGCTTTGTTCCATCGTTCTTAGGATCGCTGTGGGTCAGAGCCAACTCAACAAGAGTCATCTGACAACACAAAATAGAGATGTGAGTTGAGGAGTAGGATAATGCCTTTGATTTTTTTGAAATGATTCAGCTACCCTAGAACTATACAGTGTTTCTGGGTCACTCATCTGAGCAGCTCTTCGGGTTCACCTCGGGACATGATGATGTGAACTGATTTGGGGACTCATTTCACCTTTTAAGCTTGCTGATATGTCCAGTATAAAATGTGGTTTTTATTATTCTTTCTGAGATACTTTCCAGATATAAGAGTCCATGATGCTTAATTAAAGATGTGAATAGAGCAAAGGAATAAATATAAATATGTGGGAAGGAGTGATGCTCTATTTCAGAGCATCAAATAACAAAATCTTTACCAAACTATTTGTGTGCTAGGAGGCTTTAGGAGGCATTGTAAAAAATTTTTTTTAAATAAAGCAGGCATATTTCAGAGAAAAATATAGCTTTTGAAGACATATGAGCTTAATGTTCTTCTTAACTGAATGCACTTTCCAACCACCTGTAGGTTATGTGGCAACACACATGAAGTTCCAAAGTTCAGAGCCAAACCTGGTAAGACAGCTGGAAAATAAAGAAATCTCTACAATTGAGAGTGCAACAAAGGGGGTGATCCCTATCTCGGTTGAAAACATTGACAGATTGCCAAATTTGCAGGCAGCATGGACATTAACAAGGGAACAGGTTGAGAAAGCAGCAGTGGGCAGACGTAAGAACAGAGAGAATTATGAGTAGCTGCAAAGCTTGGAGATTGGGGGTGGACAAGGTTTACAGATTGGTTCCAGAAAACATGAAATCCTAGTAGAGCAAAAGCCTATCTTCATATTAATAGGATGAATCAGAAGTTGCTACAATATATTATCTATACTACACAGATTTTTAACCCCAAGTAGGATGCCTTTTTGGCAAAGATTGTGCCTCATGATAACCTGTCCAAGGTACTTAAAGACAAATTCTTGCCATCCTCACTTGTAAGGAACATTCTGCCCTTCTTCCAAGACAGGTAAGTGCACTCTTGTGGTGTTCATGGTATAGTCAATATTCGTTACCAACACTATAAATCAAAAGCAACAGGTTATCTTCAATATTCCTTAATTATTGTCCACTTTTCCTGTGTATGTGGCCACTGAAAAGACCATGGATTGGGTCAGACACACCCTAATTCTCAAAGTGACACCTTTGTTTTTACCATTTAGAAGAGGGCGTCTGCAGCAGATTGATCCAAAGGAATGCGCCCTTTGATTTCTTGACTGCCGCTTTGATTGGCATTGATTTTAAATCCAATAAAATGATACCTTTAGCAACTTCAGTGTTTTCATTGTCCACCGTGAAGTTGTATGTTTGGTCCCACTGTAAGGTTGAGGAGTATTCCAGAATACTGGCTCTTCAAAAGCATGTGCTTCAAGAACCGGGTTCAGTTTCAACAAAGAGATTTTATCATTTGTAAATCATAAGTTGTTAATGAGTCTTCCCCCAGTGTTGATGTGACAATATTCTTCATCCAGTCTAGTTTCTTTGAGTATTTACTCTGCATACAGATTCAAGAAGTATGATCAAAAGATATAGCCCCGGCATGCATGTTTGCTGGTTTTAAAGTGTTCACTATCCTCTGATTATGTTCTAATGACTGCCTCTGACTCTCAGTACACTTCACTTTGTACTATAAGATCTGAGGCTCTGGTTTTTTGGGTACGTTTTAAAATTTTATTTCTGTTCTTCAAAATTGGAGGTTGATATTGATTGACCTGAAAATAAAACAATATGAATTATCAATATTAAAGAACCAAAATTTAAAAAGCATTTTAGAAAAAAAATGAGCAGAGTCCCAGAATTTATGATACAATATAAAATGTAATTGAAATGCCTAAGGAGAAAAAAGAGAAGCAATGTAAAAATTAAGAAATAAAAAAGCATTACTGTATTGATATCTATAACTACAAAAGTCTACCCTCTCTCTTGGCTTATCTATCAACATTGTGCAGGAAGCTATAATCAGACTATTAGACAACGACAAAAATTAAAAATCAAAGGAATCCAAAGAAGTTAAAGTATCATTATTTTCAGATAATATGATTTTTTGGGGGGGAAAAAAATGTTTACTTCTTCATTCCAAAGAAATCTTGTATTATAATCATTTATAATTAATTAGAACATAACAATTAAAGTTATACTGTGGTAAACATTTTTATAAAGTGCATATTGGTACCAATGCATCAAGTTGAAATTCTACATATTTGGGTTTCATGTGGGTAGATAATATGATTTTCTATGTATGCGGTAGTTGCATAAGCTGTTGTCAATTTGAGACTTAAGAGTGAAGGGGTGGAGTTTAGCCAGTCAATTTGGTCACCTCTTGATGACCTCATTTGGAGGCACTAGGGAGATAAATAGCTCGCTGGTGGTGGGAGATACACTCACCCCCTATGAGACATGCTTGTTGACAAAGTACGTGGAGCTACTCTAGAGCCGTGGCTTGCATCAGGCACACCCTTGCTTTCCAACACTTTAAAAAGGTATTGTGCATCACATTTATCTAAGGAAATGCATCATTTAATCATGTGACTGCTGCTTTCATGAGTATTGATTGTGGAGCCAAGCAAAGCAAAATCCTTGACAACTTCAACCTTTTCTCCATTTATGGTGATGTTATCTATTGGTCCAAATGTGAGGTTTTCTTTACACTGAGTTTTAGTCCATCCTGTAGACTGCAATTCTTGATCTTAATCAGCAAATACTTCCAGTCCTCCTCACTTTCAGTAAGTAAGGTTGTGTCATCTGCATACTGCAGGTTGTGAATAAGCCTTCCTCCAATTCTGATGCCATTAGTGTTCAATGCATCAAATCTGTTCTTGGGTATTCTGGATATTCAGATGGGATATACTCAAGGTCATACTTTGGCTCTCATGGACTTGTTTCCATTTTATTCAACTGCAACCAGAATTAACTTATGGGCAATTGATGGTTTGTTCCACTGTTAGGCCCTACCTGCCTTTAGCTGTTGTTACTGAGCTTCACTAACATCTCGTCGAACAGCTGTAGTTAATCTGATTGATGTGTATTCCACCTGGAGAAATTCTCACAGATATATATAGTAGCCATTTGCATTGTTGAGAAATAGTATTTGCAATGAACAAGTCATTGGTCTTGCGCAATTTTGTCATGCAATCTCCACCTTCTCTTTTATGAACAAAACCATATTTTTCCAACTACAGTTTCTTCCTCTTTCTTTCCAACTTTTGAATTCCAGTAGTTAATAATTATCAGTACAACCTAATTACATGTTTTATCAATTTCAGACTGAAGACTGGTAGAATATTTCAATTTCTTCATCACTAACTGTAATGGTTGGTGCATATATTTGAATGATAGTTGTATTGATTGAGTTTTCTTGTATGAAGATAGACATTATACCATTACAGACAGTGTTGCACTTCAGGATCCTGAAGTGCCCTTTTTGACCATGAATGCAACATCATTCCTCTTGATTGTGAATTCCATTTAATGTTGATGATTTCTAATTGTCCTAGATTCATCTTTTGTACATTCTAAGTTCCAATTCTTAATTATTGCTTGTAGCTGTTTCTTCTTATTTTAAGTCATGCTCCCTCAGCAAATGAAGGTCCCAAAGGTTTGACAACCACAGGCTTGATTCCATCCGTCATTATGGTCATTTCACCTTTGTGCAGGCAGCTTTTCCTCGGCAATATTTTGAGTGCCTTCTAGCATTACCTCTAGTGATGTTCTGCTCTGCTCATTAGGTTTTCAGTATCTAACAATGTCTTGATGCCATCTAGGGTCGTCAGTGGCTGATACCTCTGCAGCGGACAACCTATTCCTTCTTTGTGGTCTGTTCTTCATCTGAAAGTTCTGCTGAAACCTGCTCACTTTAGGTGGTCCTGCTGGTATTTAGAATCCAAGTGACATGGCCTTCAGCATCCCAGCAACACGCAAACCACCATAGTACCAAAAACAGACAGATAAGTGGTGGTGCAGAAGATTAAAGAAACTGAAATACTCCCTTGGACTTAAAGCTGAAACACTCTGATGTTAGAAGAAGCAAATAAATATTACCCAAAGTTACAGATATGGAAGTCATTGTACTTTGGTTCAAATTTCTGGCTTTGAAGATGCACAATAAATGGCAAATTAAGACTATAAGATTATATGTAATTGTTATTTCCAGTATCTCTTCACTTTTTGATGACTTGTCTTAGTCCAGTGGCATAGGTTCACCTTTGTGAATGAGTAGTATTGAAAGTTTTTCCACATTGAAAAAAGGCCGTGACGAAACGACAAGCCCTCTATAGGAATGAGAGGAGAACTGAGATAATTAAGTGTGCCAGCCTGGCCAATAATCACATGTGGGGCTAATTGAAAGGCAGAGGGATAAATGGGTGGTGAGCCTCGCATTTCTAGTTCTCGGGTCTTTTGCTTTGTGATGGTCACACCAGGGTGAAGCTGCCTCAGCAATTCCCTGCTTCAGCTTGCAAGATTGACTTCATAAAAGACCTCCCCAAGGAGAAGCTACATGGACATATCCCGATGCAGCCCTGGGTGCTGGAGCAGCCATGTGGAGATCCCTGCTAGTGCTGAGATGCTTATTCGTTCACTGACTCAGCTTTCCTCCTGCAGTCAGCATCATTGCCTCTGTTTTTTGAGGCGGGGGACTTTTTGGACTGGTGTTGGGTAAATGGGTTAATGTTGGACTTGTGGGCTTGGGCAGCATTGGGTTGGGATGTTTTCATGATGCACATTTTCTTTACATAAAACTCTCTTATACATGAGTTTCTGTGGATTTGTTTCTCCAAAGTACCCAGACTAATACAAGAATCTTACTGGAGAATCAAGTTAACGCCAAGGGAAGGGAGAATCTACATTTCAGAGGTGGTACAGATATTGCTATCGGTGGGTATGGTGGGTAAATGGGGAGGATCAACCACACATCAGGAAGGGAAGCTACACAATAATTGTAGGGAACCTAAAGGGAGAATAAAACCGGCTCTGTAGTCCTGAGTAGATACTTTGAATATGTTTCTACCCAACCTGTAACCCTTGGTGAATCACACAATGGACTAAGCACTGTGATGACCCAGATGCTAACCTTATAGGGAATAGAGCATCCCCCAAGGGACACACCTGAAAGACTCAGTGAGGAAGCCTGAATTACCTAGCTGGGCCCTATTCAAAACTGCCTATACCCTTGGATTTAGGATTGAAATACACTGATGGCAGGGGAAGCAAAAGATGGTCACCCCAAAACTGTGGAAATGGCAGTTGTTGGACTTCAAGTGGGACCTCTGGCTGAGTGAGCATCCAGTGAAAGGAGACCCAGAACCACCATATATTCTGGACCTCAATCCTGCCCATGCATTAATATGACAGGCTTTAGTCTGAGAGGCAAGTGTCTGCTCTTGTAAGAAATGGCACGTGAAATTTCCCCATAACTCAACACCCATGCTCAATGTACACAGAACTTAATCAATCCATACAATGCAACAGCTTATGGATTTCAGCTTACAGTTGGACTAGATGTTCATAAACTCCTCATATCAACATACCCTAAATTCTATGCCATTTGATAGATTATTGAAGTCATCAAAGCAATCACCGTATACCCTAAGGAGATGATAGACAATGTTTTTCTTTTGTTTGTTTTGTTTGGGGGAGGATTTTTGTTTGTTTGCTTATTTGTTGTTGTTCTTGTTGATTCTGGTTTTGCTTTTGTTTTACATGACCACCAAAGAAAACCTAAGTCCTTCATAACCCAGGGACCAGCAGATGATTCTGGGCTCCCACATAATACTATCCCCAATCCAAACACAGTTCATTCGTATCACAGGGCACTGTTTGGTACTTGCCTTCATGAAGAGATCACTGAAGATAAGGGTGCTACAGCAAAGTGTGGTGAAGAAAGCAGATGGTACCCTGCTATCAATTGGAATAGTGCCTGGAAACATAGGATTTTATTCAAACAAGAAGCCATCTAAGTGAGGCCTCAACTAAGTCCACACATAGAAGCACACCACCCTGTTTGATCCACAGATGACATAAGAAAATCCAAATATGATGAAGGGAAAAGTATCAGAGGTTTAATAGTGAACACCCAATTTGTAGAAAGCTGTGGAGGACAGTGGGAACTCAAACTCCATTCAGACTATCCAGTCAGATGATACCTCTGGCAGATGCCCTCTGGCCACAGCCAAGAGACTGGAACAGTTTTCCTGTCAGACAGAGATGATTGTAAACTTGATCATGGTGGATAGAACCACAACATAATATGCTACTTGGTCAGTTGATTTCTCTATTGACCCAACGTAAATTTTCTCCAAGCACCAATATTCCAAATATTTCTCAACTGTTCCATTAAAATTTCATCTCTGACTTTAAAAATATTGTTGGTGGTCTTTTCTTTTATACCCTTTATTTTTATCTCAATAATATTATTGTTGTTTTCTTCTTTCTATAGTTTTTTTAATTCTTTCTGTTAGGTTCCTGAGTTTATGAAACACAAAAGGATGCATAGTGACAATAACTGATGCACTGGTTTATTTGGAAGGGTGCAGTGAGGGGATTTGGGAAGACGCAATCACTGAATGCAGGAGGAAGCATTAGACTTGACTGCAATAATGTATATACAACTCTCTGAAAAATGTAACTATGGAAGTGTATGATATGCAAATATTTTATCAAGAAAACTATTTAAACAAAAGAGGCCAGACTGCACACCAGGTGGAGTCTCTGATTGGTCCCTGCCCTCATGGACCACTGGGGGCCATGGAGGCTAGAGCCCAGGGCTACCTGGTGGCCAGCGGAACAGAAACTTCAGACTTTCACTCCCTTACCTGATCCCCTCTCCCCGCCTCCTTGTAAGTGCTCAGTTCTAATGGCCACCAGATACAAACTCCCAGCTAACTCAGTCATTAAGCCTGCCTCTGGTAAGAACAGGAACACAACTTGGCCTTTCTGAGGACTTCAAGATAATTCCAGATATTTTCCTATTTCCTATTGAGGAAGAAAACCACAAAACTCTTATCCTGCCAGGTGAATTTTAATTCAGTATCCACATGTTTCTCAGCAGCTACTCCTCGCCTACCTAGGCATCTGGCTGACACTGGGACTTACTGTCCTTAGTAGGATCTCCTCCTGATTGGAAAACACACCACCCCCATTACCCCCCATGCCCACCACAACCTTGGTCCTCCACTCCAATAGCCCATTTCCACCCTATGACCCTGGTGTGAAGGGTGGACACTACTAAGTGTACAGAAACCCAGTACTGCTCTGCAATATAACGCAGGATTTTTCCTCCTTGAAAAAAGGTTAAGTGAGTGCTACCAAGGGGCTTCACTCTCCTTATATAATATACACTATTAATTACTGACTCTGGTCGATTTTGTAATATACCCCTCACCTACCCCACCCAACAGTACCTCAAGACCCCACTGCCCCCACCTCAGTAACCCACACTGTCTCATAGCCTACCAAGTTATATTTAACAGGAAGACCATATTTAAAAGGAAGACTATATTTAACAGGAAGGCTACCTATGATTTATTTATACACCATTTAAAACCTAGTCTTGAGCACCTATCTCCTGTTCCTTCTACCCACCGAACTATCGCTTCCTCCTCATTTCCACACAATAGGATTTCCAGTTCCTATCTGGTCCTTCTCTAACCTACACAGCCAACCTCTCCCCCTACACACAACCCAGCAAATGAGAGAAACAGTCAAACAAGAAAGCAAAGGAATCTGTGGACAGTCTGAGGATGATGTGGGAGGCCATGAAGCCAAATAACATTAGAATTATTAGGGTGCCAAGCAGGAAGAAACAAATAAATCTACAGTTAAAATAGGAAGGGAATTCTTTGAAGAAAATTTTCCCATCACAAAGGAGGAGACAATAAACATCCAAGAAGCAGAGAGAACACCCAATAGACTAAACCTCCCTATAAAAACCACATCGAGGCACAGAGTACTCAAATTATCCAATTTCCAAGAAGAGAGTATTCTGAGAGCAGTTAGAAAGAAAGAAGCAGTCATAAACAAAGGTAAACAGATAAGAATAAGCTGAGACCTGCCCCGAAAGATCACACAGGAAATAAGAAATTGGAGCAACATATTCAGAAATTTGAAAGGCAACATTTGCCATCTGCAAATCCTTTATTGAGCAAAGCTATCCAAATCTAAAGGAGAAATAAAAGTATTCTCAAACAAGGAAATATTTAGAGAATTTGTAAAAGCAAAATCATCATTTCAAAAAATGCTTTCCAAGTCTTTATGGGCAGAAAACCAACAATTGCAGCACTCAAGCATGAGACCATCACAGGGCGTAACACCACCCAGAAACCAGCACACTGAAAACAGTACCCAAAAAATACAAATCTAGGAGGGAAATAAAGACATGAATAAACTCCTCACACACACACTAACCTAAAAAAGGTGGAGGAAAAAAATATCAAGCATAAATAATACAAGATGACACCAACTAATCTTCATTATATCTAATTATACTGAATGTCAATAGACTAAACGTACCAATCAAAAGAAGAGTAACAAGATCTTTAAATCTACTACCTTCAAGAGACACACTTTAGTCACAGACAAAAATGGAATGAGAGTCAAAGGATGGAAAAAATTTCACAAGATAATGGCAATAAAAAAACAGTGGTGGCAGTATTAATATCTGACAAAATAGACTTCAAGGTACACTACATAATAAGAGACAACAGTGGGTATGACATAATGCTCAAGGGGTAAATAAACCAAGAGCACATAACCATAATAAACATATGCATCCAACGAAAGACCCTCAAAATCCATCAACCAAATCACCAGAGATCAAACGAGAAATCAGCAGATCAACAATAATAGTGGGAGATTTCAATACACCACTCTCAAAGAGTGATAGATCAACACATAAGAAAACTCAATTAAAAAAAAATGGAAGAGCTGAACAACACAATCAAACAACTCAACCTCTGTAGTATGAGGTGGGGGGGGCCAGCCACGCACCATTAGCCACAGGTTCAGTAAGCACAATTGTACGTTTGAGATATATAAATATTATATTAAAGTCATCGAGAGCATGAGCAATAAAAGAGATAGTGCAATAAATGGAGTCAGACACATTTCATGGTAGCATGCTCACCTCAGCCCCGCTTGGTGGTCCCCGTAGAGAGAGAGTGGGGCAGGGGGGGCGGAGGGGGGGGAGGACAAGGGGAAAGGGAAACAGGGGAGGAGAGGGAGGTGAGGAGAGGTCAAGGGAGGAAGAGAGGGGGCGAGAGAGATCTCTATTGCTAACCCAGGCCTATATACCTTTTGGGGCATGCAAGCCCACTAATTACAGGTAGACATGCGTCACAGGAAAGGGTTGCACTATAGGTTATACAGCAATGAGAGGGGGTGGTCTAGGGACATACACGCAATAGGAAGAGGAGGGATTGGGGGTAAACGTGTGATAAAATGGGCAGACCCTAGATTTAGGATTAACTTTGACCTCTTTTCTGGATCTCCATAGAAACCATTATCAGTAGGGTGTAGGAATCAAGCTAATGGTCGCAAGCCTTAAGGAGAAGTAATCCATTGTCCCAAGCAGCAGGGAGTGGGAGTCCACTGCAGTCTGGCAAGGGATCACCCTCAGGGAGGATGCCTGTGAGCATCTGACCCCTCCTACAAACCTCCTAGATATTTACAGAGTTCTCCAAGCAACAACAAATAATACATGTTATTCTCCAACGCACATGACTCAGGTTTTCTGGGGGATGCATTCAGGGACATTAAAAGGGAGCTGGTGCCAAGGAGTTCAAGAAGGAAAAGAATGTTTTGAAACTGACTGTGGTAGTAACTGTGCAATAGTGCTTGATGTGATTGAACTATGGAATGGTACAATATCTGCATTAACTCCCAATAAAATGGTTTTGAATGAAAAAAAAGAAAGAAAGTAATCAAACTAGACCTAAGGTTACTGTGGTAAAGAAGGAAGAGTTTTTGCTTAAAGGACATTGAGTTTATTTTAATGGTGGTGAACCAATTTGGAGAGGGATATCTACAGTGGTTATACAACATGAGTATAATCAATGGCACTGAATTATACACATGAAGTTGTTAAATTGGAGTTTGTTTTGTTGTGTGTATTTTTGCCAAAATGTGAAAAAAAAAACCCTACATGAATAACAATGAATACAAGAAAGAAAACATTCTAAAATTGATGGTGGTAAAGGTTGCACAACTCATCTTAATATAATTGAACTTTTGCATTTTATGATATGGGATAAAGTGCCAATAAAACTGTTTAAAATTTTATTTCCTATCTCCACCTTCATTGTTTGTGTAAATAGTTTCCAGTAACTTATTTTTAATCTGTACAAATCAACAATCCGTGTATTTTAGTCTAAAAGCTAGGCTATACATGTGTGTTTTTCTTTTCTTAACAGTAGTTTAGATTCTATACTATTGGCTGAATTAATGATACTATTAACAAAATTAGCACGAGGTTGATTTATTATGTTCCCCCACAAAATGGTAAGGACCAATTAAGATAAATGGGACAAGGGATATTTATAATCCATAGAAATATGGATGGATTTTGAGTTTGCACTTCACTCTAGTCCTTATCTATGAATAATTATTTCTTTTGACATGACTTTATTTAATACTTGACCTCATGAAGGGATTACAGAAGATAGTAAAGTGTGGTGAAGACATTAGCTGGTGCCCTGCTATTAGAAAGTACCGTGTCTAGGATCTTAAAGTCTTCTCTTAAAACAAGCAGCCATCTAAGTGAGGCATCAGCTAAATCCACAAGGAAAATCACATCTGCCTTGTGATACAAGGATTATAAATAATAAAACTTAAGATTGGAGAAGGGAACCATATTAGGCCTTAAATTCTGAGCACTTGTTTTGCAGAAGTTTGTGGATAACAGTGAAAGCCCAAAATCCATTTGTGGTATTCCTATACGGATTAAGCCTCTGATGAATCTCTTCTGACCATTGATGAGAGATGTGAACAGCCTTGCTATCAGACAGAGTACATTGGCAAAAGGATTAATGCAGATGTAAGTAGGTTAAAATTGAGCACCGTATCCCTCTTTTAGACTCATTTTAATTTATTCCACTTTTTATCATTTACTACTTTCTTTTGAATTGAGGTTGCTCTATATTATTGTTGTTGGATTTTTGTTGGTTTGTTTGCATGTTTTTTCTTTATATGAAATCCAGGACAGGTAAATACATAGAAACAGTAGATGGATTGTTTCTTGGGACTATTGCAGGAGAGGTTAGAAGAAAATGGACAGCTAATAAGAATGAATACAAGAATGAAAAAACTGTTCTAAAATTGATTGTAATGATAATTGGACAATCAGTGTTTAAACCATTTAATTGTATGACATGTGAATTATATGTCACATAAACTGAATTAAATATCACAAAATGTATATGGATATCTATATATACACATCATTATTACCACTCTCGTTCCATGGGGATTTTCTAAATATATAATTGTTTTAATGCAATTTTAATTATCAAACAATATATATTAAATAATAAATGCTATAAAATAAAAATATGCAATATTTTAAAACATCAATAAAACAAATAGATAAACCAAAACAAATACCAAATAAACAAACAAAAAAAAAGCTCCACAAATTCATTGCCATAAAGTATTACAGTGCCCTTATAGAATAAGCTATCACTGCCCCTGGGATTTTCTTTGTAACTCTTTAAGGGAGTAGAAAGCATCACCTTTCTTCCATGGAGGGGTTTCAAACTGCTAACCTTATGTTTAGCAACCCAATAAGTAACAACTATGCCACCTTGACTCCAGATAGCAGGCCTAAATAATTATGTCTTTAATTACAAAACATGTAATTGGACTACACCACTGAAAAGACAGAGATTGTTAGACTGGCCTTTGAAAAAGCAAGGATAATATAGATATAGCTGATACATGATATGGTATAAATCCAAATATGCACAGACAAATGCTGTATGGCTTGAAAACCAGATACTATGGCAACAGTGAGCAAAGAAAAACAAGTGACTATATTAATGTCAAGGTTCCAGGGTGACTGAAGTACTAAAGATTGATACTTCAAAGCTATGCAGCTGCACCATGAAAGGAAGATCTGGTTTTGCTTTCATAAAGTATCTCTGCTGTGTAATTCATGAGGTTGTCATAAATTGGAACCAACTTTATAGCACTTGGTACTTCAGGAACAAGATTCTATGCTTTGAAAATGATGATGGCGGCATATGTGGAAAACATGTGCTTGACACGTTGGATGAATGTATGGATTGTAATGAGATATAAGAGCCCCCAATAAAAGTTTTTTAAAAAAGAAAGAAAGAACAAGACTCTAGCAAGTGAAAAATAAAGACATTTCATAATGATAAAAGAATCAACATATCAAGACAATATGTCAATTAAAAATATGTATCCACAACAGTTCAGAGAATATAAGGTCAATATTAAAAATAATTTTATTTTCATATGCTTCAAATTAACAGTTGAAACCAGTTTTTTGGAACCAGTAGCATTTTGAACAGAATAAATATTTTAAAGTTAGAAACTCATTTAGCAATATATATATATATATATATATAATACATGCTTATGAAAAGTACAAAACAGTGGTGGGAGAAATTAAAGAATGCTTAAGTAAATGATAAAATATAACGAGGCAGAATGAACACCACTGTTAAAATTCTAGTTCTGTGATACAAATTATACAGTGATTCAACACAAGATCAATTAAAAATCCCTGTAGTCCTTTATGTGGAAACTGACAAAACAATTATAAAATGTACATGGCAGCATTACAAACTAGACTATTTAAAACAATTTTGAAGAGGAAAAGAAAACTTCCAGGATTTCAAACACTTTGCTTTAATTTACGGTAAAAGGTAGTGTAATTCAGCCAATGAGGTGCTTCTTTTAGGTGTTGTCAAATCTGTTTTTGACTCGGTGACCACAGGAAAATAAGTTGAAGTGTTTCACCTGGTTTTTCAGGCTCTAATGTTTATGGGAACAGGTAGCTCTTTCTCTTGTACAGAAGCTGGGTGTGTAAACGGCCAGCCTTTCAATCCGGGGCTAAGTGCTTCACGGCGGTGTCACCAGCACTTCCAGTGTTTGGTGGTCAGAGTAAAAAAATGGTAAAAGAACTAGATTGGATCCAGGCATAAAACACACCTATATAATTAACGGATTTTATTTAACATAAATACCAAGATAATTTGAGGTCAAAAAAAGGATAGTCTTTTTAGCAAATGACATTTGACCTGCTTGGATACTTAAAAATACTTTAAAAATAAAACTTGGATGTTTTCTTCACATCATATAAAAATCACTAACTTCAATGAACAATAAGCTTACATATAGGACTGATATCATAAAACATCTTTAAGATCATATAAGTGAAAATTTTTTTTATTTTTGCTTCAACAAATAATGCTTTGTGATGATATAGAAAGTATAAATCATACCAACAAAGATTGATAAAATAGTCCCAACAAATATAATCTCTGTGCTTTTCAAAATATAATATGAAGAAAAGGAAAATGTGAGCAATAGATTGGGAGGATGTAATTAGAAAAAAGTTTCTGATAAAATACTTTTAATTAGAATATGTGAGGCCTTATACAACTCAATAGGAAGATATATATATATGTGTGTGTGTGTATCAACACTTGCCGATAAAGATCAAGGTTTGCAGCCCTCTTCAAAGATTACAACTAAATGTAAAGAAAAGAAAAATCCCTCACAACTGGATAAACAGGTAACATCATGGTACATGGTGAAAAGGCTGAAGTTGTTAAGGATTTCATCTTGCTTGGGTCCACAACCAATATTCATGGCAGCAGCAGTCAAAACATCAAATCATGCATTGTATTTGGAGAATCGGTGGCACAAGACCTTGTGAAAGGGCTGAAAAGCAAGGATGTTACTTTGGGGACTAAGGTCACCTGACATAAGGCCTGGGAAAGCTGCCACTGAATAAGGAAGCCGAAGAAGATTCAATGTGTCTGAACTACAGTGCTAGCAAAGAATATTGACAGTATCACAGAATGCCAAATGAACAAACAAATCTATACTGGAAGAAGTACAGCCAGACTGCTCCTTAGTAGTACGGATGGTGAGACTTTGGTTCCCATACTTTGGGCATGCTATGGGGGGGCCACTCCCTGGAAAAGGACATAAGGCTTGCTAAAGCGGAGGGGCCATCGGAGAGAGGAAGATCATTGCCTAAGTGGATTGACAGTCGGCAGCATTGCACTCAAATATAGCAACATGTCAGATAATACGTATTTTTTAATTGAGCTTCTTTCATTTAGCCTAATTTATTTGAGATTCATCTTTGGTTTTGCTTATATGATTATTTAATTTCTACTCCTGACCATAATTACATAACTTGCATATGCCACATTTTCAGCTCAATGGGCATTTGGGTTTTTTCCAGATTGGGGTACCGTGAATAAAGCAGATATAAATATTTGGTTATAAGTATTTGTATAGAAATAGTGTTTATTTTTGTTGGTAAATACTTAGAAGTAGGAATACTTTGTTATAAAGTATATTTAAATGTAGTTTTATGAGAAAAAATTGAACTGCTTTCCAAAGTGACTATACACTTTTACGTCACCGTCAGCAACACATGACAGATCTAGAAGCTTAATATCCTTTCCAGCACTTGGTTTTGTAAAACATTTTAATCTAAGCCTTTTAAGTCCATGTATTAAAAGATCTCATTGTAGCTTTAGTTTATATTTCTCTGAAGATTATGCCCACTGGCCATTGACAAAGCTTCAGTCATGACTTCATTTTTATTTGGTTATTTATCTTCCTATTGGGTTGTATGAGGTCTCACATATTCTAATTAAAAATATTTTATCAGAAATCTTTTTTCTAATTACAGTACATCCTTCTAATCAATTGTGTTGATTCAATAAAAACTTTTGATCAAAAGTTTTCACTTATATGATCTTTAAGATGTTTTATATCAGTCCTATATTTAAGCTTATTGTCCATTTCAAGTTAATGATTTTTATATGATGTGAAGAAAAATTCGACTTTTATGTTTAAAGTATTTTTAAGTATTCGAGCAGGTCAAATGTCATTTGCTCTATTATACAACGTAATGGTTCATGTACTTGTAGAGGCTAGCAAACTCTAAACCTGTGTGTCCGATCTTGAAGGCATCTGCTGACTCATGGAATTACAGGGGCTGATGAACTCCAAATCAGAAGGTCAATGGCAGCGGAATGAGTCAGAGTGGCGAGTAAAATGGAAAACTACTAACTTATAGGCTAATAATCCCCAGGGTCAACAGGCAACATTGCAGGCTACTGACTCAAATCCAAAGAGCCAAAAGCCAATGGAGAGCAGAATGCAAGATCTAACGCCAACAAAAAACAACTAAGCTATGCCAAAGTGGCCACAAATATTGTAAGCAGGCCTAAGAAAACACACCTCCAATTTATTTATATGTTGTGCCGTGGAAGCAATTACATTCTATTAGATTTCATCATGAGAGATGACTGCATTCTAACTGTCAAAACTCTGACAATGGTCCACGCAAGTTAACACACAACCATCATAATCTAGATATCCCACAAAACTATCATCCTGAAATTTCAAACAGTAACACAATTCCATAAGGGTTTGGTTATTTGTAGAATAAAAAGCAAGGATTTCAGTCAGTATAAATTACAACTCAATGTAAAGAAAACCAAGACACTTACAAATAGACCAGTATATAACCTAAGGATAAATGGAGAAAACATCAAAGTTGTCACACATTTCATTTTACTTGGATCTCCAATCAATGTTTTTAATGGAAACCGTATCAAGAAATTAAACAACATATTACATTGGACAAATCTGCTCTTTAAAGTGTTAACAAGCAAGGATGTTACTTTGAAGTATAATGTGTGCTTGACCCAAGCCATATCACTTTCAACAGTCCCATATGCATATGAAAGTTGGAAGAATGCGTAAAATTGACGCATTTGAATTAGGTATTGGTGAAGAATATTGAAAAGCACCATAGACTGTGGAATAAGCAAATCTGTTGTTAAAGAAGTAGAGCCAGAATGCTCCTTAAAATTGAGGATGATGAGTTTTCCTCCGTGTCCTTTGAACATGTTATCAAAAGAGAGCATGTTATCAAATGGAATAAAGAGGGTAAACAATATTCTTGGAATCAGACATAACACTTAGTAAAGTAGAAGACCACTGAATCACAGGGAGACCACCAGGGAGATGGACTGACACAGTGACTCTAACAATGGGCTCAAGTATATCGATGGTAGTGGCGATGGCGCAGGACCAAGCAGTGTTTTGTTCCGCTGTGCATAGGTCCCCTCGGAGTCAGCGCTGACTGGATGGCACCGAAAGAGAAAATGTTTTCTAAACTATGATTGCATGTCAGCTCTTCTTCACACTTCTTGCTGCCTTCACTTCTCAATCTTTTTTCAGAGTCTTCCTCTAGCAGATTATATTGAGAGATTTGCCTTCATGTCCTGCTCTCAATTGATTCCATTTTACCTTTTTGCTCCTTCAATGATCAATGAAGTTTTGTTATCTTATGGATTTCTATTTGCTGTTTTTGTTTGGCTTTTCATTTTTTTCCTTTGTCCATTTGTTAATGTAGTGCTTTTCTGAATCTTTCTAAACTTTTTCTGGGTTTCCCTTGCTTTCATCATCAGCTCTCTCAATCATTCAATTCAATTTAAGTACTTAAAGATTATTCTTTTTAATTCCTTAGGAGGTAGTTCCCATGCCATTTCTTCCTCAGAACGTTTTCTGGGTCCACGTTTGGGTCATTTGTTTGAGCCACTCTATCATGGTTCTTTGTGTAACCTGGAAATATCTATTATCGCTGAGACACTGTTGCAGTTCATTGATGTCTTGTGTGGGCATGTTCTTAGGTATACCACCATCAGTCTGCTGGTAGGTCTGACAAAGAATGGGAGTATGGTAATGCAGTCCTGTCCACTGTTCATGTTGTACAGTTGAGCCTGTTTGGGTTGGTATGGGCTACGGTCTACTGATGATCAGCTGGTATAGAAGTGGGCAGGGGGCAGAGGAAAAAACAGAAAAATAAGAAGGAAGAAATACAGGTGGTGGAAAACAAGCAAATAGGAGCAAGAGAAATAATTTATAACTAAGATGAAAGGAAAATAAAAACAATGCTAGTAAAAAATACAATCGGCAAAGCTGGGCAGAGGAGAAAGAAATGAGAAAGAATGCTAAGGAAAAGAACTTAAGAGACCCAAAAAAGGAAGGAATAAAGAGGGTAAACAATAAGGGAATGAAAAAAATAAAGGCAGAGAAAAAAGAATAAAAACAAAGGACAATAATTAACAAAGGAGAAAACTGTGAAGGCCAGGCTCCCTCATATGGGTCATCACACTCTACAACACAAAAATTCAGAGTGAGGGATAGGGATAGGGGTAAGCAGTGATGGGGTGAAATGCCAAGTCCCAGATGGGTTCATGTCAATGTAGGTGTTGTTTCGGATCCAGGCACCTGATCCAGTAGTTTGTGCTGTCTCTGATGGTTCCTGAGTTCAAGGAGCTTGTTCTCAGGAGGAATAATTTAAGGCCCAGAGGGCAGATGGGGACTAGGTAGCTGATTATGGAAGGAGTCCTGTTTCATTTGCGTTCACATGTCTTTGTTGTAGTGTCTGTGGCCTGCCTATTGGGACCTCTTGCCTCCAGTCTCTAGGCTTCCGTTGATTTTATAAGACCTTGAAATATCTAAACTGACTTTTGTTTTCTATACTGTTATTATTGGTATATACAAGGGAGTTTAAAAAATGTTGTGGAATAATTCTATTATCTTTCAATTCAATGTTTTCAGGAAAATTTTGAAGTAGCCTCATATATGTGCCCCCCCCCAAAAAAAAATTCACTGTCAAAGATTCAACTCTGACTCACCGCAACCCACCTAGTGTTTCCATGATTACTGATCTTTGGATTAACAGGACATGGGAGCAGACAGCCTCATCTTTCCCTGTATAGCATTTGGTGCATTTGAAACACAGACTGGCAATTTAGAAATCCAAAGCACCACCAGGAGACATATATGAGTGTGTCCAAAAAGTACAAAAACATGTCAGCAAGCAGAATACTCAATAGTGAATTTTTCAAAAAATTCTCTCATAAAATCAGGTAGAAAATAAATGTGCTTATTTAATCATTTTATGCACCATTGCATCGGAGGTTTTAGGGCTAAAGAAAGAAATAATTGGCAAGAAAGAAAAGAATGATGTAGTTATGTGCAATTTATATGTTTATCTGCATAAAATTCCCAAACCTAGATAACATGGAAAAGTAAAATTGTGGCTATAAATTGCTGCATTGTATCTATTTACAAAACACACATACACATGCAAATACATACATATATACACACATGTATATGCATATATGTACACATATTTGAAACATTTCTGTTATTGTTTTGCTGAAATTATATTAAAATGAGCATTTACTTAGGAAAGATGAAAGGGTGTATTTTTCAATGGTTATAGTACAATTGATAGGGACTTGAATTAAATGAACAAATGCAATTGTACCCAAAATAAGTCAACTTGATTTTGTTTGTTTCACTAGAACACGATGACCATTCTCTGATGGTTTTGATTTTTATCACTGCTGACATTCGTTCTTAATGTTTATTTAATATAGTTGCGCTTTAATGAATCTTTAAATTCATTTTAGTGACGCTTTAAATCATAGAGCCATAAATTTTAGAGAGAATAAAAAATCAAAAGAGAAAATTTCTAATGACCATTGCATACAAGGATTTTATCTCAATGATGTAAATCCTGAAATCTTGCATTTCCAGTTACAAATATGGACATTTCAAAGGTGCCCCTCCATGACATTTCCCTGAATTCACCCAAACAGGACTAAATAATAGATAAATAAGTAAGTTCAGCAGCCAGAGGAAACTCAGGTCACTGAAACACGCTGCCTCGGAAAACAATCCATGGTTATCCACATGCCGTCATGCAAAGCCATCCTATTACTGCGATGGAGATGTGATTTTATGACATTGGAGGGAAAATGCAGAGACAGTCTCTCTGTGGTGATCACAGCACTCTGTGAGCACGTTTTCAACTCTATTATTAAGCATCGACTTCACTCATTGATTCTCTTCATCCTCGTCTTTCGCATGGGACCTCTCTAGGAAGTCACATGCATGGTGGGTACTGCAAATTAACCATGTGTGTTCATTTAAACTATAAGGCTTGGTTTCACTATATACTCAGTGTAAAATGCTCTCTGTTCTTCAAAGACGATTGTCTCAGAAAGTGCTCCAATTAGTGAAGATAAAATTTAACATAGTTGTCAATTAGTGATAGAGTTGTGAACTATGTAAACCTGGAAAGATAGGAAAAAGAGAGCACTGACATACATAAAGGCAGTATTGCACGAGGCATCTACCATCCCACTAGTTGAAGAACACAAGGGAAGAGAAGAACTACTTTCAGAACGCAAGGGAAGAGATGGAAGTATTATTGAAAAGTTTCGAGGGGTGGAGGGTCCCTGCAGAGTTGCAACTAAAATCTTTTGGGAGAGCATATGTGTTCAACTGCTCAACTGGCACTTGTTGAGTTTGGAAGAGAAGCTTCCAGGGTCTGGAACCAGACTCCAGAGGACAAAATACTATTGACTGATGCTGGTGATTCTAAAGAGGGAATAGTAAGGCTTTTTCCTCAATTGTTGAAAAATTGTAGACTGAATTCAGCTATTGTTATCTAGGGGAAAACTGCTGCTTGGGGGAAGAAGTATTGCCCCAGTAATGTTCAATAAGAACCGCAAGGGGACAAAAAACTCATAGGGAGTAAACAGGAAGAAGCAAAGCTTTTCTTTGTCCCACAACCTTACACTCCCATCCATCTTGTGTCCCCTATTGGCAGAGTCTAACGAGCATCATCGCATCATCTTGCAAGTAAAAAATGAGGCTTACAGTCTCAAGTTCAGCCAAGCAGAGAAGGGTGCTTTGAAGTTGAGGGATGACAGCTTAATATCTGGTATAATTGTCCACTGAAAATTATTCCAAAATATCTTAATACTGACTCAGAATTATGATTACACTGTGAAAAATGTTCAAATGATTTATGCAGTTTAGTAGCTTCCTTAGAAGATATAACTCAGCAAAACCTCACAGTTTTAACAATACGGAAATAAGAATTCAAACCCCAATCACTTATTATGTAATGCAAGAAGATACACTCTGCGTCTGAATGTCTATTTCTGATTCTTCTCTGAGAACTCTCTAAGCAGCTTAGGGATTCTGAGCGCTGTTCCTATCCACTCTGAGGTGGATTCCGGCTCGGAGTGACCTTACATGATACACTGACACTGTCCTATCGGGTTTCCTGGGCTCTTTCCTGGAGCAGATGGCCAGGTCTGGACTCCCACTGAGCTAGCTGACTTGAAACAAAAATGTAGTAAAATTACTTACGCATCTACAAAGCTGAAGAGTTCTGATCCTCCAAACCAGACCAGATAAACCTTGTCATCAAGTGATACTTGTTAAAAGTACATCTACTCCCCTCCTTCCCGCTCCTGCCCCCCTTTAACTATTGATTTCCACTCTATGCAAAACAATACCAGACTTTCTCACCTCCTCCTATGGAAGCATTAAAAGCAGCAGCATGGCGTTTGAATCAATGTGTGCAATCAGTGCCTGCCATGTCCTGTGGGTGAGAAGTGAACTCCCATTCAAGACAGAAATGTGGTTATTTACACCATCATTCTTTAAAATGTGCTCTTTCCTTTAGGCTAAAAACTTACTTTAAAAAATGTATTCTTCATAACAGTTTAGGTCAACATTATCTGTACCTGTGTTGTTTAAAATAAGGTGGGACTGAAAATAAACCTAAAATTGACCCAATCAGTATATTTAAAAAAATCAAATAAATTATTGATGCAATAAAAAACTATGCAGCCAATAATTCTGATTAGTTAGATGTACCTTTATAGAAAGAGCAAGTTAGAAAGCATTCATTAATTTAACAAATATTGGCTGAGTACCCTTAGTGGACCAATGGACCAAATATTGACAAGGTTCTAGTCCATACAGCCTTCATTGACATGAAACTGTTTATGTATGTTCATATGTACATGAATACACACACATACATATATACACTGATGTGGAATCTTAAAAAATATTAAAATTAATTAACTATAGACTACTTTTCTCTCCACACAATAGGCCATTAACAAGGAAAAAATCAAATTGGTTAATAAGCCTTTGAAATGGCTCATTCGTGATCATTGAATTCTAACAATGAGGGGGCATACTTTTTATCTATTAGCAGGGTAAAAATAATAATGATGATGAGAATGTTCAGTGTCGGAAAAAATGAAGGTATATGTTCTCTTCTATGCACCATTGTTAGGAATGAAACCATTGCATTTCTCTATTTATCTCATTTTGCATTTCTCCATAAAATGTAAGCACTCTGCTAGTAGAGAAAGGGAGGGGCTTTGAAGCCCCACCAGAGGAACACTGGAAGACAGGCCTGACGATTTCTTTCCAAAGACTCTTTTAAACTGTTCTATTCGGCACCCCAAAGTCTCCGTGGGTTGGAATGGATTTGACGACAACTCACAACAACACACTAATGTTCTGGCTTTTTTCTCTATCTTTTGTATGCTTATTTGATTGGTCGTTTGGTGATTTTTAATCCTGTAATTAGGATTAAATCAAGAAATTTTTGAATAAACTAATTCAAATTCATTGAATTTAAGGCCAATTAGATTATTTTAAGTACAAAGGAGCAATAAAAATATGAGAAAAGATATTATGAGAATAAAAGTGTTTTGAGTTAAAATGCTTTTTCTTTCTGAGCGGTACTTAACATAATGATCTCTTGTGACAGATTACATTGTGCACTCTATTTCATTTTCTTCAGAGCTTCTCCATGTGATGAAGGAGAGATTGTGGGTGAGCATTTCAAAGATACACAGCATTCCTGGCTCTCCCTCAATCTCTTTACCTATGAACATCCTAAATAATTTATTTACATAAAACTAATATGGACTCAGCTTTGGGGCTTTATCAGTGTTCCGGTTTTCATTGGTATCTAGGTGAGATTGGTCATTGTAATCATCTTGATAAGTCATCGTAATCTTCTAATTAAAAGTCCGGTGCTAGGTCCATTCTTAAATGAGCCCTCAGCACGTCCCTGCAGTCCAGCGCTGGTATGCAGTCCAGAGGACATGGGCTTACGGACAGCATTACCACTGCCTTGTGGTTTTCTGTTCATCATTTGCTACTCAAGATAAAACTTCGGCATGCATGAATGCAAACACACACAGCAAAACTAGGCTTTCGAGATTCAAAGTGTCCAAATATAAATCGAACTGAAAAAATATAAGAAGGTATTGCATCTTGTTTGAAGATTTTGTTCCATCCGTTGAAAGAGACTGAAAGGTTAGGTCACACTGTTCTATTAAAGCAGATTCCCTCTACACTTAGGCAAAGATATGATTTAAGAGTGTACTCATCACTGCAGCCAGGCCTTTTATGCTGCGAGCGATTGAAATATGAATACACCACTAATTCTTTGCAACTACTAGACTGTAAATCAAACATGCCATTTTGTAAATGACCCTTATTCTTCATTTCATTTTCCTACTAAAGATTACTAGCTTTGTGTGAATATGACAAAGAAAACAGAGAAGATTTTTAGCAAAATGTTTTAACCTATCATTCTCCCAAGGCAATTTGCATCGCTTGAAGCATTACATAATGAAATAAACAAGGAGTTGAAAGGTGAAAAATTCAGACTAGCAGTTTTTATGGCATTCATATTTTTATTGCTTGCATAGGATGCTAAGATTTATTCCTTCCAGAGGATGATTTCTCCCCACTAAATCTGACCCTTTTTTGAATAGTTACTGGAAACAAAAATAATAATGCAATAAAATGATTATACAAAGTAATGGCTTGTAAATATGATTCCTCTTAGAAAACAAGTAAACTAAAAAATTTCATTCTTCCCAACCATAATCATAACAATTCCTGTTCATTTAATCTTGGTTATGTACTCATCAGAATTGATCAGCTCTGGCTAACTCAGAGTTGAGAGTCCATTGGGTTTAGCGATAAGCAAGTCATTCTTGTGCTTGCCAAGATCAATTCCAGAGCAGTGGCGACGAAAGCCAGGTCGCAGTGGATTGAAGAGCAGTGGGACAGGATGCCAGTCCTATGGAAGTGAACGTACCGGGAGAAAGGAAAATGAAGATCCAGAACGTGCTAGTGGGGTAAAAAAACATCTGGAGCTGGAATTTTCTGTTCTGGAGTCACAGTAGAGGTGAGTATGTATAAATGAAACCTAAATGGCACTTGGACAATACAGAAGAAAGATGAAATCATCTAGTATATAAGGCAACTTAGCAATCTGAGAGAAGAGGAGCATTTCCAAAGAACCTATCCCTTCCATGTGCAACCTCCCATCAAACCCCACTGGACGTCTGTCCTCGGGTATCCCACAGGCATCTCCACCCACACTCGTACACTCTGCCTCTGTTTCCATTCTATGTGCCTCAAGTTAAAATCTGCTTACTGGAGAAATACTTTATCATGCTTCTGCTTTATCTTTTGATCCTAGTACCATGCTCTACCAAGTTTATTTTTATGTTTTTGATAGATATATTATTTATTTTAAAGATCCTTCACTTAATATCCAAGCTAAGTGTCCCACTATCTCATCAAGATCCTATAAGAAAAATAACAGTAGCTATAGATCAGAAAAATAACAGAAGCTATATCCGTAACCATTGCTGTTTTGAGTTGGTTCCCATCTACACCATCCTCATACTAGTTGCTATCTTTGAGCCCATTGCTGCAGCCACTGGCAATCCACCGCATTGAGGGTTTTCCTCTTTTTCACTAACTCTCTATTGTACCAACCGTGATGTCCTTCCTAACAGTATGTCCAAAGTATGAGCCAACCTCTCACCATTCCAACTTTTAAGGAGTGTTTAGGCTCTTCTTACTCAGAAGAGATGTTTGTTGTCCTGGCAGCCTATGGTGTATTTACTATTTTCCAATAACACTCTGATTTAAGTACACCAATTCTTCTCTGGTCTTCTGTATTCACTTTCCATTTTCCACATACCAGGGGGTACCCTCCCCCAAAAACTCCGCCGTTTTTTCAAAGTTATGTATTTAAATTATTTTACCAAAAAAAACCCTAACACCTTCCAAGTACTCTCTAAATTACACTTAATACATTTGTCATATCTGTGATTCCATTCTTGGAAATATTTTTCAAACGCATCTGCTTAGATAGCTGACAGCACCTCCCTCATGTTTTTCTTCACCTCTTCTATGTCATTAATTCGCTGTTCTTTCATTTTCCTCTGCATTCACGGGGAAATAAAGAGTCTCAATGAGCAAAGTGAGGTGAGTCAGGTGCGAGGGGCAAGAGAGCATGCTGTTTCTAGCCAAAAGCTGGTACAGTGAAATGGCTGTGTGAGCAAGTACATTGTCATGGCAGCAAAATCAGTCCCCCATCTGCCACAATCAGACCTTTTTAATCACACATTTTTATGCTATCTTTTCACAACCTCTAAATAGAAAGCTTGATTAACAGTCTGACCAGGTGGAATGAACTCCAAATGCACTAGGAGTCGACATTTTTGTCTGTTCCGGACATTGACAGACTTCCAGAATGACGGACATCATCAATCAACATTTCACCTTTTTTTGCAATGAAATAAACCACTCACATACTTGAGTTTTTCCCATAGCACTGTCCTTGTAAACTGTGTTCAACATCACAGCAGTTTCTGTGGCATTTTTCCCGAGCAGGAAACAAAAATTCACAGCTGCATGCTGTTCTCTTAAATTGGCCATCACAAAAAATGAAGCTGGAAGGACACTGTTTTTATGAAAATATTCACTGTGTCCAGAGAGAACCTTCCAAGGTGACGCCACTGGGTTCACTGACTCAGAGAGAGTTGCTCGATGCTCACCTAGCAGGAAAAATGCATATTAAGAAAGCCCATTAGTAGGCCACTGGAGATCCCCTTGCAGAGGAGTCTCGGGAAGGAGATGAGCCAGTCAGGGTGCGATGTAACAATGATGAGAAATACAACTTTCCTCTAGTTCCTAAATGTTTCCTCCCCGCTCCCACTACCATGACTCGAATTCTATCTTGCAAGACTGGCTAGACCAGAGGAGGTACACTGGTACAGATAGGAACTGAAAATACAGGGAATCCAGGACGGATGAGCCCTATAGGACCAGTGGTGTGAGTGGCAAAACAGGGAGGGTAAAGGGAGAATGGGTAGGAAAGAGGGAACTGATTACATGGAACTGTGTGTGACCTCCTCCCTGGGGGACAGACAACCGAAAAGTGGGTAAAGGGAGACGTCGGACAGGGCAAGATATGACAAAATACCCATTTATAAACTATCAAGGGCTGATGAGGGAGGGGGGAGCGGGGAGGGAGGGGGAAAATGAGGACCTAATGTCGGGGGTTTAAGTGGAGAGAAAATGTTTTGAGAAACGATGTACAAATGCGCTTTACACAATTGATGTGTGTATGGATTGGGATACCAGTTGTATGAGCCCCTAATAAAATGTTTAAATAAATAAATAAGATAATTATTTTAAAAAAAAGAAAAGAAAAGAAAGCTCTGCTCTGCCCACTGCAGTTTTGATGTTTTGTTTGTTGCATTACCCCGTGAACACATGAGGTAATTGAAAATAGTAGGCATGCGTCACTCACACTTTAATCCTCTAAATAATACTTCACTCTTTAACCCCAACGTATTTCAAAGAAAAAGAAAAAAGGTGTTTAAAAAGAGGTCTTTGGTAGCAGATTTTCTCAGTGCAATACATCTTCTTAATTCTTGACTAATGCTTCCATGAGTCTTTATTGTGGCTCAAAGTGAAATGAAATCCTTGACAGCTTCATTTTTTTCTCCATTATCACGATGTTGTTTTCTGGTCTAGATTTGAGGGTGCTTGTTTTCTTTATGTTGAGCTGTAATTCACACTGCAGACTGACATCTTTCATTTTCATCAGCATGTTCCTCAAGTCCTCCTTGCTTGTAGCAAGCAAGGCTTTGTCATCTGCATATTGCAGATAGTTAAGGAGTTTTCCACCGAGCCTGATGTTATATTTTTCTTCATATTGCGCAACTTTTCAGATGATTTTCTCAGCATAAAAATTAAATAAATAATAGTGAGTGCATAGAATATTGTTGCAGCTCTTTCCTGATTTTAAATCATGAAGTATCCCTTCATTCTGTATGAATGACTGCCAGTAAGTACAGGTTCTACATGAGCAAAAGTAAGTACTCAGGAATTCTTCTTTTCTTAAGGTTATTCATAGTTTGTTGTGATCCATGGAGTCGAATATCTTTACATAGTCAATAGAACGCAAGTAAACATCATTTTGGTATTCTCTGATTTCGGTCAAGATCCCCCTGACAGCATCTGGCTTCTACAATTCTCCCACCTCCCTGCTTGGACCAAGCCCCATTAACATCTAGTTGAACTTTAGAAAGGCAATCTAAATGGTCATGTCTTAGGAATACAGAACAGAGCCGGAAAGGACAAAAAGTGGATCCGAGAAGAGATGAGCCAAAGATTTGCACCCATACCTAATTAATCATGAAGCACCTCTACCTCCATTATAACTCATCTGTAAGCCTAACCTAGAACCTGGTATTCAATTAAAAAACAATCTCACTGCCCTGTCTTTCTCCCTGCTATTCAATAGCATCACATATATTTGATAGGATAAATAATTTCTCTGAAAATGTATCAGAGTTTAATAATCATATAAGTTAGGCTACCTTGTTTATGACTCACTGTTAAATCATCACATTTATTGGCACAGTGGAATAATAACTTAGCAAATTAGCATATTTTGTCATTTGCTATGATTTGTTTTGTTTTTAAATTTCCATTGTGCATAAACCCTTTGATCCTAACCCATACAGCTTATTGGATAACTGAAAGCTTTTCTTTTATCTACTGACTCTTAGGCTTTATAAAGCTCCCAATTATTTATAAATGTATGTGTTAGTGATTATCCGCAGCCTAGCATATTTTACAAGTTCCCTTATACATCTGGACATAACTTCTTCCCCTGAAAACTCTACGGTTCTCAGTTAAAATATATTTATTGCAATTCCTGTGTCCATGTCCACCAGTCTTCCATAGCACTTAACTACTAACTAATAAACTGGTCATTCAAACTCATCAAGGGATGTCTGAAAAGAAAGAACTGATGATCTGTTTCCAAAAGTCCCAGCCTTGAAAACCCTGTGGAGAGCAGTTCTACTTTAAGACACAGAGCTACCATGCATTAGAATTAGTTCAAGGTCATCAGGTTTTCCTTTTACTTCTTTTTTGGCTTGTTTCCACTGGATACAATTTTGATTTCTAACAACTCTTAACTAACACACAGTATTCCATTTGAAGGACTATCCGTAGAATTAGTTTTTTGTAAACCTTACCCCCATGGTACATCTGCTTTATGCAGCTACCTCTCTCAAAGATATATTTGGAATTATTTGTATACTTAAAGTCAAAGTATATTCTCAGCTATTCACTCTCACCAGATATGCACTCTATCAAAAATGTATAAGAATTCTATTAAAATCAGACCATATAACTTTCCCACCTCAAACACATTAAGGTCTGTAAGAGAAGGGACTATTTGTAAGTGTGGAAACCAACCTGTCAATCAGGTTACAGCCTGAGGAGACCGGCTTGAAGCTGTGACGTTCTCATAGGCATTGACCCTGGGAGCCTCCCTCTCTCCTGGCTCCATTTGCCTTCCTGCTTGCTGGGACTCTGCCACTAACGCTGAGAGCTATAGCTGCCCTGCCATGTTTCCACTGACCTTGGATCAACAAGACTGCACTCACTCGTCTGTGAGCCCGCTACACTCCGCATCATTATATGCGGCTACATGAGTCTGAAGGTCTATGGACTTCAGTTGTACCGAGCTGGGATGCCTTCTTCATGTATTGTTACTTCTTCGTATAAAACTTTTTCATATACATAGGTGAATGTCATTGGATTTCTTTCGCTAGACAACCAAGCCTAACACACTACACTTCCAGTAAAATTATTTATTTTATCCATATTTCTTGCCACCCAAGATTGTACCAAGCAGTGGGTGTGGTTCTCCATGGGTGCAGACAATAAAGAAATGTATATTGTCTGTGTTGAAGTGGTCATATGCTAGACTGACAACTGAAAGGAAAGGTCAGCAGTTTGAATCCGCCAGCCACTGCAGTACCCTGCAGAAGCTCAAATAGTTCAGAACTCTCATAAACATATTTCTAATGAAAGCATGTTTAGCATCCATGTGTGTTAAAGATAACTGTGCAACCGAGAAGGACAACAGAAAGGAAAGGTCAGTAGTTTGAATCCGCCAGCCACTGCCCAAGAGGAAGATGCTGCATTCTGCTTCCTGAAAGATCACAGACTCAGAACGTATGAGAAAGTTCGACTCTGTCGCACAGGGCTGCTGTGAGGCAGAATCAACCCAATGAGCATTGCTTTGGTTTGCTTGATAATTGGCTGTAGAGAATTTTAAAATATCTGCTTTTTGTTGTTAACACTTCTTGGCAATTCTAAACAATGTCAGTGATCAAGACTTTTTGAGGTGAATCCTAAATTTCTCTGGCTTTTAAATTTAACATATATACATAAGCCTCAATGAGCATATTTTATAGCATTTCTCATGAATGTGTATGAGCTTTTACTTGAACATAAAAAACTCTCATGAAAAAAAAGTCATTTGAAGGGTTACCCATCGCACCAGATGCCTTTGAGTCCATTTAGAGTTGTGAAGACCCCAAGTACAAGGCTCGATAGGGTTTTGAATGATGGTCCGACAGAAGTAGATTGCCAAGTGATTTTTGTGTGGACCTAAAGCTCCAATCTCTTCATTAGCGCCTGTGCTAGTCTGGGTAGACTAGAGAAACAAATTCATAGACACTCATTTGTGTAAAAGAGCAATTGAATATTGAGAAAACACCCCAGCCCAGTCGAGATCAAGTCCATAAGTCAGATATTACCCATATGTCTGATACAAATGTATAAATTCCTCTTCAGGCTCAAGAAACACATGCAATGATGCCAAATGCAGGAAGATCACAAGCCAGTGGGTGCAAAGTCTTGTGGATCCAGTGGCAGTAGAGGCATCTCAGCACTGGCTGGGGTCTCCATGTGTTTCCTTCAGCTCCAAGGCTCGGACTGCCATTAGTCTGTTTCCATGAGTCTTCTCAACAGGGATGTTTCACAGGGAGTCTGCCTGTGTCCCACCTCAAGCAAGCTATTTCTTGCCTTAGCACCTCCAAATGAGATCATCAAGCTGCCACCTGATTGACAGACTAAACTCCACCCCTTTACTCTTAATCTCCTCAAATTGAAGACAGATTATGTAACTACCACAGCAGTCAATTGCACTAACAGTTGTCACCAGCCCGGAAATCCTTCTCGGTTGCACAGTTATCTTTAACACACATGGATGCTAAACATGCTTTCATTTAAAAATATGTTTATGAGAGTTCTGAACTATTTGAGCTTCTGCAGGGTACTGCATCATCTCTAATCCTAAAGTAGCACATACTATTTCTCTTAAACAGTAGATTCCAAATACATAACGGCAGCATGGTAACCGAGAATATGAAGAAGCAGGATTTGACTTATTTCAACTTTGCCATTCTGTGTGACTTCTGGCAGTTTATATTTGTCCTTTAAACATAAAAGAGTAAAACTAGGAGTGTACGGACTATGAGATGACATTTTTGTATGTCAAAGATAAATTTTAGTTCATACAAATTGAGCAAGCTAAACACCAATTTCTGTGAAACCAATTCCAACTCACAGTGACTGAAGAAATAGCGTGGGGCGACATCTGACCTCCTCTAGCTACACAAAGATGAAAGATCCAGCACCAACCTGCCCAAGAATGCTTCTGATGGGGCCAACGTCGCACAGGCTTCCACTTCCCAACCGTTTTACCCCGTTCTGAAATCAACCGCTCTTCCACGGCATTTTATTTCTATGCTGGGGTCAATTATCAATTGTAGCAGCCACACAGCCCTCACAGACAATGCTCGAAGTTTATAGGGGCTTATTAAAGAAGGGAACTAGTTGCAAAAGGATGAGGATATGGATCTTTTGCCTGCAACACCTCTTCTGAGCCGTGCTGACAGGTGCACCTCCCTGACCATGAAGTCCTTTGGCCATTGCGCTGCTTGGGCAACTGAGAAAAACTGACAAATATCCAAAGAGCACCCAACTTTGTAATCCATCCTCCTACCTGAAGTCATCAGCTTTACTTCTTCTCTGAGCTCATAAGCTTAGCACTCTGTCTCATGGTCTCAAAGAGCTTGCTCTTCTCTCTCTCCTGTGCTCAGTACTGTGGCCTCTGGTGCCACTGTTGCTTGCACCACTTCAAGTAGGGATCTCTCGTGCAATGGCTTTTCTTTCTTCATGGTCCTGGGATTCCTCCATTCCTGTTTCTGAGATGACTGACTTTTGTACTCCGACAGCAGAAGGGCAAAAGGCACCCATCTCCAAGTTAGAGTCCTCTACATTTTATTTACATGTCCCCACCCAAGCATTTCGGGAGAGTTGGAAAGACTATGAATGGAAAAGTCATACCAAGCCAGTACCTTTCACCAAAGGACATAAGGATCGCACAGAGTCCCCTGACGTGACCCAGGCTGTAATCATCACAGAAGCAGCTTGCCTCATCTCCCTTCCATGGAGCAGCCGCAGGGTTCAAACCACTGGACTTGCAGTTAGCAGCTGAGCACCTACTCATCGGGGATCCTTTATATATTGATTAGTATCCTTAAAATTAAAATGTATTATTTTTAATTAGCAATAGTTTCAAAACTGAAAATATAAACTATTACATCAATGCTATCACTTTCTTCTTGCCTAAATTGTACTTTTAATAAACATTTAAGCTTTATTAAAATATACTTCTTAAATGATCCAAAATTATTTACATAGTAGGATATTCAAAAAATAAAGAACTCTGCCATCGAGGTAACACTGACACAGAGAGACCCCTGTGGGTTTCCAAGACTGCAACTATTTATGGGAGTAGCAAGCCTAGTCTTTCCCCTGTGGAGTGAGTGCTTATGGTTTACAACTGCTGACAGTGTTAGATAATTTTATGTAATAGTATACATTGTGGAATATGTAATAGCTTTCTTGTTTATGTAACTGAACGATAAACAAATTATTACAGTTCAAACTGCTAAGTAGCTATAAATACAATAGAATGGATACCTATACTTTTATTCATTTTGACATTGTACATTGATTTTTAATTAGTGTTTAATTCATATGATTTTACATTCAAAGTTCAGGTGAAGATGTTTTCATTGCTTATATTTCTTTTCTATGCATTAGTATTATAAGCTACTTGTTTCATTTGCTGATTATTGATAAAAATGAGTCTGTCCAATGGGGGGTGTTTAAAAATATGAGCCACTCCAGTGTTAAATGCTCTAGGTAAAACTCTTGTTGCTTCCTTCTGCATCAAATCTCATGAACGCTCTAAAACTGCAGCATCCACCTCCTACTTGGCTTCATCCCATTGGACTGTTCTTACATTCTGTTTTCCAGAAAGCAGCCAGAATGATATTTTCTAAAGATTTGATCATATTCTCGATAGATTGAATCATATGCTCTCTTTTTTTCTCTAAAACCTTCTGGGACTTCTTCAAATTCTTAGGATGAAGACAAATCTTTTAGGCATGGCTTTCAATAATGGGCAAGGTCCATCCCTTACCTATCTCTCTAGGCTAATCTCTCATCAGCTCCGCCTTATCCTCTACTCCAGTCCCGTTGGCACGCACGTTCAGCCTCTCACATTTACAGTCTGTCACTCTCCACAGGCCTCAATCTTTGAACTCCTTTGCTGAAAAGGCTTGTCCCTCTGTTATTTGGCTAATTCATTCTTACTCATTCCTCAGAGTTCTGCTCAAGTGTTATCGGTTTTAAAATGTCTCTCTCCTGACTTCCCTTGGCCAGATGAAACCATTATGAAACCATGACAATGGTTTCAGTGTCTTGTATATCATCTTTCAGCAATTACTAATCTTGAATCTGATGTTGAATATTTATTGGGGGGCATTTGTCTCTCCTGCTAAACGCTCCTGTTTACTACTCAAAATATCTGTGCATGGCACAGAAAAAAAAGAAAAGAGAGTGAGGAAGGGAGAGGGAATTTGAAGAAGGGAGAAGAGCATGACAAAGACTTATTTTAAACAATTAGACAAAACATAAAATGCCAGTGTATATATGTAAATATATTTATATATGATGATGGGGAGATAGATCTATGTATGTATATTTATAGGTTTAGTAATAAGGAAGCAGATGAACATTGGGCCTCTACTCAAGTACTCCCTCAACACAAGAACACTTTGTTCTAATAATCCAGCAATCTGAGATGTTCACCTTGCCAACACCATCACTGAGGACCAAGCGGGTGCACAAGCAAATGTGGTGAAGAAAGCTGATGGTGCCTGGCTATCAACAGATATAGTGTCTGGGATCTTAAAGGCTTGAAGATAAACAAGCAGCCATCTAGCTCTGAAGCAAAAAAGCTCACATGGAAGAAGCACACCAGCCTGTGTGATCATGAGGTGTTGATGGGATCAAGTGTCAGGCATCAAAGACACAAAGCAAAGAATCATAATGTGAAATGTTAATGAGGGAGAGTGTGCGGAGTGGAGGCCCAAAGCCAATATGGAAGCAATTGGACATCCCCTTACAGAAGGGTTGTGGGGAGAAGACGGGCCAGTAAAGGGGCAGTGTAGCACCAATGAAACATACAGCTTTCCTCTGGTTCCTCCCCCCCCCACCACCACCACCACACACACACTATCATGACCCTAATTCTACCTTGCAAGTCTGCCTGAACCAGAGCATTTACATGTGTACAGATAAGAGCTGGAAACACAGGACAGATAATATATAGGACAGGACAGATAAACACAGGACAGATAAATATAGGACAGATAAACTCCTCAGGACCAATATTGAGAGTAGCCATACCAGGAGGGTGGGTAGAGGGAAGGTGGAAGGAGAATGGGGGAACCAATCACAATGACCTACCAAAATCCCCTCCCAGGGGGATGGACAAAAGACAAGGGGATGGGGGAAGACATTGGACAGTGCAAGACATGGAAAAATAATAATTTGTAAATTCTCAAGGGTTCATGAGGGAGGGAGGGAGAGGGAGGGGAAAAAATGAGGAGCTGATACCAAGGGCTCAAGTAGAGAGAAAATGCTTTGAAAATGATGATGGAAACATATGTAGAAATGTACCTGAGACAATGGATGTTTGTATGGATTGTTATAAGAGTTTTACAAGCCCCCAATGAAATTATATATATATAAATATATGTAATTATATATATATAATATATATATAAATAAAATATATATATAAAATGCCAGGTTTGGGAATGGCATAAAAATTTTTGCAAGCTGAATTTTTAGTGTATATACTACATATATTACATGAAATTTTAAGAGAATATTTATTTAGCAAATTGTTTCATAAAAATTTATTTTCCATATAAAAAGCTTATACTTCTCAACAAATAAAAGACAAATATGCCAGTTTAAAAATGAACAGATGATATGAACTGACACTTCACAAAAGAAGATATTCAGGAAACCAACAAACATATGAAGAAACGTTCATGATCATTAGGCAGTCAAGAAACACAATCAAAACAACCAGAAATATCATTGTATCCTAGCATTAGTTGCAAAATGAAAAATAAATTACAAATGCTGATGAGGGTATGCTGAAGCTGGTGCCTTCAAACACACTGGTGCAACCAGTGTGGAAAGGAGCAGGACATTTCTTCAAAAAGTCTGGGATAGAAATACCATATGGCCTAGCAATCCCTCCACTTGGGATATATCCTGGGGGGAAAAGTCTGTGACACAAATAGATATACACAACCCACAGCAAAAATATGGAAACAACCTAACTGCTCGCCAGTGGAAGAATGCATTTGGGACATACATAAAAGGATAATGATGAGTCTGTGAAACATACCTTAACATGGATGAAGATGAAAGACATGGTGCTCGGTGAAATTAGTCAATCACAAAAGGACAAATATTATATAAGATCACTATTATAAAAAAAGTTAAGAAAAGCTTTCCAAACTAAAAGAATCATTCTTTGATAAACAGAAGGTGTAGGAAGGGAAACATGAGAAATAAATTCACAAGTGTTTACTTGGGTGAAAGGGAAGGCAATAAACAATAAGAAGAAGGTTGATGAAAGATAATATTGGAAGGTTTACAAGAGATAAAGGCAACAGAAGCACACTATATTATATACAATATTGGGGATCTATGAGTAGATGCTTAGACACACAAGCTTAACAGGTGGGGTAGAGAAGGTAAGAATATACCTATGAATATCTTTACGTTAGTCTATAGATATTTATATATGTGCATTTATCTGTGCTGCATATATACCCATGAATGTGGTGAAGCACACAGAGGTGGACGAATCCAGCACTGGTCCTGGTGGCTCAGGACCACAGTCTTGTGGGACACTCAGGTCAACTGGCATAACCTCGCTCATAATGGCAAGTTCTACATCCTACATGGTGAGCAGTGGCTGGGATCCTAAAAGTTCATGAGAAGCTGTATTAAGTGTGACTATTGGTCTCTCTTTATCCAGAGGAAAAAAAGAATGATAAAAAAAACACAGACTTACGGAAACAATTAGTACAATTTTTGGACCACACAAACATCAATCTCCACAACCCTGAGACAGGTCAGAAGAACTAGAGTGTCAGGCCACCACTACAACTGCTTAGGAAAGGATTGTATTAGAATAGCCTAGATGTTCTAAAACAGGGAGAGAAATACAGAACAAAAAGCCATAAAAGACATCAGGCCTACTGGTCTGATAGAGACTAGTGCGAACCTTAAGTCTACCATCCTTAGTCATCCTTCAAGTCCTGAACTGAACTCTAAATGGTTAGAATAGCCAACTATTTAAGGCAGCATTACTCCCTTTGCTGCATCTACCGAAAGAATAATGACCATTTTAGCAATCAACATTCCAGATGATGTTGACATTTCCCTGTAGGGTGCAAAGTTATTGTGAATGCTCTCAGAGAAAGCCTGTGGAGAGACTTCAATCAGATCAACAAAGAACTTGTTTTCCTTGAGAAAAAAAAAAGAGGCTTCACATTGACAAATGGTGGGGAAATAGAAAGGCTACAGTCCACACTGTCTCTAGTTATATACAGAGTATGATCCAGGATGTTACACCGGTCTTCTGATAGAAGATGAGGTCTGTGTATGCTCGCTTCCCATACACATCATTATTCAGGAGAATGGGTCTCTTGTTGAAATCCATAACTCCTTGGGTGAAAAATATATCTAGAGGATTCGCATGGGTACTGGCATTGCTGGTTCTCTGTATCCAGCCCAGAAAGATGAGTTCACGCTGGAAGGAAATGACATTTAATTTGTTTCAAATGTAACTCAAATTCAGCAAGCCACAACAATGAAGAGCAAGGCTATCCAAAAAGGTCTGGATGATAACTGTTTCTGAAAAGGGAACTATTTAACAGTCTAAGTAAGACCCAAGAGGTGTCCAGCTACAGGGGAGATGATTCCCTGAACCTGCCTTGGATGCAGGTTTTGGATGCATAGAATTTATCTAATGAATTAAAAGAAAGCAGTATTGTTCAAAGACAATGTTCAGAGGGTTGGGAAAGAAGAAGAAATTGAAACAAGAAACAGAAAGTGGGAGAAGCAATGATACATTGAGAGAATTGCAATGTATGAGTTGAAACAAAATGGACATTGAGGTAGTTAGTTTATTGTGCCAACCTGGCTGATAAACACATGTGGGGTTAATTGAAGGGCGAAGGGATAAATGGCTCAATGAGCCTTGCCTTTCTAGTTCTCGGGTCTCTTGCTTTCTGATGGTCAGACCAGGGTGCAGCTGCTTCAGCTGGCAAGGATCACTTCCTGTGAGACATCCCTGAGGAACCGCATGGACCTACCCTGATGCAGCCCTGGGTGATGGAGTGGACATGTGGAGACCTCTGCAAGCGCTGAGATGCTTACACATTCACTGATTTGGCTTTCCTCCTTCAGTCGGCATTGTTGCGTGTATTTTGTGAGATAGAGGAGGACTTTATGGATTGGTGTCAGACATATGGACTTGTGGGCTTGGGCAGCACTGGGTTGGGATGTTTTCTTGATGCACACTTAACCTTTATGTAAAACTCTCTCTGACACATGAGTTTCTGTGGATTTGTTTCTCTAACGAACCCAGACTAACACAGACATGAATTGTTAAATGTAAAAATGATGATCAGTTCTGTAAACCTTCGGGGAATTCACATGAGAATGTAAAAATCAAAATAAATAATCTAATTAATTTTTAAATTCTTCACTAGAAAATGATGATCATGTCTATACCAGAAAAAGCCCAAACAAAGTAAAAGCCAAATGCTATCCTAGAAAAATGTATACCGCAAAGTATTAAAATAAACAATATTAAAATCTGCAAAATTGAGAAGAGAAAGTCTAACATTCCTATGGAAAATGGATCAAATATAGTAGGAATTCAGATAGAGACAAAACTATGCTCAATTTTACTGACAAGAGAATACAATTAAAATCACATATATGAGATTAGCAAACATCTAAAAGTTGGTATGGTTATTGGAAAATATGTCTTCTCATACTTTCTTGGTAAGAAGAACTTAGAGTAGGATAGTCTTTATGGGGAAGCATTTAGCAATACTTAGCCAAATTAAAGATGCTTTTGTCTTTAGATCCCACCAACTGAGTAAAACATACCTAGAAACCTATTTCACAGCTGTGGCAGGGGAAAGGCAGAAGGCAGAAGGGACTCAGCATTCTCCCTTCTCTCGTAGTGTGTGTACTTGTAGATACCGTAATCAAAAGGTGTTCAAAAGTAGTAACATCGACTGGTGTTTTCTTTTGACTGCAATATGTATGCCTTAGCTCTCACAAAATAACAACATCTGAGATAAAGTTACTTCATGAATTGATTATTCACAAGTGTCAAGGAAGGGGTTGGCTAAAGGAGACAAAGAAAGGACCATTACAAAGATGCACTGTGTAGTCGACCACCGCAAGACATTGCTCAATTGGAGAGACTTTCTGCGAAGCTTGATGGAATAAACCATAGACAGTCGAAGAACAGAGGAAAGCATTCATACATTGGCCCCCACGCTGATTTCCAATAGGCAATTACCTCTCAGCATGTTGGAGCCAAGTAGCCACTGGGTGAGGGTCCCGATTTCCACAGCTGTCCCTTTCTTCCAGCCTCACAACATTCTCACCTTTGATGTACCTGCGCCCGCACTACATTAGGTTAACTCTCAGGATCTCAGCCTTAACAGCACTATGTCTCACATCTGTAGCTGAACAAAGAGCCTAGACTGGAGACTGTGCTGTTTGTACGAGAGATACATACCATCCTACGAAAAGGACTGTCAACACAAATCAGTGATCGGGACTGACTTTTGTTTGATACAATGAGATACGTAATAACATTATTTCTATAAACCTGGGTATTAAACAATTAAAAGACTGAGCAGATAATTTTATTACAATCACTTTTGCAGGAGATACAGGCCTCTCAGAAGATACTAAATGCATACTAAAGCTAGCAAAGCATATCATAGATGCCAAGAGCTTTAATACAAGTTGGTAAGTAAAAAATATTGCTACCTGGGTTTCAGATCATATTTTGCAGGTTCCTGTCAAACAAAGAGGGCCTGAGCATGTCTCTGGCTCCAGTAAGTGGCTACAGACAAGTTCTCTCCATTGCACATGTTCTTATGCTCTTTGGTGTCTTCAACAAAACAAGGTCTAATCAAAACAAGGCCCTCTGCAGAAAGACCAGTTCTGAGGGTGTTAGGGTGTTGAGATGGCTTTAGGGACTTCACAGAGACAATCTGAGTAAACTTTCTCCAGGGATACAGGATGATCTGGTGGCTTGAATTGAATTCCGTCAGGTAAATGCACCAGGCTCATTCTTCGAAGGTAACAAGAGCTGTCCAAGAAGAATGTCATTGGGAAACCTTATTCCATCCCCTGCTACAGATCGGAGCTTGCCCCTTCAGACTCCTTTTTGTTCCTCAAACTCAAAATAAACATTAAAAGGAAACACAACTGGTGTTTTAAAGATGTCATTTAAAGATGCCGAAATAGCTGACTCAACAAGTGTAAATCAAAGAGCTCAGAAATCTTTAGGCAAGGGGTAGAAAGATGGAAAAACCACCCTCAAAATGTGGAAATATAGATGGCGGGTAAGCTGCACTATAATAACTTCACATTTTCATTTCTGTTTAATAAAGATCTCTGTGGTATTATAGCAACACTTTTGATTTAGCAAAGGAAGCCAACATGCAAATGTTTTTCAGTGAAGCAGCAGGGAATATTTACTGGTAAAGATCTTTAAGAAATAAATAGATATGTAGAGCAGAATAATGTGTGATGGTATAAATGAATGTGTAGGGATAGATGTTAGTGTATATTTAAGAAGTCTGATAATAAAGAGAGGGGGAAGTCAGCTGGCACCCCGCGTGCTCTGTAAGCAGTTATTGAGGCAATGAGAGAACAGCCAGGGCTCATTTTGAAGTGCTGATTATTTCTCTGTGCCAGACAGAAGTGGGAATCAAAATGATTTACTCCAAGAACTTTGACTGCATTACTGTGAAATCATTTACACACTGTTAAATGATTTGAATGCCCGTGAAGTCTAAGTCCCCAACATATGGTCTTATGCATTTCTCTGCACTTTTTCCACCAAACCCAGACGTAAGGTAAAGTGATGAGTCCAGAAGTCATAAGCAGATAAAATTTTGATTGACTTAATTATATGGACTGGCACATGGTCTTCACACTTGTATTAGTTTACTGTTGCCACAGTAACAAACTGAGACAACCTTGGTGGCTTAACGACAACAGAATATGTTGTCTCACGGTCTGGAAGCCAAGGTGGATCAGCAGGGCTACACCACTGCCGAGGCCCGGCACCTTCAGTCTTCCTTAACTGGCGACCATGACTCTGCCTTTGTCTTTGCATCATTCCGCCGTGGGCATAAGAACATTTGTGATGCCATCCAGAGGCCGCCAGCGAAACTCAGATCAACACCTCATCACAAATCCCTTCACTTAATCAGATCTACAAAGACTTTTGGGTGGAGCTGTCAACTACAAGGTCAGCAGATCAAAAACATCAGCTTCTTGGAGGGAGAAAGATGAGGCTTTCTACTCCCAGGCTAGTTGCAGTCCAGAGACCCACAGAAGCAGTTCCCCTCTGTTCTGTAGATCTCTGAGTCAGAATCCACTTGATGGCAGGGAAGTTAGAATAATATTGACAGCTTTCATGCATTAGGACCTGATACCTTTGGGGTGTATTCCATGAAGTAATCTGCTTACATACTAATTTCTGTTTTGCTTCTATATGCATTTGAATAATAATTGATAAAGAAACGCCTTCACACCCATCTATATCTCTACCCTAAGATGAGCCATAGTTTTGTATTCTAAAGTAGGGACAAGCTCACATGTTCTTCAAACAGAGAAGTAGAAATTTTTTTTTATGATTGGCTAGCCATATGGTATCTGTAGATAATAGAAAAATGGATTTATTCTAATAACACTTAATTTACAAAAAGAAAAGAAAAAAATCAGTGTGGTTTAATTTGGCTTACAAATTAAATTTGGCTCCTCTTTGTTCTAAGATTAGGTATTTCTTAAGGGAAATTAAAATATGTTTGTATTTCCCAGTCTATACTACAGAGACTCCCTTGTGTTGTTTCTGGGGTGGACCTGAAAGAAGACAGGATGGATACACTGCAGCTGAGACAGGAAAAAGGCATCTGGTATTGGGAAAATAATCATGAAGTGTTACATTGTACATCTACCCTGTTTCCCCAAAAGTAAGACATCCCCCCAAAATAAGACCTACTTATAGTTTTGCCTCTCACTGAAATATAAGGCATCCCCCCCGAAAATAAGACCTCCCCAAAAATAAGGCCCCCGGAAGCTACCGTAACTGTGGACTCTGGACCATAGCGGTAGGCACCGCCACGCAGCTCACTGTTGGCCGCAGCGCAGCCAGAGCAGATAGGAAGTGTGAGGTCTCTTTTAATAAAACAATAAACAATAGAAAAAAAATAAACAATCAATGTTATCGTATTCTTCTTCATGGAAAAATAAGACATCCCTGAAAATAAGACCTAGAGCATCTTTGGGAGCAAAAATCAATATAAGACACTGTCTTATTTTCGGGAAACAGGGTAGGTGACAGAGTTGTGCAATCCAGGAGTGTATTCGTTTTCTAACGCTGCTATGACAAATTACCACAGACCGCAGAAGGCTCAGAAAACAGATATATTCTGTCTTACAGTCAGGTAGGCTAGAAGTCTCCTGCGGGTCTCACTGGGATAAAATCACAGTGCCGGCAGGGCTCCCACAGGAAGCTCTAGGGTTCATTCCATTTCTTCAGTTTTTCCAGCTTCTCGAATCTGGATCCTTTGGCTCATGATACTCTTCTACCTTCAAAGTCAGCAAGGACATGTTGAGTTCTTTTCACTTTGTACTTTTAAGGACACTTGTTACATTCGTTACATTACATCATCCAAAATAGTCTCCCTGTTTTAACATCAGATGATTAACAATCATAATCGCATCTGCCACATTAATTCCCCCGTCATATTATAGGGCATATACAGTGTTTCTGGAAGTTAGAAATGACATCTTGAGGGGGCCATGGTTCTCATGACCACAAGAAACATGCAGGACTTGTGTACCACTCCCAAGCAGAGCTCAGGAGGTGCTAAAACTTTTGAGGAGGATGAATGTGGAAATCCAAAGAGTGTAAAACTAAACACCATAAAACTGAGAACAAATGCAAAAGTGTGTAGGCCAAAGAGAACCACGTACAAAGGCGTTCCTGGGACCCAGCCCAGGCAATGTCATACAGCAGGGGGAGCAGTCAACGAGAGGTGTCTGAAAACAAAATGCCAACCTGAACTACTAGACCTTTAACTTCCTCGCTTCTAAGAGGGAGGGAAGTAGTGGGTTCCAATAAGGATTGATACTGGATCATTGATTGAGTCAAATTATTGGGAACTCAGAGGAAAATTAAATTTAGTTTAAAAATCGAAGATGACAGCCCTCTTAGTTCAGAGGTCTCCCAGGATAAATTCACGGTCACTACATTAGCTCCCAAAGAAGAGGGGTACAATTCATATGTTCATGTTCTTTCCTCCTCTGAGTTCCCCACCTTCTTCCTACGCAAAAGCCTTTAATGTTTCAACAGTCCTGTGTCTGACATTAACGATTCCGCCAGCAAGAAATAGTCTAAGCTTATCTTTGAAGATTCATTAGTAAATATTAATCTTCATATAATCCGATTTCATCTAAAATGTTTTGTGCTTCCTCCTAATGAATCTTCACGATGCTTTTCCTTATGGGGAAGACTTTCCATTTCATGTTTTATACCTCTAACTCCTACCCATATTTAAGATAATTAGCAAAATACTGCTCTTTATCATAAATCATTCCCTGTTCTTCCCAATGAAATTACTGGAGCACTCGGCACTATTTATTTGCAATAGACTTCAAGCTGTGTATCGGTCAGGTGCAATCAGAAAGCAGACTACATATCACACTATGTGTACCAATACAGATACCTAGCATACCAACCAAACCCACTGCAATAGAGTTGGTTCTGATCCACATACACCCTATAGAAGGTTTCCTAGGCTTTAAATATTTAAAGAAACTGCCTCTCTTTCTCCTAATGAGTGGCTAGTGCATACCACATAATGCCACCAGAGCTACCTACATAGAGACTGATAAAATAAGTGTCCAAGGGCTAAAAGAAAACAGTAAACTCAAAGAATTGCCCATACAGTTCATTAAAAAAAACCAGACCATTGCCTGAGAGTTGCTGGCCCATAAGAAGAAAAGCAATAACTAGGGTTATTAATCTTTCAGAGGCAAGCCCCTGAACTTCTTCATGGACCCCCTTGACTGTGTACCTGGCTCACCTCCGGTCAAGCATGCCTCTCCTTTATCTGCCTGGACTCCAGGGCCTAGTTCAGCTCTGAAGGGAAACTCTCCCATGGTCAGCCCCAGTTTTTCCTATGATTTTCCAGTTTGGGTAGCTAACAAATTAACAAATTAATTCAATAAAACGGGTGCTAAATATAAGGGGTTGGGGAGGATTGCTAATTGTAAACTTTAAGACACGTTGCTGAGTGAAAGCTAATCTCAAAAGGTCAACCTATAGGGCCTGTCCCCGGAAGGGACATCTGTGGACAGAAAAGTAAACGAATGGTTGTCAGGGGCTGGAGGAGGGAGAGAACAGGGAACGAATGCTTCATGGGGATGAGATTTCTTTTGAGGGTCGTGAAAATGCTTCGGAACTAGACATTGGTGAAGGTTCAAAAAAGCTGGAGACTGAACCCAGCTGCCATTATTAAACTCTTCCTGCAGGAGGGAACGTCACTCTCAGGATGATAGAAATAGTAAACAGGAAGAAGGAAGTCCCTCCCCCATCTTGCATCTTAGTCACTTTAGTGCCTCTCGGCAAAACATCACAGGAAGCCATCTGGCAAACGAATGTGGGAGATATGGCTGTCTCCGCCTTCGTATTGTAAGACAGCTGGACAATCGTGGAGTTGATATCATCAGATCAATCATTCCGAAAGACTGATGAAGAAAACATCCTAGGTAGCGATTCCTTCAGAACTTTTAGACTGTACACATAGAGTTGGCATGTGATCAAAACATGGCAATCGTCTAAATCCTGCATGGAGCCTGTCTTTCCACCAAGAACGATTTCACACTCCTTTATATTCATTGACAGCACTAAGAGGATCTCCTCACAAACAGACCAAATCTTGAAACCCACTAATTTCCAGAGAAACAAATTCAAAATCCATTGCCTTGAAGTCAACTCGGATTCATTAGGACCTCCTGTGCGGCAGAGGAAGAAGTGAATCACAGTCTTTCTACGCAGGCATTTGGTGTGAGTTCACGTCACTAATCTTTCTATTGCAAGTCAGGCACTTCACTATTTGCAGTGCCCAAAGACTTCTAACAAGTACTCACTATTAAATTCTAATAAATTCACTATTAAATTCTAATACATTTCTTTGTTTTTATCTCCATTCCCACTGCCCCCACTCAGTCCCACTCGCTTTATGTTTATTTTTTTTAAAAAGCCCTCACTGCCATAGAGTTGATTAGTTAGCTAAAAATGTCCCCAGCAATTTTTAAAATAATCTCACTGTCTTTGTGGAGTAACTGATATAAGTTAAGCACTATTGAAGAAAATGTGGTTGACACATAAATAGTTGTCTTGGAAAGATATTGGTAAGATATTTCTAAATTGCAAATCAACTGTATCATATCTCAGGGAGTGTTTGAGAATTCATAAGCAATGAGATTAGATATAACTAGATAAGGCCAGAGATAGCCATTGAAGAATCATACCAATTTGTTAAGCATAGGAAAAAATAAGGGAAGAGACCACTTCAAGATGAAGAATAGCATAAGGAAAAAACCCACAGAAACCATCCTGCTGAATGTTGTGCTCACGAAGGAGGCTTAGACCTGGGCAGTGAGTTTGCAGTATCGAAGAACGGGTCGGAAGGAGTCCTAGTGGCACAGTGGATAGGTGCTTGGCCACCAGCTGAAAGATCCGTGGTTTGAACAGCTGTTCTGTGGGAGAAGGATCTAGTGATCTACTTCTTCACAGATTAAAAATTGGAAACACAATGGAGCAATTCCACGCCGTCCTATGGAGTCACTATGATTTGGAGTTGACTCAATGGTCTGGCTTTTGGTTTAGAAGGAGGTAGGACTAACTAGAGCTCAGGGTGAGGATAAGAACCATCAGAAAATCCTCATTGAAATAGTAGCCAATTTATGAAAGGACAGAAACAAGCTTTGCGGCAACACATTCAAGTTACTCTCAAGGTCCCAAGAAGTAAAATTTTTAAGTCAGAGAATCTGACCAGGACAATGGGATCAATATTTCCATTGTTCTCAACTCTATGCCTGTCACTAAGATCACAGGCTCAAAATATAATCTTTTCAACACAATTTTATTGACCCCTTCTCACTCTAGTTTGTTTTACTCTTGATTAAAATACTTGGGTGTCGTTGCTGGTTGTTTGTTTAATTTCAATGTTTTGCTCATTGTAACTCTCTGACCTGGGTTAATGTGAGAAAGGGGTCCATAAAAGCGAGTGAGGAAATCAAGGAGTGAAAGAGGGGTAAGCTGTTGGGGGCGTTGATGAGTAATTTAGACGATAGAATATAAAAATCACAACCTGCTATGTAAACTGTCACCAAAGTTACAATGAAAAAAACCAGTCTTTTTTTTTTTTTTAAACATTTTATACAACTGTTATCCCAATCCATACACACATCAATTGTGTAAAGCGCATTTGTACATCGTTTCTCAAAACATTTTCTCTCCATTTAAA
>NW_022111372.1:2348304-2352606 GCF_000313985.2 Echinops telfairi
ACTTCAACCCAGTGCTCCAAGGTGTGAAGACAACATGCCGGAAAAACCAGTCTTTTATAGCCAATTCTATTGTATATGATTTTCTACAGAAATTTTCTGTTTAAAACAGAATTATCACCTCAGTGTCATGTCTATGCATTTGTCAACAAGAAAACACTCAAAAATAACTATTTTTGAATAGCAAGAGTGGCCAAGAGAATCTCACTCAGTTATTTGAGGTACTGAATCGCATCATGGAAGTAGGGTTGTTTCCCAATCAGCCTACAAACTGGTTATTGTGTTTAGGACAGTGAATACCTGTAACAGCTCAGGGTACCTCATTCTTATCAACAGCCTGCAACATTCCCCAAAGAGGAAAAGGGCCTCTCCCTGCCCTCTTTGCCTTTTTAAAACAGAAGAATGCATTTGCAGCAACTCTCCATGCATAGTGCTGCCAAGGGCTTTCTGCCCAAACCACTATCACAAACCCATGGCTAAAATGATGCTTAAGAAGGGAACAGAACTGCTGGGATAAGTTTATAATAATCAAGAACAACCCCAGGAGTGCAAAAGTCCATTTGATACTGAAAGAAAATCAGGGTTCTGTTTGAACTGAACAGGAATTAGGGAGAAATGTAGGACTGTTGTCCACCAGGCAAGCAACAAGGAGTACTGATACACTCCGTGAGTACACATTGGCCATTGCTGGAGGGGAGGCACATTTGTTAGGGGACAAAGTTGTATAGTCAGATTCAACCAATCAACTTCTTCAACAGGCAGGATAGTAAACACATTAGCTACTTAGACAAAATGCCTGGAATTATTGATTCAAGTGTTATTGGAAGAGAGGTAGCTTTTGTCTATCCAATTAAATCTCAGCCATATTTTTTATGAGAATTATCATCAGCCTCATCATTTTACAAGGATGTTGCCCGTAAAAATATTTTTATCATACTGAATACTTATTTCTCTAACCTGTATTTCTGACGGAATGATATATGTTTACGCCCGTTGTGGGTAGTTTTTTTCTTTTTTCTTTGTAATTTCCTAAATTTAATTTAATTTCTCAGAGAGAACATTCAGTATGTAAATGTTGAAAAATATATATGTGTTGATCTATTTCTCCCTCTCATCATTAGCATTCTGTTGTCAACCCCCAATAACAGTTATACTCTTCATGAATATTTCTCTGTGTCTAGACTAACCATTGTATTGGCCTTAGCACTTTTTATAAGCGGGGGCTCTTGTTAGAAATTTAACTACTTGCAACTCTTCCTATCGACAGGAATCCTCCTTTTACAAGGCCTCACCCATAATCTTATAAAATCTGAGATTAGCAGCGCCTTTTCTTAGTATATCAATTTTTATTCTTCATTAACATTGTTTTGTCTAATTTTTGCTGACTTTTCCAGTCCTTTTTACTCAAAAATCTTTTTATGAGATTATTTTTTTCTCAATTTGCTTAAGAATGTTTTTCCAAAATCTTTGTTATGAGACAAAATAAATTTGACAATACCATTGGTTTTTTGTTTTAAAAAAAAATATTTGAAATATTATGGTCACTTTGCTCCATAACTCTGCTTATATCTGTAAGAAATTTAAATAAGAGTGAAAGTTTATTGGAAGAGTTGAGTTAAAATGCTGGCTTTTATATTTTTCAGTTGGAAGAAAGATTTAACTTCCTCAAATGGGATTCCATGTTAATAAAATAGGAATAAAATGTCTGCATCATAAATTGTGAAATTTAAAGTATGGTTTATATATAGAAAAAGTACAGCCAGAAAACACTCTAGGAGGGAAAATGATCAGACATCATTGGACCTACTTCAGGAGAGCGGAGTACCTGCAGATGGATATTAAGCTTGGGGAAATCGAAGGCCAATGTAAAAGCGGAAGATAACAAGGTGGATTGACATAGTAGTTTCAATAATGAGGTCCAACATAGCAATTTTTATGAGAATGGTACAAGAGGGAGCAAGAGTTCACTCTATTGTACACAGGGTCACTATGAGTTAGAACCAACTGGAAGAAACTAACAACAACCACAATAGAGAGAAAGGAAAGGTGTAAATTCTGCTATAAATAAATTTGTGTTTTCTTATTTCCTTATAACTAGGAATCAAGTCTTGAATAATTTGTCCAACTCTTTTTTTTAAAAAGTTCTAAAGAATACAAATGGCCAAATGTGAAGCTCTGGAAAAGTATAAAACAAGATGAACAAATGAAATAGTAGTGTGTGGCAAATTGTTTGCTCTGATAAACTGGACTTTTTTTTTCAGCTTGCTGACTCCTCCCTTCAAACTATCATTGACTACCCTTAAAGTGATTCAAAGTGTGGTTTGTGGCAAAATTCATATTTTCTGTATTGCAATACTGTAGTAGGTACTTAATTCCATGATAATTAGACGATATAGAAGTGGAGTTTAGGCTGTAAATCAGGTCACAGCCTGATGGTGCCTCCTTGTGGCCATGACCTTCTCATAAGGAGGGTTCTGGCAATTATCTATCTATCTATCTATCTATCTATCTATCTATCTATCTATCTATCTATCTATCTATCATCTATCTATCATCTATCTATCATCTACCTATCTATCTATCTATCTATCTATCTATCTATCTATCTATCTATCTATCTATCTATCTCTAACTCTAGCTCTATCTATCTCTCTCTCTGCCTTCACCTTCCTGGTGGCGAGCCACTCTTAAGACCTACCAGAACCCTGCGATAGACTGGGCTATTGAATCCACATGATTTTGCACATCATTGCATGTGGCCGGCTGCTTCTGAAGACGGACTGATAGACTTGAGTTGGACTGGGCTGGGCTGTCTGCTTGATATATAATTAGTTCTTGATACAAAGCTCTCTCTTACACATATATGAGTGTTCCTCTAGTCAACCCAACCTAACACATACACCAAAGCAAACTCACTGCCACTGAGTCAATAATGACTTACAGCAACGAGTTTCCAAGACTGGAACTGTTTACTGGAGTAGAAAGCAGTCATTCTCCCACGGAGCTTCTGGTGGTTTTGAACTGATGGCCATGTGGATCACAGCCCAATGTGTACCCACTACACTACCATGGCTCCTCTTATATTAATATGAAGATATTTTAAAAAGCAGATACTATAGGAATGGGGTCCCCTCTGCAGACACTGAAACATGTTGGGAAACTGCAATTCATTAGCATTTGGGTTAGCTAGCTCAGGTAGCATCGTGGCAAGAGGTGAAGTTCAAGCCACCAGCTGCTCCACTGGAGAAATATGAGGCTTTCTACTCCTGCAAAGGTTTACAGTCTCGGGAAACCACAGGGGCCATTCCGTGCTGCCATATGAGTTAGAGTCAAGCTGAAGGCAGTGAGCTTGTTTTGTTGATTTGGGGTTTTGTTTTTATTTTTTGGTAACTATTTCTGGTGTCATTCCAATATAGTTTATTATGCAATTTAGGGTTTTTGTGTGTTTTTGTTTTGTGTTGTCGCAAAGAAAAGAGAGCCCTCTAGTGGCACAAGTGAGTGTCTATTTTTCAGGGATCAAATGGGAACAGGGATAAATATCTAAGAGTCATCAGCGCTGAGGAGCTGAGTAGGGGTAGCTGCAATGATAAACACAGAGAGCCATGACTTGATGGCCCTCCTAAAATAGTTTTACATAGACGCGTGTGTGTGAGTGTGTGTGTGTGTGTGTGTGTGTGTGTATGCAGCAGTCTGAAAATTGTATAGAGCCTACACTATAGACCCTTAAAGAACTTACTAGATTCTTGCCACTGTTTTATCAGGATCGCTCTGATTATCACTTAGGGTTAATTACCATTTTCTCATTCCTGTCACTTCAGTTTATTTCTCTCCTATCTGCAGTGTTTTGGAGGGTGCAGTTTTTTTCTTACACAACCGCCAAGTCTACGTATAGTTAGCTCCTGATGCAGGACTCACAAAATGTTAGTGATTGTTCTCACATCAGTAGTTTAAAGAGAAATCCGTTTGTATTTCTGGATTTGTGATTTTTGCTTCAGTTAAAAGGAGATAATGAGAGAGAAGGGCCACTGGTTGTTTTCTCTCTCTTCAGTTCTAAGCAAACAGCTGAGTCTTCTGAAAATGTTGCATAGTAAAATCGAATTAAAAGAGGAATGCTCACAATCTGCAATTATCTGTATTTTTTAAAAAAATGATGACTGAGTTTTAATAGGATAATTAAGATTTGGGGTTTTTTCACTCTCAATTTAACCAATAATTTCATTCCAGACACTTTGTCAAAGTAGCCAATGTTTGTATTATCCTGCTTGTGCCTCCACCCCCCCACCCCCCACCCCACACACACCTTTT
>NW_022111372.1:2352706-2363056 GCF_000313985.2 Echinops telfairi
CCCCCCACCCCCGCCCCATGTGTTGTGAATTCTAACCCCTACCCATGTGGTCAGAGTTTCTTTGGGAAAAGGCATATTGTTATGTTAATGAGGCATCATTTGTAATGGGAGGGGGGTGTCTTAAATCAATCTCTTTGGGAAAGTGAAAGAGAATAAACAAGAAAGTGAACCGGCAGAGATGGGGGTTAATAAATAACAAGCCACCAAAAGATCACCACGGAATAGAAGGTGCCGAGACCAGGAGGGCGGCAGGGAGACTTCCACAGAAGGAGAACTCCAACCGCTGCCGCTAACATCCTGGATGTGAATTTCTCACCTCCAACTGTGACACAGTAAACGTGTGTTCTTTAAAACCAGCCACTTATGGTATTTCTCTTAGAGCAGAGCTAAATAACTAAGACGCAGCTCTTAATGTTACAATCGATTAAGGCTGTGCATACGGTCCTGTCCTCTCACAACTGCGCTCCAACAATGGCCAAGTACAGCTCGTACAAAAGAAAAATAATTGTACAGAACGACGTGATGTTGGCAAATAACAAAGAAAAACCTTCAGGGCTCAAGGGACCTGTGTGTAACAGCTGAGCTACTTCAAGTGTCCCAGAGAGAAAGAGACTGTGCTTCATTCAGGCAAATGATCACTTATCTAAAAACTGCATCCATCCGTTATTGAGCATTGTGTAGTGCTATAGCAATAAATCATTCTTGTGAGTTAATGTGTTGAAACACACTTTTATTTTGTTCTTCAATAAAAGTGATCAACTGCAAGGGTGGGTGTATTCAACTTCAAGATTCTGGTGCCTGGAAATTCGGAGATGTTCAGTAGTGTAATTCATTACCTGTTTCCAAACTCCCTCTACCCATCTTATGTTTGTGCTGAGTGACTAAAAAGACAGCCAGTGAATGCAAGAGAGAGTGAGGGGTGGGGGGAGCACTGTTTACAAACCAAATAATCTGTAATTACAACAATTTGAGAAGGTGAATATGAAGCAAACAAGGATTAGCACTATCAATAGGATTGGGGGGTTTGGGAGCTACAACAAAAAGCATTGCCATTGATTTAATCCCAATGCACGGAGGCCCTACTGGACAGAAAAGACCTGCCACATAATGTTTCCTAAGTCTGTGTGCTTTGTGGCAGCAGCCTGCCAACTCTTCCATTTGCAGAAGGGCTAAGCCAAACCAAACCCACAGCCCCACAGTCAATGCTGACTCATAACGCCCCCTGTGGGTTGCTGAGACTATACAGGTTTACTGGAGCAGAATGCCCAGTGCTCCCGCAGAGCTGCTGGGGGCTCCACACTGCCGCTCCTGTCGAGCGCATCCTAAGGCAAAACACTACACACCCAGGGCCCCTGCAGACAGGCTAGTGGGCTCAGATTTCTTGACTCAAGTTGGCTCTTGTATGAATCTATGTCTAATTCATTTTTAAATTGTGTGTTGAACCAATGAACCACCAGGGCACTGAGTCATCAAAATACAAACTTCAGAATAAAGTTTGAATACTCCAAGTTTGTAAAGCAAGATTGACATATAACACTATTAGAAAGGATACCAGAGATCCTTTCCTCCGGGACCTTTAGGGCCCTTTCCACTCTGGAGAAGGACTCTTTATTTTACAAATAACTGTTTTATTGATTTTATTTGACAAATAATATTGAGTAACCGTGATCAATGTCTCACAGACTTTGGACATGTTTTCAGGAAATATCAGAACCTAGAAAAGGGATCATGCTTAGGAAATGGCGCGTCAGTGAAGAAGAGGTAGACCCGAAGAGATGCCGTGGGACTCACATATCACCGTGTGGAGGGTGGTGCAGCCCTGGACAGTGTTTTGCTCTGTGGCACATACGGTGGCTGAGTTAGGACCTAATAACAACATGGTGGGTGTGTTTCTGACTTTAAGCCACCTCTTGTTCTGTGTGAATGACTATCCCTTGGTCTATAAATAGGTTCCATATATGAATGTACTATGAAGTGTTTAGAATTCCCAATGCTACCCATAATACATTATGATCCACAGAGTCCAATGCCTTTGTATACTTAATAAGGCTTGATAACATATTTCTGGTATACTCTATTTTTAGTAAAATCCACCTGACATCAGCAATGATAAGCCACATTCTCTTATGACTCTGGCTTGAATTTTTGGCAGTCCTCTGTAGATGTCTTGCTGAAAGTATTTTTTGGTTTGTTAGTTTTCTTCCTAGGAAAGGTACGTATCAGGGTTATGTCATTTCACCACACTATTCATGCTACATGTTGAGCAAATAATCCAGGGAGTTGGACCATATCATTGGGATTGGAGGAAAATTCATTAACAGCCTGTGGTATGCAGATGGAACAATCTTGCTGAAAATGAAGAGGACATGAAACCCTACCTGTGGAGGACCAATGACTTCTATTTTCAGTGTGATTATAACTCAACATAAAGAAAAAGAAATCTTCACAACTAGGCCAATAAATTGTATGATGATAAACCGTGAAAATAATGAAATTATTTGGATTCGTAATCAAGATAAAAGCAGCAATCAAGTGACATATTGTATAGGATGAATCTACTGTGAAAGACTTCTTTAACGTGTTAAAAAGGAAAGACATCAAATTGTTCATTAAGGTGTACTTGGCCTCAATCACGATATTATATGACCCACTTCATATGCATTCAAAACTGGATAATTAGCTTTGTAAAATTACTGCGATCAAGTTGATTCTGACCCATAGCAATCTTCCATGGGACTTCTGAGACTGTAAAGGGAGTGGATGGCTCCATCTTTCTTCCATGGAGTTTGAACTACCAATCTTGTAGTTTATGGTGAAGAATATTATATATGCCAGAAAGTTTCTGAAAAATCAAAAAAAGAAAAATCTGTCTTGGAAGAAACCCCTAGAATGCTTCTTAGAACAAGGTTGACAAGACTTTCTCTCATGTTCTTTGGCCATGTTATCAGGCGAGAGTCCATGGAGAAGGGCGTCACACAGGCAAACTAGAGTGCCAGGGAAAGATGCTCGATGAGATGGAGTGACACCATGGCTGCAACAATGAGTTCAAGTGTAGCAATGATCATGAGGGCTAGCCATGTTTCATTCTCCTGTACTTCGGGTCATTAGGCATCAGAATGGAAGCAACAGTACCTGAGGACAGCAGCATGGTGGGTATATAGTATGTCAACTTAGCCGAAGTGAAACCATGCTTCCCAGAATTACTGTACAAGTAAGTCTACGTTAGTGTGGACTCTAGTGACTTCTTACATAAAATTCAGAAGGTAAAAATGAAGCAGCCATGATCACCTTGGTAGATATCCGCAGATTCACACAGTGAATTCACGCAGCTGTCATCAACTGAACATGTTGGACATATCTGCTGACTCACTTCAGTGGTGCTGGCCAGACCCCAGTCCACAGCTCCTACTGTGCCTTGCGAAATCTCTCCCAATTTATGTGCCCAGTGAATGATTAGCTACACAACAAAAAGTGCACACTCCTATTATAGAAATAGCCTCAAAGTTTTGCAAAGACTTTCAAGGATCCTAGTACATATTTAGAGTTCCAGCCTGTCCTTCTGGATCGCCTTTGATCTACACTACCTCACATCCCTCCCATCCTGTCTTCCTTAAGGTCCTGGCATCATGCTTCAGGTGCAGATGCAAAGATAATGTAGGTAGTCCTAAAAGCCCTGTGATTCTAAGGTCAATCCCCATAGTAAGATCTTTGTTATTTGCCACTCTTTCCCTGAGGAACCCACCTGTACAATGTCTTCAAAGTACCTGTGAGGTCCTAGGGTGACAGAAATTGATTGCACTCTTGGCTGGCGGTTTCAACTCAGCCAGCAGCAACTTTGAAGAAAAGACTGGTGATTCGCTTCTGTAAAGATCACAACCAAGAAAACCCTATGGAGCAGTTCTAGGGCAGGAGTTGTGTTATGTAACGTATGGAATCACTGTGAGTCAGACTTGGCTTGACAGTCAAGTTTGTGGTTTTGTTTTGATGCACCTAGAAATATATCTAACTGGTAGCAGGGGTAAGATAAAATAAAGCAAATGAGAAAGTGAATCTCGTGAAGGATAGAAACAGGTGAATAAAACTATCGAAGTGAATGTAAAGAAATGGTAAGTGTGATTCCAGGACTCGATGGAAGGTGGGAGATAAGGGAGACAAAGGTGGAAGGAAGGATATGCTTCAGGTAGTTGGTCAGAAAGTACCTCCTGAACTAAAATAAAATAAATCAGATAAAAAAGAAGCATTTTTTAAGGAACTACAGAGATGCCTCCTGGTTGAAGTTTAGTATGTGCAGGGTCAGAACACAAAACAAAATGAGGCAGACTCAGAGGATGAAGGGCTCTTTAAGAGATTGGAATTAGTTCTCAAAGCAAATGGGAGCAGTCACGGGCTTCTGTCTTTTAAAAGACCTTTAAGGGATTTGATCAAGACAGCTCTGACTCTGTCAGTTCCTAACTCTTTTCCCATACACACCTCTTTTCCCAAAGGGAGAAACAAGATATTATATTAAATGCCCAATCAGTAATAGCCTTGGGAAATAAATTAAAATTCCATCCACAAAATAGAAATATGGAGTATTTACAGACAGATAGAAACCAAACAGGCTCCAATAGCTAAAAGAAACACAGCCCAGAGGATATAAACAAGAGTGTATGAGTGGCTTCGAAAGTCTTGTAAAAAATTGGATTAAAAGATAATTGTAGTAGTTACATAATCTGGTGTCAATTTGGGATTGAGAGGATGAAGAGTGAAGGGGTGGAGTTTATGTCAATTGCGTCATAGATAATGAGGCCTCTGTATGGGCATGGCCTTCTCTTGACAGTTCTGGGAACTCCTGTATTTTCCTCCTTCAAGGCTCACTGCCCATTTCCTGCAAGACATCCCTGAGAACAAGACACCTGGCAGTACGCTGATAGACCCCATGCCCTGGGATCTGGAGAAACCACGTGGAAACCCCTGTCAGCGCTGACCTGCCTACAACACCACTGGATCCAAAGACTTTCTACCCATTGGCCTGTGATTGCCCTGGATTTTGGCATGATTGCATGTGTTTCGTGAGTCTGAAGAGGACTTTAGAGATTGGTATCAGACATAGGAGCTAATATCAGACTTATGGGGTTGGACTGGACTGGGTTGGGATGCTTTCTTAATATACAATTACCCTTTATATAAAACTCTCTCTTTTAAAAATCATTTTATTGGGGGCTCATACAACTCTTATCACAATCCATACATACATCAATTGTGTAAAGCACATTTGTACATTCATTACCCTCATCATTCTCAAAACATTTGCTCTCCACGCAAGCCCCTGGCATCAGCTCCTCATTTTCCCTCCTCCCTCCCCACTCCCCTTTCCCTCATGAACCCTTGATAATTTATAAATTATTATTTTGTCATATTTTACACTGTCTGACATCTCACTTTACCCATTTTTCCGTTGTCCGTCCCCCAGGGAGGAGGTTATATGTAGATTCATGTAAATGGTTCCCCCTGTCTACCCCAACCTCACTCTACCCTCCCAGTATCACCGCTCCCACCACTGGTACTGAAGGATCATCCAACCTGGATTCCCTGTGTTTCCAGTTCCTATCTGTACCGGTATACCACCTCTTGTCTAGCCAGATATGTAAGGTAGAATTGGGATCATGATAGTGGGGGTTGGGGGAAGGAATCATTTAGGAACTAGAGGAAAGTTGTATGTTTCATCATTGCTACACTGCACCCTGACTGGCTCGTCTCCTCCCCACGACCCTTCTGTCAGGGGATGTCCAGTTGCCTACAGATGGGTTTGGGTCCCCCTCTGCACTCACCCTCATTCACAATGATAAGATTTTTTGTTCTTCCCAACATGATCACTGAAGACAAAGCAGGTGCATAAGCAAATGTGGTGAAGAAAGCTGATGGTGCCTGGCTATCAAAAGATATAGCACCTGGGGTCTTAAAGGCTTGAAGGTAAACAAGCGGCCATCTAGCTCAGAAGCAACAAAGCCCACATGGAAGAAGCACACCAGCCTGTGTGATCGCGAGGTGTCGAAGGGATCAGGTATCAGGCATCAAAGAACAAAACTCTCTCTTATACACATATGCATTTCTATGGATTTATTTCTCTAGTCTACCCGGACTAACACAATAATGGGCTCTTTCTATGAAGTTTCAAAGCCTCCTCATACTCCAGATCAAAGAAGAACCAGTGTCCCAACTTCAGATAAAAAAGAAACAAGAAAGGTGGGATCCCAAGGCAGTCATTTATGTAGACTACTGAAGATCTTTTTTAGAGCAATCTTTTGTTCTTGGGAGAAAGGCAGGGCTTTCTACTCTGGTAAAGAATCACCGGCTTAAAAACTCTGAGGGCAGTTCGAACCTGTCCTTCAGAGGCACGATGAGTCCATATTGACCGGATGGCAGGGAGAGTGCGCTTTCATTCTTACCCTCCCTACCCTTAACATCTGAAGGGACTTAGGAGCCAACTTGAAATGGCTCCCACTTGCCAAAGATGGGATAATTTGAACGTCAATGGTAATAATAACTTCAAAGTATTTAAGCATATCAATTGTGTTCCAGTCTATAATGATAGTTTAATTAAATAAATAAAATTAATTGGTTGGCATTGAGGAATGCCATAAACCAGCTCATTAGTTTAAAATTATTAAATAAAGTCAGGGACAAGCATTTTCTTACCTTTTCCGTATGCATTCTACCAAGTCTAGATAAAGAAAACGTGCTCTTCATATAATTGCTCCAGTTAATAAATGAAGAAGACAATTCACCTGTCATAATTTGGTAACCCTCAACCAATTAACTGAGGCACATGTTGAGCAGCAATGGCTACTCCTGCCCTGCAAGAGGAAAGAAACCGGCCATCTCCTGATAGCAGAATGTAGCCTCATCTAAGAGCAGAGCTGCCAAAGACATTGAAGCAGAAGATAGTTAAATCTCTCATCAAACTTCCAGACTATTTATAAGGTGCAAAACTTTTAGAACAACATGGCTTATAATCAGAAAATCCATTCTATGATAAAAATTAACTGGGAGAATATCCCATTTCCTTGAGCAAAGAACAATTAAACATTTTTAAGTAAATGGAGGAGGACTGTAGATTAAAAGAGTTTGGGGGGGTATATCAAAGTCCATAATGTGTGGATTTTTCTATATCCTAATTATAAGAAATAAAATGTAAACAAAATTTTGATATGTGTGCCAAAATTGGACATCTTAAGTACTGGCTAAATATTGCTCATGGAACATTTTAAGTTTGTAGGATGTATGAAATATCCAAGAAAATATTTCCAGAGATCAGCTGCACAATTAAGTTTAAGACTTGGCCGGACATTCAGACTAAGGCCATAATAGGGCAGTTAGAATCATCTATGAATATTAGCTGGTACACGTGATGTGTACAGGATGAGAAACAACTGTGTCTAGAGCTGGGTGTCTTAACGTAAGCACTGTTAACATTTTGAGTTTGACAAGTCTTTGTTGTGGAGGGCTGTGTTTTGCATTGTGGGTTATTTGACTACATCCCTGACTGTACCCAACTCTAACAATCTGTTGTAACTAAAAATGTCTCCAGATATTGTCCAGAGTAGCCAGGGTGGGGGTGGGGGTTATATGATGATGGCTATTGGGAATATTTCCTTTAGTAGAGGGAAAAGAGGGTGAAGAATGAAACATTAAGGTGTCTGTCATACAGGGCTGTGATTAAGTTACAACTCCGCCAATTCCAACAGTAACTATCTTTCCAAGTCTCGGTGTTTCACAGGATATGGAAATAGTATTGCCCGATTTACAGTGTGGTGGCAGTAGTCATTTAGTGGTAAAAGTCTTCTCTTCCCTGTACAGGACCCAGATTTGACTCCTGACCAATGCAGTTCAAACTCAGCCATCAACCATCAGGCAGTGGAGACTGGTGTGTTGCTGTCACAGCAGAGTTTCTTTTTTCCCCAATCATTTTATTGAGGGCTTGTACAGCTCTTATCACAATCCATGCATACATCCATTGTGTCAAGCACATTTGTACATACATTGCCATCATCATTTTCAAAACATTTTATTTCTACTTGAGCCCTTGGTTTCAGTTGCTCATGTTTTCCGCTCTCTCCCCCACCCTCCATTCCTCAAGAACCCTTGATAATTTTTTTTTTTAATTTGTGTCTTATACTGACCGATGTCTCCCTTTACCCACTTTTCTAATGTCTGTCCCACTAGGAGGGGGTTATATGTAGATCACTGTGATCACTTCCCCATTTCGCCCCCACCTTCCCCTTACCCTCCTAGTATCACTACTCTCAGTATAGTATCACTACTCTCAGTATTGATCCCTTTATCTGTCCTGGACTCCCTGTGTTTCCAGCTCTTATCTGTATCAGTGTACATGCTCTGGTCTAGCTGTATTTGTAAAGTAGAATTGGGGTCATGATAGTGGGGGAGGGGAAAGCATTAAAGAACTAGAGGAAAGTTGTTTGTTTCATCAGTGATATACTGCTCCCTGACTGGTTCCTCTCTTCCTTGTGACCCTGTAAGAGGATGTCCAATTGTCTACAGATAGGCTTTGGGTCTCCACTCCACTCCTCATTCACATTGATATGATTTTTTGTTCTGGGTCTTTCATGCCTGATACCTGCTCCAATCAAAACCTCATGAGCACACAGCCTGGTGTGTGTCTTCCCTGTGGATTTTGTTGCTTTTCAGCTAGATGGCCACTTGTTTATCTTCAAGCCTTTAAGACTTCAGATACTATATATTTTGATAGCCGGTCATCATCGGCTTTCTTCATCACATTTGCTATGCACCTATTTTGTCTTCAGTGATCCTGTCGGAAAGGTGAAGCATCATGGAACACAGCAGAATTTCTAGACCAAGACATACTAGCAAGAAAAGCCTGATAATCTACTTGTGATAGTTAGGATTATTGTGCCAACTAGGCCTCCATAGGAACATGTGGGTGGAGTTTAATCAGGTTTTGGCTTAATTGGAGGAACAACCAAGATAAATGCTTTATGAGGTTGGCCTCCTGTCCCTGGTGATAAGACCGGCATGTTGCTGCTTGAGCTAGTCCTTTGCCTCAACCATGTGCTACACACTACCTGTGGGATGAGCCAACCTGTGGATCATGTTACCAAGTCGTACTTCACTAGAGCTTGAGACTCCATAGGACCCTGCTTCACTAAGCTCCCCAGCTACTGACTGTGGCTGCCCCACCCTGCCATCTGATGCCTGCAGCTGACCCTGCTTGTCTTGCCTGAGGGCATTTCTGCTGCTTCCTTGACCTTGGACCAATAGCCAGGAGTGAGTTGAAGGACCTTCAGTATATTAATGTTTCCATCAAAGTGAGTTGAACTAAGCCCTTTGTACTACTGTGCGGACTAATTAGCTGTTATATTTCTTCTTGCTATATAAGTTATATAATCATAAATATCCTGGTTTTGTTTCTCTAGAGAACCCTGCTTAACACACTGTGCAAAAAAAATAGCAGCCAGTAGAAACCTTAAGGATCACAATGATCTTTTCCCATTGTGCATGAGAGCACAATAATTTGGGGCTGACTTGACAGCAGCTAACAATAACCCAGTAGTTATTCACTAGCTGAGGTTGTGCTGATTATATAATGTGAAAAATGCCTTACAGTAAAACATGTGTGAAGTGCATCCCTTGTTAATTGCTCATTGTCATTGGTTTCCTTCCCTTTACTTTCTCAGGCAGAGGTCTTTGTGAGGCTAACCTCAGAAAACTTTCTCTTTCTCTTGTGGCCCAGAAACTTGGATCTTAAAATTGGTAGTTAGTTACTACAGCAACCCTTCTTCTTGAAACTGTTTAAGAATTCTCTTAGAAACTGACTGTGGTCTCTACTTTCATTACTTCCCTGACCCTTCACATGGAGGTGTTTTGTAACAAGAGAAACTGATCAGCGTCAAACTGCAAAGTGAGAGATATTTATATTTCTGGAGTCCATGACCAGAGCCTATGCACACACACCTTTCAGGGAACTCTCTAAGTCTGACGAGGAGACAGCACACATTACTGGAGCTCTTCAGGTCTAAAGCAAAACCAGAAAAGCCTTTCCTGGCTTTTCTCAATGCATTTGTTCATTTTCTTAAAAATTCTCCCTAATATTTGTCCAATCTCTCTTATCTAGGTGGGTGAAAATAAAGGGACCGATGGCCCCGGAGGGACATGGGAGTGTGGGAGGTAGGGGAAGGGAGGAGGATTGGCCAACCTAGGGACAAGGGAACAACAATTGGTTCAAAACCAATGGTAGGGATGGGATGGGAGGACTGGTAGGGAGTGACCAAGGGCAAGGCAACTGTGAGGAACTACTGAAACCAGAATGAAGGCTGAACATGGTATTGGGAC
>NW_022111372.1:2364264-2384042 GCF_000313985.2 Echinops telfairi
GAAAAGGAAAATGAGCTGATTCCGGGAACCCAAGAGGCAAGCGAATTTTGGGAATGATGAGGGCAACAAATGTATAGATGTGCTCTACACAATTGATCTATGTATTGTGATGAATTTTATGAGCCCCAATAAATTGATTTTTTTTAAAAATTCTCCCTAATAAATGCACACAATCCTCCTGTATCCTTGGAGGAAAATCTATCAAGATTACTCCTGTGTGTTCCCCACAGCAGTTGCCATAACTGTCTCTGCCCTGAGTTTAACTAGCCCAACAGAAACCCTCAGGAACCATGGATTGAACTTTTTTTTTTGGAAGGTGCCCTAATAATGATAAGATGAATATATTTCGGAGAGGTTGTCTTCATCCAGCCAGTTATTGCAAAGGCATATCTCAATATGTTTTGTTTGGAATAAATGTGTGTGTATGCGTGTGTGCATACATTTGTAAAAGTCAAAAATAGGATATGGAGTATGCAGTGGGTCAGGGTATATGTAATACAGAAGTTATAAATATAACCACGACAGAATTCTAAGGCAGGTTCCCAAAAGTTCTGCCCCCTGGGGTGTACGTCTTATGCATATTATTCTTCCTTGTGGGCAGGCAGAGGAGTCCTAGTGATGCACTGGGCTGTGCTTTGGGCTGCGAACCATAAGGTTGGCAGTTTGAACCACCCTCTGTTCCAAGGGAGAAAGATGAGGTTGTCTACTCCGGTAAAGAGGTGCAGTCTTGGAAACCCCCAGGGGCAGTTCTACCCTGTCATCCGGGTCACTATGAGTCAGAACGTACTTAGTGCAGTGAGTTTGGTTGGTTTTGCATGCAGGCTATACCTGGCACCAGGATGAAATAGTACCCACGTGATTCAATTACATTTTATGGCACAAGTGAAGGCATGTCACAGACACAAGGTCCCTATTCAGTTGGCTTTGAGATACAGTAGAACCCCACTACTCAACCACGTCAGTGCTTGATATAATTGGATTTAGATGTAAAATGTCGAGAACATTTTGCACTGGACCTCGAACAAAACATCGGAATCCGACCTGAAGCACGTGGTTTTGTAAACAAAAGCAGTTCATGATTTGGTCACTCAGTGTTAATTGGCATTGTTAGTCCGTGTCATTTAAACCTTTTGTTATTTAAACCTTGATAATTTATAAATGAATTTATAAATTATAAATTAATATATTTCGGAGAGGTTGTCTTCAACCAGCCAGTTATTGCAAAGGCATATTTCAATATGTTTTGTTTGGAGTCCAAGCATTTTGCTATAATTATCTGCGTTTTTGTGGCTTTTGTACTGTTTTTAGATAAAAAACATGAGTTGTAAGAAAGTGTTTTGAACAGAATCATCATGAAAAGGAACTGGTTAACCATGTTATTGATATTGTTGATGATAATTTAGGAAACCTTTTAGAAAACAGCTAAGGAAATGCCAACAGCAGACCACATTAGACATATATATATATATATATATATATATATATATATATTTGGGGGGGGGGAAGCTAGCCAGTTTCTAGTGAAAAAAATCAGAGAAGGGAAAAAAAACTCCTGAAAAGATTTATTGGAGAGCGATTCCCCTTCCACACAATGACTCTCTCTCCATCCCTCCTCTCCACATCCCTGTCCACAGATCCAGATCCTCATCAATGCCAGGGTATGGGCCATACTGTAGTTGTTAAAAGCTTTTCAAATGTTGTGTTTCTTACTTAAATTATAGTATTTGACTCTGAACTTATTTACTTTGAAATTTCTGTGTAATGTTTTGTATAAAAAGGAAAGGTCAGGGTAAAAACTTGGTGGTCGAGAACAGATTTTTTTCAGTTACCGGTATTTCTTATTGGAAAAATTGATTCAGAACTCGACTGCATCACATCTCGATGCTCCTTCTAGAACGGATTAGCATCGCGGTCTGGGGTTCTACTGTGGTCAGAAAAGAGATGATCCTGGGGGACTTGACCTAATCAAGTGATTTCTTAAGGTTGCTTTTGAAGAAAGCTACATGGAAAGGCCCCATCAGGCCTCGTGCCTAATGAGACCTCCATGTTAAAACTGTGGGTGGGGGTGGGGGTGGGGTGGGGGTGGTTCACTAACAACTTCAGAAAGCTGGAAGGTACGTGGGAGTGAGAACGCAGCCCACAGACACTCTGTTTCAAACATGTGAAACCTTCAGCAGAGACTTTAACAAAAACATCCCAACTTGTTTTCAGCTGAAAACTGAACTAAAAATGTTGTTTTAAACCACTACTTTTTCGGTGCAGCAGTACAAAATTAATATGGTGTCATAGGTCTGGATGTATGTGTCCCAGAGACTATATTGGCTCTAAAGCCCTGGGAAAGACCCAACAGATATTCTTATTGTTATTCTATCTCTTTTTGTGTATTTATTCTTGATATGTGTTTTATGTCTGAAAACTGCCAAACCTGTCTATTTTATATGTATAGTTCTTATAATTATTCATAATAAATGCATTTTAAATGATATAATCTTCTCGATGATGCAATGATCTACATAAAGAATGCATTCTATACTGAAATACAAAGTTCTAATCCTCTACACTTTGAGAATGCTTTTCCATTTTGAGTCACTTACAAACAGAAAAGTAGAAACAGTTTGAGACGACACACAACAAGATTGGAAGTTCCTCCGGAAGTGGTAAACCGAAAAGAAAACCTACATGTTTGTCTGTGTGATTACACCATTTAGATATAGGTGGTATTTTTAAGTTAGCCCAGAATTATATAAGGGCCTTGAGCAATTCTATTTTGGTGACTTCAGGGTTTAGAATGGTGTATATCTGTGTCATCAAATTGTAAGCTGAATAAAATTACACAAGTAGACTCACAAGAAACTTTCTATTTCATTACAGTGCTAGGACCAAAGCTTCCCATTTCACCCAAAGACAGACAGATGGGCACAAATGTCCTGTTACCAGTGTAGGACTCAAACTGAATGGAATTTATCAGGATTTTCTATCTAATCCCTCTTCTTAAAAGGCTCTGGCTGTTAGCTTTGGCTGGCAAGAGAACCAGAGCCAGATGCTTGCATGCCGGAGGGCAGGGTTATGAGGTTAAAAATGTTTTTAAATGGCTTTCATTTACATATATTTGCATATACCATTCGAAGCAAATATTTCTAATCAATATCATTTAGAGTTACATTAATCTAAATAGTTAAGAATCCCCTACACACACACAGCCGAATGTGTTAACTGCATCATCAGCAATAGGCATGCCTTATTCCAGGGCATAAAGCCTGTGCTAACATTTCTAAGTAACACTGAGACAAACTTTCTATTCATAAAGTAGAGCGTTTTTATTTTAAAATTCGAATAGAGTGCATTCATACCTGGCATGTTAGCATCCATGGAAGCACTTGCAAAGCCTCCAGCTGCTCTTGTTCCATTTTGCCCAGCAATTCCACACTCTCATCTTAAACAGGCATAGCAGAATTTCCCCAAACGGCAGCCAACCCATTGTGAAATTAATCTCCAGATCTCAGAGCTCCACGAATGAACCTAAGCTACCTTATTTGCAAATAGTATCCAACTCATATGTTGCCATAACCACTGTACAGACAGGGTAATGACTTCTTGTTGCCACACTTCAGTGGATTTTCAGTGATCTTAACAACTGTCAGGAAAGACTAGGAGAAAAAAATAATTTAAAGTTACGTTCATACAAAGAGATTAAAGATGCACTCTATTATCTTTAGCATTGGAATAGAGAGGAGTCATAAAAAATAGAGTGTTAAGCTATCATAATCACAAAGAGCGCTTGATCATTCTGAATTTGATCACTTAGATTATCATACAAATTGCTTCCAAAGAGGTTTAAAATGTCAACGACATACCTTTTGAATCAGCATCTCTCAAGTGGGACTTGGAAATGGCTATCAGAAAATGATCCCAAGGGGTTTCTGATGGATGAATCTGTGGTCCCAAATTTTGAAAGTACAAACAGGTGATATAGAAAGACTTCTATGAATTTGACAAATGTTAGTTTTGTAGTGCTTGATAATAACTTACTCCAATTTAAGATTCAAAAGACAAACTGTTGGTCTGAATCCTTGCATTTAACTTCTCCATTCTTTCAAATTCTCAATGAAATGATCTATGGGGTACAAAATAGTGGGAGTAAATCAGACTCATGAAGATGTTAATAACTTGCTGCAAATGATGAATCTGGGGAATGTCTCATACATGTATGGAATTAGAGGACCTCATACGAGGGAAATTAATCCATCACAAAAGGACAGATATTGGACGAGATCACTGCTATTTACAAACAACTAAGTGAAGGTTTCCACGAAATGAAACAGACTTCGGTGGTTACCAAGATTGGGGGTGGAGAGGGAAAGGACAATCACAGGTTAGAGGGTGTTACCTGGAGGGCAGGGGAAGATGATGCCCAACAGGAAGGATGGGGTTGGGGAATTACGAAGACAGGGCAAACCATTGGGAGATTTGATAAATTGTTGAAAACAAAAATAATGATCTGCTCTATATACTCGCACCTAATTTGTTTTGGTTTCAAGAAAGTAAGACATTTCTGTATAATTGATGGCAAACAATCGTATGCGGGCATTAGTGGGCAACTCATAATTCCCAAATTGAATCCAACCACTAAACAGCCAGGGTACCGGTAGAAATGGGCAATGGTAGTGGTGGTGAGGTGGTTGAAAGCTAAAGCTAACTAGGGAAAGATTACTCTGCATCATTGACTCACAGTGTACACTTGAATCTTAGAGCAATCAAGGAGAATAGGGGCAGTGCCAATACTGACTTCTAAAGAGATTTGCAGTAACAGAGAACAAAGGCATTTGCCCAGCCAACAGAAATGATAAGATCTCTTTGACATAGGGGTAAAACTCCCTGATGTGACTGCCCCTGACTTGGATTCCCACCCCAGGACCAGAGATCACTGTCCTATTAACTAGTCAATGCCCATCTATAATGGATTTGTTCTTAACTGCCTTCTTCCCTTTCTCCCACCCTCCCTTCCTTCCTTTTCAATTATTTTTTTCTTTTTTCCTCCTCTCCTCTTTTCTTCCTGCTCGCCTGTCCTCTCTGATCCTCCCCCGCCCACCCCACCTTTTTTACCCCCTCAACTCCTGAAAGGCTTGGTTAAGACCATAATACTCATTGATGTAAGTTACATAACTTTAATCCTGCCAGATATAACATTTCCTTTACCATTGTACCTATCCAAGTACTCCCGCATGCCCCACCCCACCCTTGTACCCTCAGTTCCAAGGGTTAGAAGAGAGAAAACACTAAAAAGATTCAGTAGTTTGAAAGGAAGCGATGAAACTAAGCAATCAGAGAAAATGCATTCTAAGACATTGGTGTATCGCTTAAAACTGGGAAAAGCTAGAGAAAATCTCTAATGTATATTTTTAAAAATAATTAAAAAGTTATTTTGTTACTGAATAAAAGCGCGAAGCCATAAAAAGTGCACAATCTCACAGCAGAAAGTGGTTGCTTAGAGATGAAAATGACTGTTTTAGTTATCTATTGCTGCTATGGCAGAAATACCACAAGTGGGCGGCTTTGGGGATTGTTTTTAATCTTTTCTCACAATTAGAAGACTAGAAGTCCAAATTCAGGGCACTCGCGCTACAGAAATGCTTTATCTCTCTCTTCCCATCTCTGTTCACTCTAGGAGAGGCCATGGTGGCATGGCCTCTTTGTTTTCTTATCTATGTCTGTTCTTACACATAACAAAGAAAACTCATTCCCAAATGAGAATATAAAATCCGCAGGTTATGATTTCCAGCACCTGTTTTGAGAAGGCACAACTCTATCTGTAATTTTAACCATTAAAGTTTACAACACAATCTGTGACCAAAACACAATTCCATGGAATTAGAATCTAAAGATTAGAGAAATAAGCTGGATAGATTCTTTCAGAACTTTCATTAAAGGGAGAGAAACAATAAAATATTGCCAGAAACATTGGAATCTGTGGAAAATTGATACAGGAGGTTAAAAATACATTTTATGAGAATTCTAGGAGAAAACTGAGCAGACAGAAAACAAAAATTAAGCAACAGCAGTCAAAGAAGATCCACCTGAGCTGAAGAAAGTCATGACCGAAGTATTTAATGTTGTGTAGCTCATCAAAGAGCAAAAAAATCATATCATTGATATGATATCACCTCCCCTATATGATCACTGAAGACAAATGGGTGCATAAGCAAAAGTGGTGAAGAAAGCTGATGGTACCTGGCTATCAAAAGATACAGCATCTGGGGTCTTAAAGGTTTGAAAGTAAACAAGCGGCCATTTAGCTCAAACACAACAAAGCTCACATAGAAGAGGCATACGAGCCTGTGTGATCATAAGGTACCGAAGGTATCAGGTATCAGGCATCAAAGAACAAAAAATCAAATCATTATGTATGAGGGGAGTGCAGATTGGGGACCCAAGATACATCTGTAGGCAACTGGACATCCTCTTACAGAAGGGTCGTGGGGGGGAGACCAGCCAGTCAGGGTGACATGCAGCAATGATGAAACATACAACTTTCCTCTAGCTCCTAAATGCTTCCACCCCCACCCCCCACCCCACTATCATGATCCCAATTCTACCTCACAAATCTGGCTAACTGTAAACACAGGGAATCCAGGACAGATGAACCCCTCAGGACCAGTGGTGAAAGTGGCAATACCGAGAGGGTGTAGGGAAGGTGGGGTAGAAAGGAGGAACCGATTATAAGAATCGGTTGTCCCTGGGGGACGGACAGCAGAGAAGTGGATGAAGGGTGACGTTGGATGGTGTAAGATATGACAAAATAGTAATAATTTATAAATTATCAAGGGTTCATGAGGGAGTGGGGAGTGGGGAGGGAGGCGAAAAAATGAGGAGCTGATACCAAGGGCTCAAGTAGAAAGCAAATGTTTTGAGAAAGATGATGGCAACAAATGTACATATGTGCTTGACACAGTGGATGTATGTATGGATTGTGATACGAGTTGTATGAGCCCCCAATTAAATGATTTTTTAAAAGTTAATAACTAAAATAAATACAATAGAATCAATAAATAATATAAAATAAATTAATAAACAATTAAATAAAACTATATTATTAATATATATTTAATGTCAGATAGTTAATCAAAGTATGAAATATTTAAATATAAAGACTAAATTTTTTAAATTATCAGCATAAGAAAGTTACTTATAAAAGGAAACTTTAGAATAAAACTTTTCTACAACATTAAATGCCAGAAGATCATAACAATATCTTCCAAGGTTAAAGAACAGTACAGGGTCCAAGATTCCTATACCCACCTACCAAGCTGACATAAGAGAAAAGACAAACAATTTTAATTATGTTTTTATAAAAAGTTTCTGCAGTCTCTTTAGTGAAATACCTGTGATGCATACAGTACATTCTGGTTTAATGATTATCTTCAAATAAGACTTTTTATTCTCCTCTTAAAATCAAGTAAGAAAATGGCTGCTACTGAGTCACCCCTGCTCTTGGCACCTCCATGGATGCCAGAGTAGAACGGTGGTCCATGGGACATCTGTGGCTGGGCTTGGGGAGGGGGGGGGTCCAATCCTTTCTTCCAAAGAGCCTGTAAATGGGCTCAAATCTCCAGCCGTTCAGTTAGCAACCAAGCGCAGTGACTTTGAGCACCACCCAGGGACTCTATACAGACTCTCAGAGGGGGGGAAAATTCTTTACATTCTTTTTAAAAAACAACTGTTGGAGTCAAAAACCAAATTAGGAATTAAAGAAGGTAGGAAACAATGTATCAACAAGAAAGAAAAGTGGCGATGAAGGGGCTCACCTATTGAGCTATTAATCACGAGGTCATGGGTTGGAGCCCACAGTTGCTCCACGGAAAATGGATGAAGCCGACTGCTCCAGTGAAGATTTAGAACCTCAGACCCTCAAGGGAAATTCTACTCTGCTCTAGAGGGTTGCCATGAGTTGGAACCAACTCAATGACAGTGGGCTTGATTTTGAATGTTCATGGAGCATTTACCATGCGCCAAGCAATGTTCCCCATAGTTTATATTTATTATTATTGTAAATTCTCACAGTAACCTTATGTTAAAGACCCAATGATTATCCATAAGAGGCAAAATCAATTTATGATGTTAAAAGTTAAGCTAGAGGTTACTATTAGGAGAATAGTGAATAGAAATGCGTTCTTGGAAGCTCTTTTATTCTATTATTCCAGGAGTGAAAAGATGATTCAAAAATATTTCCACTAACAGTATCTATCATTCTATCATGTCTTAGTAAAATTAGGGAAATTCTATTTTTAGCATTTAGTTAAAATATTCAATAATGAGAACAGAGATACCAGGAGGATAAGGGGAAGGTGGGGGGAGCCAGGGGGAATCAATCACAAGGATCAATATATATAACCCCCTCCCAGGGGGATGAACAACAGAAAACTGGGCGAAGGATGACAGAGGATGATATAAGATATGAAAAAATAACCTATAACTTATTAAGCGTTCATGAGGGAGGACAGGTGAGGGAGGGAGGGGGGAAATGAGGAGCTGATATCCAGGGCTCAAGTAGAAAGAAAATGCTTTGAAAATGATGATGGCAGTATATGTACAAAAGTGTTTGACACAATTGATGAATGTATAGATTGTAATAAGAGATGTAAGAGTCCCCCAATAAAAGTATTTAATAAAAAATATATAGTGTTTAGTTAATATCTTAATGCTTAGTTAAAATTTAACTACCCTTGATTCAAAAGGAACTCTTTGTTTCTGCTCATGCTGTTAGGAAGTAGACATATCAATTTAAAGATCAGTAGCATGTGGTTGTGTTAGGAGTAGACATATCAACTTAAAGATCAGTAGCATGTGGTTATGTTAGGAGTAGACATATCAACTTAAAGATCAGGAGCCATGTGGTTGTTAGGTGCCATCGAGTCAGTTCCAACTAGTAGCTACCCGATGGACAATAGAATGAAACACTGCTCCGACGCCATCCTCACATTTGTTCCCGTGTTTGACCCCATCATTGCAGCCTCGGTCAGACATAAGAATAAAACCCGTGTCATTTTCAGTAAAGTCAAAAGTGAGCTAAGAATAAGAGTATATTAATGTTCAAAGGATTCTCTCTTATAAAGTTCTTTTTAAAATAATGCTTAATGTTTTACAAGTCCAATAACTCCCCAAACTCATTGCTGTGAAGTTGATTGCAACTCATAGAAGCCCCGTAGGACACGGTAGGACTGCCTACGTGGGTTTCTGAGACTGCCACTCTGTACAGAGAACCTGGTGGTTTCCCACTGCTGATTTTGTGGTTAGCAGCCCAGTTTATAATGACTATACCACAAAAGTATTAAAAACTAAATGACATAATGGCTATAAGATTTTTTAAATAAGAAAAGTAATGGAATGTGCTGTGTTCTATCAGGTGATAAAATAGAAATATTAAAATAGAGTAGAAATGTGCAGGCAGATCAATGAAGCAATACAAAAGCCAGATATTTATAAGTAGTTAATTATGGTAAAGCGCCACTCTCTCTGTCCTGTCGTGCCTTGCATGTTGCTGTGATGCTGGAAACTATACCATAAGTATTTCAAACACTAGCAGGGTCATCCATGGATATCAGCAGTTTACAGACTTAGGACAGACTAGGAAGAAGGAAGAGGTTGATCATTTCTGAGGGATCAGTCAGAGGAAACCATGTAAGTAGCAGGGGAAATTGTCTGATATAGTACCAGAAATGACACCCTCAAAGTGGAAGGCACTCAAAATACAACTGGAAAAGAACTGTCCTCAAAGCAGAGTCAACCTTAATGGCTTGAATGGAGTGAATCTTACGGAATCTTTATTTGCTGATAGGACACTACTCAAAATGAGAAGAAACAGCTGCAAGCATCTATTAGTAGTTAGAGTGTGGAATACAAGTAGTATGAATGTAAGGAAATTGGAAATCATCAAAATTGAAATCGAATGCATAAAGAACAATATCTTGAGCATTGTTGTTGTTGTTGTTGTTGTTGTTGTATGCCAATGGGTTGGTTCTGACACATAGCAACCCTACCGTCAATAGAACAAAGCCCTCTGTCCTGGGCCATCAGCACAATAACTGCTGAAATCTATAGGTTCCCCTCCTTTTTTTTTTTTTTGGCATTGCCATGGAAACGGATATCTTCCAGTTCTTCAACCAACTTTATTTTCATGGATGAGTGAGCACTTTCAGTGTTGCACTCATTTGTTGAAGCATCTCAATTGGTAGTCTGTACAACTAGAATATTAAAAGTTAATAAGACTGACAAGTCAAAAGTTGGTGATGATCTGAAGCAACCAGAAACCTGGTATATTACTAATAGAAGCATAAAATAGTACAGCTGCTAAAAAAATGTTCGGTAGTTTCTTATGAAGTACATCAAACATACACTTATTCTAGGATACAGTTCCATTTACGCATCCATTCAGTGCCACTGAGTCAATTCTGACTCAAAGTGACTCTCATAAGAGAGAGTCAAACTGCCACCATGGGTTTCCATGACTTAACTGTTTTCAGGGGCAGTTAGCAGCCCAACTCGTAACTGCTATGCTACCAGGGCTGCCAACAATTCCATTATGTAATTCAAAAGAAGTAAAAGTAAATGTGTACTTTAAAAAAATGAATTCAAGATTCTTGCCGCACTTTTATGCATTATCGTTAAAAAATGGAAACAATAAAATGTTCAACAAGATAACATAAATTAATTGTGATCTATTCATATAATGGATGTAGAAGAATAAAAATAAATGAACTACAAGGCTCTTTAGCTCTGCCAATAGGTATCCAAAAGTAAGTCTTGGCCGAGGTGCTCAACCCGTAGGATCCGTGGTCTCCAGCAGGTTTCCCTCTTTTGCTCCTGCTGCTGCTGCCCTTTCCCTGCCACGCCCACAGTCTCTGGCCATCTTGGCGCTACTGCACTCTGCCTACAGGGTCTAGGAGGTTCCCAGCATAGGAATTCTGGTCCAAAGTGTGTACTCTGTTCCCGTCTCTTCTTGGTGTAGTTGGTTTCCCTTCCTTCAGATGACAAAACTGATTAATCCCCTCACTAAGGTCCCAAGCAACTTATTTGCATTATCAGTAAACTGTCCAATACCCTTGGAGCACCACAAGCACTTTATTTACATAGTTCCACCCAATTATTTGGTGAGCATTACAAGACCATGGCTAGTAGATCATATAAAAGCAACCCATCACACCACCATATCTATCATGCCATTCCCTGTGCCTATTGGAAAAAGTCAGAACTCCTGAGAATGGCTTCAAGACTTGTCGCAATATGACCCCAACTGGCTTTCCAAACCCACCTTATTTTATCATTCAATATCAAAGTCTATTCATCTCAGAAAGCTTAGGCTCCTTTGAAAAAGTATTTCTGTTGAAACAGGTTTAATATTACAGATGTTTTGCTGTTTGATACGATGGTCAAATTTTACAATGACATTATACATATATATATTTTTAATCATTTTATTGGGGGCTCTTACAGCTCTTATCACCATCCATCCATCCATCCATTGTGTCAAGCACATTTGTACATATGTTGACATCATCATTTTTAAAGCATTTTCTTTCTACTTGAGTCCGTGATATCAGTTCCTCATTTTCCCCTTCCCCCACTGTCCCTCCCTCATGAAGCTTGGATAATTTATAAATTTATAATCCCCCCCCATGTCTTATACTGCCCACTGACTCCCTTAACCCACTTTTCTGTTGTCCATCCCCCTAGGAAGGGGTTTTATGTGATCGATTGCCCCTTTCTCCCGCCTCTTTCCCCTTACCCTCCTGGTATCTCTATTCTCATTATTGGTCCTGAGGGATTTATCTCTCCTGGATTCCCTGTCTTGGGAGCTCTTCTCTGTAGCAGAATGACATTATGTTTTATAAGTATTTTTGTTAGTCAAGTATTTCTGACTTTTTAGGGATATCAAAATTTTCACTTGTTTGCTTTATAAACACCAAGTCATATCAACTCTCTCTCATGCAAACATATACCCTCCTACATCGTTTCCCTTTGAGAAGAACCATTCTTAATGATTTTACTCTAAATTTGTTTGTTTAAAATGTCTTAGATTATAAAATAAAGTTTTCTTCTAAACAACCTATATGCTTTCATCTTTTGTGAGTGTGTTTGTGGTTTCTAATGTCATATCTGCTTTAAGGTCCCTTAGTAGTTGTCTCCAACAATTAAATTCTACAGTTTATTCAAGGCCAGCTCCAAATATTACACCCACTTCACCACAGATAACAGAATAAATATGTTCAACTTTCCTAATCTGCGCCATACCACACCAATAGAGTCTTGATATTGAAGGTTCATAGAATAAGACTCTAGTTATAAAGTTGGGGGTTAAATGTCAGCATTCTTATTTTAATTTATAAGTTTCTCATGTCTCAAGCTACTCTCTGCTGCATCTGTTTCCCCTTGTAAATCCTCCCTTGAAATATTTAATGCAATTGTGTCTCTCATAAAAAACAGCATTATATATTTCACCAAAAAAATTGTCAAACGAACCAATAGATCCGTCTTGGAAGAAGTATAGCCCGAACGCTCATCTCACCTGCTTTTGACATGTTGTCACCAGATACTGGTCTCAGGGGAGGACATCATGCTTGGTAAAGTCGAAAGGCTGCGAAAAAGCAGAAGCCCCTTACTGAGATGGATTGACAATAGTGACTATAACAATGAGCTCAACCACAAGACCCTGGTGAGGATGGCACAGGACCAGGCAGTGTTTAATTCTATTGTACGTGGGGTCCCTGTGAGTCAAAACCAACCAGACGGCACCTAACAATCACATTCACCTATATTCATTCACCTAGGACTTCTCCAACTGGGCTAAAAATCATGAACACTTGTTGAATACGGAATGAATGAATGAGTGAGAGGAAACCAACAAACTAACAAATGAGGTTGTCAAGGGGGAAAAAAGGACTATTCTATTCAAACTTGTACTGTTCATCTAAAATTTTAGCTGAAGCAACAAATAATAAATAACAGCAACAACAATAACAAAACACTGACATTGAGTTGATTCTGACTCATAGCAGTCTTACACTGCAAAGGAGAACTGGTCCCTAGGGGTTTTGAAGCTATAACTCTTTTTAAGAGCAGACAGCCTCATCCTTTCTACCATGGAGTAGCTGGTGGTTTTGAACTGACATCCTGCAATTGGCAGCCCGAAGCTGAACATACTGCACTGCCAGAGCTGCTTACTAAGGACATAATTATGTCTTATTCAGTAATGTTTTCCATGAGCCTTACCAAGTGGGTTGTTTCAAAAATTCGAATAAGAATACATTATTTTTCAAAAAAAAAAAAACACATTATTTTTCATCCTCTTAAGACCAATGGAACATGATGCATTCTATCCACGTCCATTCACGTGGCTTAACTGTTTAAAGGAGAAAAGTCAGGTACAGCTCAAAAGTGTTCATTCAATGCTCTATCCATTTTCCTAAGGCTGCCATCACAAAACACAACCAACTGAGCAGCTCGTAAGAACAAACACAGTCTCACGGTTCAGAAGGCTGGGTGTTCAAATTCAGGGTGTCAGGCCTGTTTATTTCTTCTGAGGCTTGAGGATGAATCTGTTCCATGACACAGATGTAGCTCCAGCCATCCATTGGCTTGTGGCTGCAGTTACATGACTTCTTTGCTCAGTTTCTGTCTACCTCTGTCTACCTTCTCCTCTTTTATAAAATCATGTACAATAGGACCACCACCACCCCTCCACTCCAGTACGATTTCACACGGATAACATCTTCACAGCCTGATTTCCAGACAAGGTCATGTTCATAAGTACCAAAGGCTAGGATCTGAACACAAGTTTGCAGGGTGCGGGAGCTCATAATCTAGTTCAAAACACATGCGTTAGCCTGGTGGATGAAAGAGATCAAATGCCTAAGAAAACATTCTCAGAAGGCTATCTGCTTCAGATCAATAACATACAATCACAGAACAAATGAGCATCTTCTTGCCTCCAACCACAGCACAAAAGGAAAAAAGATACAATGATCTAAATTCTGTAAAGAAAGCATGCGCAGTTAAAATAGATTGCACTTAAAAGACTTGCTCGGCTGCCTGCAGCTTCTCTTCTATTCTAGCAACTGCTAGCCCAAGGCCTTCTGAAGTGAAATAAAAGGTTAGGAAGCACAGACCTAGACCGCCTTATGATTTGTGGAATTATTAAAAGGCATTTTGTTCCTGGGAAAGACAAAATGCAGACAGTGATATTGCTCCTAGTAATTTTTAAGTTTTGCAGGTGATTTGTCAAATTAAGCTTAATGACCCTGTGTCCGAGTCTGACTGTCTCTCACTTGTTGCTTTCTTGCATCTTATGTAGCTCTCTCAGATTCCGTTTCAATGGGTAACTGCCTTAGAAGATAGCGAATTTAGGTTTTGTGAGAGGTTTTTAAGTTGTTACGTCTGTGTCTAAATCACCATTTTGCTGAGTCAACATCTCTTTAGTGTAGAACTCAGGAAATGAATTCCATCCATTATTTTGTGAAACCATCACCAACATCATCAATATCTGATAGCAAATTTGTCATCGCCACAACAGAAATTTGTCTCAATAATTTCCACTTTTTCCTTTGCTTTCCTTTTCCCTTCCTTTCTCAGGCAGGCCTGAGAAACTAATTTAATGCTTATGAAAACATTGGAGCCCCTGGTGGCACAAACAGTTAAGCAATCAACTGCTGGCCCCAAAGTAGGCGGTTTGAACTCACACAGATACCTTGCAAGACAGGACTGGTAATCTGCTCCCGAGACGTCACGGCCTGACAACCTCTGAATCAGCTCTGCTCTGCACATCTGGTGTTTTCACGAGGCGGAGAAAACTCTGTCACAATCTGCAGCAACAATCCCACCAAACTTGGGTGAATCACTCTGCTAAGTGCTTTACCACTTATGCCTTAATTCATCCCTCATACACCTCTGTGAAGCTGATGTTTGCACACCTGTTTGTACTCAAGGAAGGTCCTTGAGTGGTACAAATGGTTCTTCCTCAACTATGGTTTGTGTTAGACTACAGGTTGGCAGTTCAAACCCCCAACAGCATCATGGGGAAAAAACGCTTGGCCATCAACTTCTGTACATCAAATGCATCCCTATGGACCAGTTCCACTCTGCACTCAACATAGGGTCGCCATGATTTGAAATCTTCTGTACACTGATGGATTTGGTTTGAGGAAATAAGAACCAGAGAGCAGTTAGCTTTCGCCTCCTTACCCCTGCCCTATAGTCAGACAAATCTAAAAGTAAAGACCACAAGCCCCATCATGCCCATGTGTCTCATTGTATCTGGTCCACTTCCATAGAGAACTGATCCATGGTGATCTCTGTAGCCTTAGCAAGAGCTCTAAGGTAGGAGAGCAGCTGGCCTAATCTCAGAATAGACCTGACCAAGAGCAACTTGCTCAAGTGAATGGCACTATGCCTGCTGAGGAGTTGTGTCCAAATACTTGTTTTCTCTTAGCTGCCTTTTCCTTATCTTCAAACGAGGACGCTGACCCTCCAGTGTCATAGAGGATTGAGTTTGATTTATAATGGAATCTCAAAGCAAATATATTTTATATTTATATATTTTATACTCTTTAAATTAGCATTTAATCAGTTAATTGAAAAGTAGGGACATTGCCCACAATATAAAAAAAAAAGGTGGGGGGGTAGAAGCTATCTCTCAATTACATTCTAATGGCATTTGGATTACGTTCCAATAAGTCCCTTTGGAAAACTCAATTATAACAGAGAAAAGTCATTGGCATATATTGTTTATTATTTGGCATTTAAATGTGTTGTTCCTATGTTGAAATACCTGTATGTGAAATCTACCAGATCCTAGTGGATTCCTTAAAGCATTGCAAGTGTAGCAGCAGCTCAGCCCTCAGACAATAATCCACCGAGAATGACAGCTAGTGCTGACCGTGGTGCCTTTCATGGTGCAGATGGGAAGCTCTAAGCAGCTTCCCATTAAATTAATGAGAAGCTTCGGCCTTTGGGGCCAGCAGGAGTGAGCAACGTAATGGAGACATCTGAACACCTTTCTAGTTCCCCGGGAACGAAAGGCAACATTGAAAGTGTGTCCAATTCAGTTAAGTGGTTGGCTTTCTACCCAGTTTGTCCCCTGAACTGACTCTTAGGCCATTATTCCCTCTGTTGGTTGTCAACATCAGCAGCAGCTAAAGTAGCCCTTTAAATGTACGTTAGATCATTTACACCCTTGTTCCCTGAATAAATAAGACATGAAAACACCGAAGAAGTTATCTGCTTAATTCAGATGCATTTTTGGTTGCTTTTACCAGCAGCATTTCTTCGGTTTGTTAAGTAAAGGGAATGATGCAATTTGTTTAAAAAACAAGCACACGATCGTCTTATCATGTAATTTTCTTAGGACACCATGTTAAAATCCAGGGGATATTGGATTCAGAATTAAGCAAATATTGCTAACTACTCCTGCAGTCTGGGATAATGCATTCAAATCTCTAAGCTTCAGTCCTTTCATCAGGAAAAACAAAGCTGATTTGACAATTTCATATCTAAATTTTTCTAACTTTCTATATATGTGGTTCTCTTAGTTCTTTCTTTTTCTCTCTAAAATTCATGTTGTGGTGCTTAACCGTTTTATTAAATAAGAGTTGCGCAATGATCACTACCATCAATTTTAGATCATTTTCTTCATTCTTTTATGTATTATTACTAGCTCCCCATTTCTTCCCAACTTCCTCTGGCATAACCCTAAAGAACTATTAGTCTAGTTATTGAACAAGTTAAAAATTGATCAAAAGGGAGAATAATTGGTAAGATGTTAAATTTTAGCTAACTGTATCTGCAGTAATTAATTTTCCAACAAATTTGTCTGAGGACAAGACCATTCACATCCCTGGTGGACACTCTGAGGGAGTTCGATGTAGACTTGATTCACCTGGGGACTCTGCTAATGGATTTGCCTTCCTTGTCATCTACAGCCTTCTGCAAACTGAGTGCTCAGAACTTAAGCTCGAATACAAGTCCATCTTCTAGTCTTAGATTTTATTATTTTTACAGTTCTTGGATCACATGACTGGTGGGCTCCTTCCATATGGCCTTAGCTGACACCTCACTTAGATGGCTGCTTGTTTCCAGACAAGACTTTAAGACCCCAGATGCTATTTTTTCTTAGTCGTGCACCATCTGCTGTCTTCACCAGCCTTGACTATAGCAGCCATATCTTCAATGATCTCTTCATGAAGGCAGGTATTGAGCATGACCAAATAGTGAAACCTCATTATCCTAGGTTAAGGTTTACAATGAAGTGTGACCTCAAAACCCACTTCTACATCAAAGGCTTACAACTATCCCTGGTTTATATTATTTATCCACTTCTGATAAATAATATGTTACCTTCAGGAGACATTGGTGTTTCTAATAATAGCATCATTAATATACCCAATGGTAAAAAGTTTAAAATATTTTCAAGGAAGATATACATATATAGGAAATATTATTAGATTTAAATACATAGAATGTTCACTTACATAGATTAATAAATTAAATGACTGAACATTGCTTCAGAAAACAAAGAAGTTTAGACACAAGGCAAAAATTCTGATAATGCTCTTTCACAAGGCAAAACTATGTGGGCAGACCTAACACATGTCACAAAATGCAGAGAGAATGAGGAACTAGATGACATTCTTGTAGAAAATAAATATTCCAGGATTTATCATATCTTAGTCTTAGAGTCTCTTCCTGTGCTATCCGTTTTTTCCATATTTCACCACGAAAATTCTAATTCATGGGTATCCCACTTACATATTGATGAGTAGGCATACGGAACATTTTTATACTACTGCCTTTACTGTTGTTTTTATCCTGGCTTGCAACATGATTTGTTTAGTCAACACTGATCAACAGTCTTGACACAATTTGTTTGTTTTAGACTTTGTTTAATCCATAATTTAATTCTCTTAACCCTCAGAGAAATAATTCCTTAGGTATCTCTTTGAAAGAGTCCCTTCATTATAATCGTTTTTAACCATAGATCACCCAGTGAGTGTGTTTCCATTTAGTGGATTAATCCTCTGTCGTTTTCTAGTCCTTTGAATTCTTTGTCTTGTCATCTCAACAGTCATTACCGTCTTACCCAGAGACCAGAAGCTGAAAGAAAGCTGCTGTAAACGGCAGATGACCTGTAGGTTTCTATGTTTAAAAGGCCAAGAGCTATTTCACTCATTTTTGTATGGGAAAATATATTGCAGGAGATCTGTTGATTCGGTCGACTTCTGAGAAAGCTCAGTAAAATAATAAAATTAAACGCTAGTACCCAAAGGTTAATTGTTGGCTTGTATTAGCATATAGTAAGAAGAGGAGAGCTCACACTATTGAATAAGTTCTGTGTGCCAAGTACTTTACATGCATTTGTAAATTTTTTGTATCACATTAGCCCCCAAAGGGTAGTTTTTTTAAAAAAATCCTGACTTGCAAATCAAGAAAATGAAGTGAAGTCATGCAAAATAACAAGGCATTGCCCTCTAACAAACATCGAAGACTCGGTATTCCAACTCCGGTCTTTGTGGGTCTACGGATGATAGTTCCTTTCCGATGTGTATCGCGATTTCTTGCAATAACCAGTTAGACATCCTCTCTGGTGATTTTTTTGTCTCCTTCTTTAAGTTCATGGTAGATTTCTCTTATTGAAACTCTCACCTACCTCACACATATTTAACCATAAAATATTAGAAAATCATTATAATATCATTCACTATTCAATATTATTCACTAGCATAGTATTAAAGAGCCTTAGAGGTGCAGTAGGTTACATGTTAGACTGCCAACCACAGGGTCAGCAGTTTGAACCCTTCAGCCCCGGGAGAAAGACGAGATTTTCTGCTCCCATAAAGATTTAGTCTCAGAAGCCCAAAGGTGCAATTCTACTCTCCCCTGTGGGGCCGCTGTGACTTAGAATCAACTCAATGGTGGTGAGTTTTGCATCGAGAGCTAACGTTTGCTGAAAACTACGTGTGGCATAGGTCCTCCGCACATATTCTCTTTTATAGGACGTTATCTTTATGTATGGGATAAGTGGTAAAGTAATAGCATTTACAGGTTTTAAAAAAATGCTTAGAAAATTTTAGACATATCCCCAGGGTGAAATGTTTGGAGTGTTTTGAAGAAAAGAAAGAAAAAAAATCACTTCCCTGTCTAACTCCAAAACTTGTAATTTTGGCCACTAAAACGAAATTTAGGACTAAAGTAGAAATATTTCAAGCAGAATAAATTTATATTCAATTCATACTTTAGAATAAAAGGTTTTGTTTCTTTATCTTTGTTCTAAATAGCTTCTGCAATTTATTGCTCTTCAATAATCTGCTTGTTTTTCGGCTAGGAAAACCTTTAACAAGATACAAACCAAAAGTGACAAAATGCTTCGTATTATAGTATACTACTGCCATCAAGTGGCAATAGGGAATAATTCATCAGAAGTGCTTTTTGTTTGAAAAGGAATACAGTGAACCCTCACCACTTCGCGCTTCGAATTCCGCGGCTTCACTCTATCGCGGTTTTTGCATAACAGCGCATGCTCTGTCATTACTGCCACTGATTGGCTCATACTGTACACGCTTGATGCCAGAAATAACATAATAAATAATAAATGATAATTGTAATGTCCAAAATGTTTTACTGTATTTTCCCTTTTTTGTTTAATAAATTGGGTAATACGAGTGTAATGGTGACTAAAGGGTGTTTTTTCATGTCCTCTATGCTCTAACTACGAAAATATTTGATTTACAAATAAG
>NW_022111372.1:2384147-2385451 GCF_000313985.2 Echinops telfairi
TCGCTCCATCGGTAAAGAGGAAAAAAACATCCGTGCTACGGCTACTTTCACTTTCAACAAGGAAGCAAAGTGCATCGTGACAAGGAATCCTACTTCACGGAATTTCATTTATCACGGTAGGGTCTAGAACCGATTAACCGCGATAAACGAGGGTTCACTGTATAACCATTCAGACTCCTAGAGACTGTAAATCTTTGAGACCACATAGCCTCAACTTTCTCTTACGGACAAGCTAGTGGGTTTGAACCATTGACCTTCCGGTTGGCAATACCATGCTTACTGACTGCCTACAAGCAGCAACCCTGTTGGCCAGAGGACCTGCCCCTGTGGGTTTCCAGGAGTAGAAAGCCTTTCTTGGCACCACAGTGTGACTGGCGGTTTCCAACTGCTAAATCTGTGGGTTAGCCCAACACTGAAGCCACTTTGCCCCCACGCTCCTCGACAGCTTCAGCGGGGCTGAAAATAACAAATGTAAAACTCCAGTATGAACATTGAGGGACCATTTTCTGAATACTAAAAATTAATTGTATGACTTATCCTAGACTTGATACAACTCCACCGTGAGGACATGAATTTAAGTTACTAGGCTTTCCTAACTCCTGGTCACTCCGTGTGTGTCAGAGTCCAGCCGTGCTCCACAGTGCTCCATGGTGATCTTTCAGATCAGGGCACCGGGCCTTCCTGGGGAGGCCCCTTTCAGTTAATAATGGAGAACTTCACAAGCCATGCCACCCTGGGAAAACCACCCTACCGGTGTCACCATGTCACCGTGAAAGGCATTTAAATTTTTTAGAAACAAGGATAAAAGAAAGGGAATTCAACCCGGGCAATTGTAAATTAATCTTTAAGTTTTGTTAACTTTTTAGTTCAACACAATTTTTTATTAGCCTATGCTTTTCAAAATATTTTTAAATCACTTGTGTTAAAGCAGCATAGGCCTTAGTAATAATACAAACCAACTAATATTTGACTCTTGAGAAAATGGATGTACAGCTAAATCCAGCATCTTGCAGTTTTTACTGCATGTGGAGTCGGGTATATGTGCTGCTTTCCACCATTATTTCACTGTTGTCTCTATTTCTGTGTTGGTTCCACATTTTTTTCTTTGTTGGTTATTTGAATCACTGGTGTCAGGGAAGTCTGCCCATATTGGAGGCGAGAGACCACAGCTTTGAATTTAAATATTTTTAGAGTCCTGAGCCAGTCAGGGTACAGGCTAGCAACGATGAAACATATAACTTTCCTCTAGTTCTTAAATGCTTCCTTCCCCCCACTATCATGATCCCAATTCTACCTTACAAATC
>NW_022111372.1:2385744-2386863 GCF_000313985.2 Echinops telfairi
AGAATGATGAGGGCAACAAATGTACATATGTGCTTGACACAATGGATGGATGTATGGATTGTAATAAGAATTGTACGAGCCCAGAATAAAATAATTTTCTAAAAAAGGATACAGATTAAAAAAACCATTAAAAAAACCCATGGAACATAGATCTACCTTGAAATTGACCAAGCAGCAACTGGTCGTCACGAGAGGAGTGTCACCATGCGTTCCAAGCAGAGATCAATGGGACAAAAGCTCTGTAGGTTATCATAGAGTTATTTAATGTTAGAAATTTGCAAAGAGGTAAACTAGGAGTGATTTCATAAAAGTCACACATGGATTAATGTGAGGACCACATTTGGTTTGGTTTTCAGTCTCCCTCTAGTCTTTTTTTGTCTATACTCAGTGCAGCTGAGAATCACAGGCAGGAGGGGTGGACTTAGTATGTAGCATGGAAAAGGAAAATGAAGGCACTCCTGACAAAGGTATGCTAAGAGAAGAATCTGCCATACTCTGCAATGATTGGACAGGGATGAATATCCATGTTCAGAAGTTAAAAAAAAGATAGTCAGAAATAAGCAAATAAGTAAACTCTGGAAGCAAAAGGCTCCCCATTAGCTGAACCCTACGCGCACTGTTAGTTGTGCACTCACTTGATCTAGCCTGAAATTCGGACGGTGCCCTGCAGATGTACTGCTGCACCCCTTGTGGGCGAACACCATCATCCACATTCAAGCATTTCAAGAGGTAGCAAATGATCAGAAACCAATTGTTCTAAAGGAAGAAGTTCAAGCTGCACTAAAGGTATTTGTGGGAAAAAAATGCTCCTTGAATTGATAGACAACAAATTAAAGTATTTCAATAAACTTATGCAGTACTGAAACCGCTCACAATTCTATGCCAAGAAAGTTGGAATACAGCTATCTGGCTAACCAACTTCAAGAATATCGTATTTATGAAAGTAGCAATACCAGGAGGGGAAGGGGAAGGGGAGGGGAGAAAGGGGAGCCAACCACAGTGATCTACATATAACCCCCTCCCAGAGGGACAGACAACAGAAAAGTGGGTGAAGGGAGACATAGGTCAGTGTAAGACAAGAACAAAAAAAAAAATTATATATATATATATATAAATTAT